>NC_068315.1:26657034-26986729 GCF_025860055.1 Xyrauchen texanus
CAACACAGCTGCAGCACATTCAATTAACACCCGGGATCACACGATCTGTTGCAAGGTCACATGACTAATTAGGAAGTGATAAATGTTTGCTGCCTGCAAGGCAGATTTCTTTGTGTTGATGCTGGACACTGTTGTGGTAATTTTAGAAGCTGGTGCTTACTCTTCACGGAGGACACAGGCTTTTGTCTGGGGTTTAACCTTTATGCGATCACCCCCAGTGTGACTCGAGCTGCTGGGCTGCACTGCAACAGAACGTTCACCTTTTCTCTGCATGTGTTAATGTGCTGTGGGACAGTTGAGCATACTGAAAAGGACCAGGCCAGCCACTGTTTTCATGTGATTTATAAGCATTTCTTTATTGTTTCCTGTTGTTTGATTTTTGTGGTTGTTTGGTTTATTTTGTCACTCATGTGCCACATTCATAGTAGCATTTTTATTTTCTTTTTTTCTTGACCAAGTGTTGCCATTTATGCTGGTGGTTCTCCTCCCTAACTATGTTTTCTGCGTAGGTTATCCGTGGTACAAGGCCGGATCCATACTGATGCTTTGCCCCTTCTCTTCAGGGGACCACACTGGGAGAGACACTGTATTGGTGTGTACTTATAACTACAACACGGTGTGATATTTTGTAGTGGTATCTAAAGATCTTAAGTGTGTAGAGCTTGCTGTGTTGCATGCGTCGACTGGTACTGGGTTGCTGTCTCCTGTTTCTGTCTCCCCAGGGGCCTCCTGAGCAGGGGTTTTGCATTGGCCGATCCGACCTTCCTAGATTGAGGAAAATCCACCAGTCATTTAGCCCAGTATTTTTACGACTCATTTGAATAACTTTTCTATGTCTTCTTGCACTAAAATATATAATAAATTTGGAATACATTTACATATCTGCCTCTTGTTGACTGTCCCTTTGCGGGGATAAACATATAATTAGCCACTCTACATTCACGAGAAGATATTGAAGTTCCTCCTGCCTATCATCAGGGGGTGGCGTAGTCAGTCTTGAAATAAGGTATACTGCATGCCAGGTACCACATTTTGGCGTAGTCGGCAGGATTTAAAAAAAAAAAAAAAAAGAGGCACTGACATTTTATATTGTTTGTATGGTTTTGTTTGTGTATTTTTTTTGATTGTTAAAATAGAAACAGTGGCTGGCTCTGGACAACAGAAGACTACAATTGGATGGCCAAGACAAATCACGATGGGAACCAAAGGCTAGTGACTACTACTTCTCAACTGAAGTGTTTTCGTTTTTTATGTATTTGGCATTTGTTCTATGTTCTCTTCTGTGATAGTGAGGCTGTTAAACTGGTAAAATGAGTGAGGTGGAGGAACATGTGCCAGAGGAACTTTTGACTCTTCGGGAGGAAGTGCAGAGGTTACGAGTGGCTAATGAACAACTTCAGAGAGGAAGAGGTGCCAGCGCAAGTACCTCTGGTAATGGCACTACTGCTGGTGGGATAGCCCCCAGTGGTGATTTGTACTCACCAAATTTTCCTGGTCCACAACCTAGACCTGAACGTTTTGTTTATATTCAGAGAGAAAGGAAGTGCCCCCACTTCTCTGGCTCAAAATCTAAATCCGATATATTGATTTATGATTGGATAGAAAATATTGAGTCATGCGTGAGGAATAGGAATATGAGCGCTAGAGAGAAGGCCCTCTTCCTTTATGACCATTTGGAAGGAGAAGCAAAAGCTGAAATTAGATTCCGTCCTTTGGCTGAGCGGGAGAATCCGGACACAATTTAAAAAATCTTAAAAGAGGTATATGGTTCCTCCTCCTCATTTGTCAGCCTGCAGAGACAATTCTTTGACAGAAAACAAAAAGATGGAGAGTCTCTAAAAGAATTTTCACACTCTCTGTGGGCTTTAATTGAAGAAATCAAGCGTGCTTACCCTAATAGGTTGACAGACCCAGCTATATTAGTCAGAGATCAGTTTATGGAGCATGTACATGATGTTTCATTAAGACGAGAGCTAAAGAGCATTGTGTGCCAAAATCCGGCAGTTGATTTTATAGCACTGCGGTAGGAAGCAATTAGATGGATGGAGGAGGGTGAGCGCCCCTCTGGACAAAATCGAGCTGGGCTTTACCACTGTGGGGTGGATATAAGTGTTGAAGGGGCTTGTTATGCAGTGGGGGTGGGAAAAGGGTCGGACGTTTCTGCCCTGCAGGAACAACTTAACCAACAGCAGTTACAGATTAATAAAATCCTACTGAGTCTGTCTAAGATTGAATCTGTGTTAAACCAGTCTACTGCCCATCCCCATAACCCCAGTTACCAGTTTACCCCAGAAGGTCAACCCATCTGTCTCCGGTGTCGTAAGCCTGGGCACGTCCTCTGTCAGTGTCGACAGGGACCGAGACCGCGAACAGCCAGTCTACCTAGTGTCCAGCCCGAGGAAAATCCTGCAGTTACAGGACAGTCAGGTATGCATTATATTGATCCTAGCACTGCGACAAACAATCCTAGTCTCTCTAATCAGGTCTTTCCCCCTTCAAATGAGTCAAT
The DNA here is from genome assembly GCF_025860055.1 of Xyrauchen texanus. Classification (NCBI taxonomy): domain Eukaryota; kingdom Metazoa; phylum Chordata; class Actinopteri; order Cypriniformes; family Catostomidae; genus Xyrauchen; species Xyrauchen texanus. The sequence continues at coordinate 26,659,544 of NC_068315.1, forward strand.
CTCACTTGTAGGTAAATGTCCTGTAGTGGAGGTAAAGATGGGGGGTGTTGAAGTAAAGTGTTTACTGGACACTGGTTCTATGGTGACGACCATTACAGAGTCGCTTTTTAAGGAAGTCTTTCATCATTGGGGTCACCTAAGCTCAAGTCATGTGGGTGGTTGGCTTTAAAAGCTGCAAATGGCTTAGACATCCACTATGTTGGATATTTAGAGTTGGATATCCAGGTACTGGGTAGAACCCTTCCAGGACGGGGGGTTTTGGTGGTGAAAGATGCCCCTCGTACATTACAACAACATTCTATTCCTGGGCTGTTAGGAATGAATGTCATTGCTCAGTGTTATAGGGAGTTATTTGCACAACAGGGTGAAGATTTATTTGCTTCTCTATGTGCTGTTCAGGCAGAGGCCTGTTGGGAGTCTGCTCTCCGCTACTGTCGTCGCCAAGATGTGTGCCATTTAACTCATGACAGTCGGGTGCGGGTTCTAGAAAGGGGTGGGGAGATTATACCAGCGGGGTCACTTAAGTTTATTAAGGTAACCTGCCCAAAAGTTCCACATATGCCACCTGCCACAATGTTGTTGGAACCTGGAGGCTCAGATCTCGCCCCAGGTTTGTTGTTGTCCGCGTCGTTACTCAGTGTTACTAATGGTGTGACATTTGTTCCTGTAGTTAATGTAGGAGCCACTGGTGCTACAGTCCACTCAAAGCAGGTGTTGGGGATGTTTCACTCAGTAGTTGACATTCCGGCAGAGCAGCTGAGGTTTGAGGGGGAGAATGGAGAGGTTGCCCTAGTTAATATACATACTGCTGGTGAGCCACCTGCCTCCATCTCAGAAGCCCTTGCAGCTTTACACTGGTCAGAGCTTTCACTTGAAGAGGAGAGTCAAGTAAAACAGCTGTTAGAGAAGTATAGTGATGTCTTTGCTAAATATGATGGAGATCTGGGTTGCACTGATGAAATTGTACATGAGATACCTCTTTTAGATGATGCATCCATCAGACAAAGATATAGGCGACTACCCCCTACACAGTGGCAGGCTGTGAAAGACCATATTAAACAGCTTATGGATAGTAAAGTGATTAGGGAAAGTAGCAGCCCTTACGCGTCACCCATTGTCCTGGTGCAAAAGAAAACTGGAGAGCTTCGGATGTGTGTTGATTACCGCCAACTTAACGCCAAGACAAGAAAGGATGCCTACCCATTACCTCGTATTGAGGAGTCTTTGGACGCCTTGTCAGGTGCCCAGTGGTTCTCAACCCTGGACTTGGCTAGTGGCTATAATCAAGTTGCTGTCGCTGAGAGAGACAAGCCAAAAACTGCATTCTGTACCCCCTTTGGCCTTTTTGAATTTGAAAGGATGCCATTTGGACTATGTAATGCTCCCAGAACTTTTCAGAGGCTCATGGAGCATATATTTGGTGACCAGAGCTTTCACTCAGTTCTTTTATATTTGGATGATGTCATAATTTTTTCTTCTTCTGTGGTCCAGCACTTGCAGAGACTGGAGATGGTCCTTAGTCAACTCCAACAGAAAGGGCTCAAGGCAAAGCTGAGTAAGTGCCACTTTTTCAGGAGGGAGGTGCAGTACTTGGGACATCGTGTGTCCAAAGAAGGTGTGGCCACTGACCCAGAAAAGATATCTGCTGTGAGTAACTGGAGGAGGCCCTGTGATGTGACTGAAGTCCGATCATTTCTAGGATTTTGCAGCTATTATCGTCGCTTCGTCAAGGGGTTTGCCCAGTTAGCGGCTCCACTTCACCAACTAGTGGCGGATGTGATTAAAGCTGCAAAGATGAGTAGGACCAGGCCAGCTGCAGTCCTACCCAGTATGTGGACTGAAAGATGTGAGAGAAGTTTCACTGAGTTGAAGAGGATGTTTACAAGTGTTCCCATTTTAGCATTTGCCGATTTCACCAAGCCTTTTGTCTTGGAGATAGATGCTAGTCACCAAGGTTTAGGTGCAGTCCTGTCCCAGGAGAAGGATGGGAAATTGAGACCCGTGTCATATGCTAGTCGCTCATTGCGTGGTTCAGAGCGTAACATGGAGAATTACAGCTCCATGAAGCTGGAGTTCTTAGCATTAAAATGGGCAGTCTCAGAAAAATTCAGAGAGTATTTACTGGGCAGCAAATGTGCGGTCTATACTGACAATAACCCTTTGAGTCATTTTCAGACCCTGAAGCTGGGGGCTACTGAACAAAGATGGGTTGCTCAGTTGGCAGCCTTCGACTTCACCGTGCATTACCGACCAGGTAAAAATAATGCTAATGCTGACTCTCTCTCTCGTCAATACAGCACTCAAGCAGAGACCACAGTTTTGGAGACTGACCAGCTGAGAGATGAATCTTTCCAGCCGCTCATTCCCGACAGAACTGAGGAAGCTACGTCTCATCAAATTGGAGTCTTTCTAAGTCGATCCAATACTGATCTGGCAACGTTGCAGGGGGCGGACCCTGTTTTGAAAAACTTTCTGTGTTTTTGGAGACTAGGAAGGTCTCCCAGCAAGGAGCAGCGGGCCGAACTCACCAAGGATGTACAGCATCTCCTCCGGCAGTGGGATCGTATCCTGGAGAAGGACGGCCTGCTGTACCGGAAGACAACTGCCCCTCATGGGGAGCCATACATGCAGCTACTCCTTCCCCAGTGTCTCCACCGGGAGCTTCTCCAGGGCCTCCATGACCAACATGGACATCAAGGAGTACGGCGTACTATTGACCTGGTGAGGCAACGGTGTTACTGGCCAGGGATGGGAGCGGAAATTGAGAAGTACTGCCAGGACTGCCAACGCTGTGTGCTGGCTAAAGCTGTTCAGCCCAGAGTAAAGACTTACCAGGGGGTTCTGCTGGCCAGTCAACCATTGGAAGTACTTGCTATAGACTTCACCCTGCTTGAGTCTGCAACAGACGGAAGGGAAAATGTCTTGGTCATGACAGATGTTTTCTCAAAGTACACACAGGCAATCCCAACCAAAGATCAGAGTGCCAGTACAGTGGTGAAGGTCCTAGTTGACTGTTGGTTTTATCGCTTCGGAGTGCCTAAACGGATACATTCCGATCAAGGGAGAAACTTCGAGAGTGCACTAATCGCACAGTTGTGTCAGCTATATGGAACTGAAAAGTCTAGAACAACAGCATACCATCCCCAAGGGAATGGACAATGCGAAAGATTTAACAGGACCCTTCATGACCTCCTCCGATCACTCACTATAGAAAAAAAAGGGTGTGGCCAAAGTACATCTCCCAGTTGGTGTGGGCATATAACAGTTCTACCCACCGCTCCACTGGTCATTCCCCTTACTCGTTGATGTTTGGCGTGACACCTCAACTCCCTGTGGATTTCCTATTGGGGGCTACTGACACAGAGGAAACAAGCTCTTGGGATGAATGGGTCTTACAGCATCAGGAACGATTTCAGGTAACTCGTGAACTGGCCCGTAAGAACATGGAGGAGGCAGCAGATTACCGGCAGTGAAACCATAACCAACAGGTGTGTGATAAGGGTTTTACAGAGGGTCAAATGGTCTACTTAAAAGATCACCGTTGCCAAGGTCGCCATAAGATCCAGGATGTCTGGTCACCAGTACTGTACAAAGTTGTCAGGGCACTGACTGACCCTGGTGGACCTTACACCGTAACAATGGTTGATGGAACTGGTAATGCCCGGCAAGTCCACAGAACAGAGATTAGAGCATCACAGTTAGAGACTATACCATCAGTACCAAAGGTCCCTCAGCCATGCATACAATCTACTTGCCCAGAAAGAAATTTGAATTGCAGTGATGAGGATATCCTTACCTGGATAGAAGAAGTAAGACCTATTCCAACCGTTGTTGTCACTACAGATCTGCCACGAACGGCTCCCAATGAAGTGTCAGAAGTACCGGTAGGAGAGGATGAGGGTTGGGACGAGGGTGATGGTGAAGATGATGACGAGGTGGAGAACTCCCAACTTCAAGGCAGGTCGCCAGGTTTTCGACGCACCAGACGGGCAACAGCTGGGAAACACCAGAATCCTCATAATTTGCCAAGGTCCACAGTATCCAGTGTCAATTTGGGGATGGTAGGGGCTGCTGCATTCCTTGGGGTTGATGTTTGATCGTCGGGGGCGACGACATCTTTTGGGAGGAGTGAGTGTGGGGATCTACTCAGGCAGGCATGCAACACAGCTGCAGCACATTCAATTAACACCCGGGATCACACGATCTGTTGTAAGGTCACATGACTAATTAGGAAGTGATAAATGTTTGCTGCCTGCAAGGCAGATTTCTTTTGTGTTGATGCTGGACACTGTTGTGGTAATTTTAGAAGCGGGTGCTTACTCTTCACGGAGGACACAGGCTTTTGTCTGGGGGTTTAACCTTTATGCGATCAACCCCAGTGTGACTCGAGCTGCTGGGCTGCACTGCAACGGAACGTTCACCTTTTCTCTGCATGTGTTAATGCGCTGTGGGACAGTTGAGCATACTGAAAAGGACCAGGCCAGCCACTGTTTTCATGTGATTTATAAGCATTTCTTTATTGTTTCCTGTTGTTTGATTTTTGTGGTTGTTTGGTTTATTTTGTCACTCATGTGCCACATTCATAGTAGCATTTTTATTTTCTTTTTTTTCTTGACCAAGTGTTGCCATTTATGCTGGTGGTTCTCCTCCCTAACTATGTTTTCTCGTGAGGTTATCCGTGTACAAGGCCGGATCCATACTGATGCTTTGCCCCTTCTCTTCAGGGGACCACACTGGGAGAGACACTGTATTGGTGTGTACTTATAACTACAACACGGTGTGATATTTTGTAGTGGTATCTAAAGATCTTAAGTGTGTAGAGCTTGCTGTGTTGCATGCGTCGACTGGTGCTGGGTTGCTGTCTCCTGTTTCTGTCTTCCCAGGGGCCTCCTGAGCAGGGGTTCCGACCTTCCTAGATTGAGGAAAATCCACCAGTCATTTAGCCCAGTATTTTTACGACTCATTTTAATAACTTTTCTATGTCTTCTTGCACTAAAATATATAATAAATTTGGAATACATTTACATATCTGCCTCTTGTTGACTGTCCCTTTGAGGGATAAACATATTATTAGCCACTCTACATTCACGAGAAGATATTGAGGTTCCTCCTGCCTATCATCAGGGGTGGCATAGTCAGTCTTGAAATAAGGTATACTGCATGCCAGGTACCACACTTATAATGGTTGTCGAATACTGACTAATTCCATAATAAATTTCCTTACATAATTATGTAGAATAAGGACAGTTTAATTTAATTCCTAGCTCACACATACTGTTTCTATATATAATGGTGGAGAATTGTGCCACTTAATCCATACCGTATAATACTACCAAATTTCCTACAGCCACATCTATGGCAAGAGCTACAGGGAGTGTGGAGTGAAATGTCAAGTATCTGGACAAACTTACAGTTAGAATGCCAAGGATCTGCAAAGCTGTCATTGCTGCACAAGGAGGATTATTTGAATGAAAACACTTAGTTTAAGAAGTTCTGAATATTTTTTCAAATTGTAATAATAACAATTTCTTTCCATAAGAGCTAAATCTGTACATTATTCAAAAATGTTGTCCGCCAGTTTATATTTAGCAAGTATTTGAGTGTTTTCAGAAGAGAAGGGAGGGTTGTGGAAGGCCTGATAATAGCCACTAGCCAAGTAACTATAACACTGAAAATGGAGCATCTCACTCAGCATTTGACCACTGGATTAACCAAAAAAAAAAAAAAGTAACTTTTTACTTGTAAGGAGACACAGAGCAAAAACATTCCGGTGCAATGTAACCTCTGTCTTTCAAAAGTTAATATCATGTCCTCCTCTATGTCAGATCTACTGGAGCATTAGAAGGTGTGCTTGCATGTTTTCTTAACTTTACATTGCATATCTTACCAACTCCCGAGGAACACGGAACCATTCGTCACTGTATTTAGAAAGTGCCATTTTCACACATTTCGTATTCACAATCTAATCCACACATAAATGCCGAACCAATTGCATTAGTGTGGAAAATGTAGTTTTAGTTTCACAAATAGCTTTTTGTACTCGTTTTAAAAATGTACATGAATGTGTTTTAACTTTTGAGACTTTTTTTGTGACAGTGATTCACAAATATAACTGGTCTGATATGTTACCTCACATGGATGGTGTTATGCTGATATTACTGGAGTAAGACCACATTTGTTAAACAAGCCCTGGATAACCTTTTCATAATCCTAGAAACTCTCCCATTAGAAATACATGTTTTTCTGTGCCTAAATATGTATGCTGATGAAATATTCTTTGCAGTTAAATGTGTTTTTGTAAGTATCTTTTTATTTCACTCATTAACAGACAAATAGTGAGTGAAACAAAAAATCATATCAATTCTAATAATTTGATTCATTTTGTCTGTAATTGTACTTGATTACAATTTAAACATATTGTACCCATAACTGGCGTAACCTAGGCAAAATCTCCAGTGGTCACCAGGACTGCCCCTTGCTTGGCTACCTGCACTGGTCATTAAGTCTGACCTTGGTCTTACCTCATCCCTCTCTTGACCCAGCAGACTATCTTCCCACTCCAGGCTTGCCCCATCTCATCCCTACTCTGGGGCCACCTATTCCCACCCCCACATCAGTGCCACCCACATGGCATTACCCACCCTCCCCTGGCTCCACCCTCCCTTGACTTATATTTAACAACTTCCCACCACTTGGCATGTCTTGAGGGCAAAATCTGCAACAAAGTCTTTCCAGTTGCTTATGTTTGGTTTTAAAACAAGATAGCTGTGTACATACAACAAATCATTACACTTATTTTTAGGTATAATTTTGCCTGCATGTGAAATCAATTGAATACACAATACTGTAAATATTTTACTATTATACATACTTCCTCTCATGTTCTTGTACAGTATGTTTGTACGACCTTTCATGTAGTGAATGATCACTGAAGTCACACAGAAATGTATCTCTTTTCAGGTCACACAGACATGTTCCTGAAGCTGTAGCACCATTTCAGGTGTCTAGATAAACACTGAGTATTCCAGTTCTAAAAATGTGATGTAGTGACCGAGGCAAAACCCATACGTGTTACTTTACATGTTACTGTATAGGTAAAACGAGATGTCTTTAGAGTTCTCTGAACCCTGGATTGGGAGAGGTCTGTGGACAGTGGACATGTGTCTGGATATATGGTTATAACACTCTTCTCAAACTTTTGGTAATAGTGATGAATTACTGCTGTCGTGATCAATAGGAAATGTACACAAACATCTTTTTGAAATTAAGTTCTGTTTACCACCTTTTTTCTATATTATAATATCGATATTTATCATGTTCACAATTTTGAGAATAAGACTAAATCTATAAATATAATTTACATAGAAAGAAAGCATGTTTGCTCCGAGAGGAACAGCAATGGTTTAATTAATTTCAGCAGATTTACGGCCTGTTTAAACTGGATTGTAGGTGGTTGGTGAGTAAGATGCAGGTTGTTGTGCTGAAACACCACCCACAAAAGAAGCACAACTGTGAATTTAAGTAACAACCCTGGATAATACAGCAAAGGATATTGAAAACTCCACTGTGTTGTTCAGTGTGTTAATGTCCCCCAGTGGATTCTGTTTGCCACTGCATCTAGATCTCATGTAAGCTAAATACTGTGGAACACACTCTGCTCAAATTGCTTTCTTGACAAAAAATAGATTAAGATAAGCTTAGAATAGTTCAAATTCTGCATGTATATATTTACCCTGTATGCACAAATGCAATATAGGTACAAAGCCAAATGGATTACAATGAAATATTTGTCACAACATAACCTTGAACATTGCCATAGGGTGATAGTATACACTTTAAAAAATAAATTCATACAGTTAAATTAATTTATTTCAAGCATAGATTTTATTTAAAAAAAAAAAAAATAGATTTTTTTTCATTTTTATAAAGCCGATGTGTAGATCACACTTGCATAGATCAAAACATAAAAAAATTTCAGAAGGGATTTCGACCATGTGATGCTACTTTTTAAATAATATTTGAATAGACAAATGAAGTGACATATGTAATATCACTTTAAGTGCTTTGAGACTGGTGAGCCCCCAGTGTCTTATTTCTTTCTTTCTTTCTTTCTTTCTTTCTTTCTTTCTTTCTTTCTCACTGCATTTACTATCATCGTATGGAGCTTTGGGTTCTATGCCACAGTAACATTTTAGCTTGCTCACTGGGGACATAAAGACAAATAATTGAGGCATGTTTTTCAAATACAAAACTGAAATGAAAATGAAACTGCTCAATGAGTATTTTAAGACATTACAGCATAATTATCTGTAAAGATGCTTTAAAACGATGTGTGATGTGAAAAGTGCAACAAATTGAAATGACTTGACACAGTCCATATAGATAAGCATCATCGCAAGTAGGCTACATGAAGAAAGCTGGAAAAAGCAGGAATATGATTGACAATAACCCAGATGAAGCACTCCGCTTTAAGGCTCCGTTGTTTGCACAGTTACAATCCCCTTCTCTTGGTTGATGATTGCCTGGAAATTTGGTTGGAGTCGGTTCTGGACACTTCATCCAATCAACCGCGGTTGATCTGTAACTGACACTGTCTTGTTCCAATCCTCCCCTCTTTATCACCCAATATAGGTTGTTCTTGAAGAAATAGACATCTGCTGAGAAGTTATGAAATGAAAGGATTCAAAATGGCTCTGTTCCAGAATCTAGTGAGCTGCCTATGTTGGCAGCATTGTAAGGTAAAAAATAATATTGATTATGCTGCCTTTTGGCCAATATCTATGTCATCACTGCATGTATCCTTCATAAAAGAGGTAATATCAGAAAGCATTTTTATGATCTATCTATCTAAGATGGCGTGATCTATCTATGTGATATCTATTGATATAAATAGTTAAAGAGTGCCATATGAAATAGTCAGAGACTATTTTACCCAATGTTTCTGTGTGCTATCCACTAGCGGATTTAGGAATAGGCGACATGGGCAAGCGCCCAGGGCGGCATCTTGCCGGCAATGCCAGGGGGCGGCACGGGGCGCCCGCACAAAAAAAATTTGAAATGGTGACATTTGTGCAATCAGTTTTCTACATTGGAAAAAATAACCTGGAACTGAGTCCTCTTGGCACTGAGAGTCTTTTGGTTAGATGTGAAAGATGTTTTTATTCTTAAAGAGAGTACTGCAGTTGTGGCATATATAAATCGCCAAGTAGGAGCACGTTCACGCCCAATGTTGAACCTGGTGAGCCCACCCCCCCACAGCTTTCATTTTCATTTATTGCTATGGTTTCACTGCAAAAAATAAAAAAAAAAATATATATATATATATATATATATATATATATATATATATATATATATATATATATATATATATATATATATATGGTTACTGTAGTAAAACTATAGTATGGTAAATGGTTTTACAATAATTACAATAGTTAATCCATACTTAATACAGTAAAACCATAATACATTTTGTGGTTGCTATGGCTTTACTAAAATATGGTTACTGTAATAAAACCACGGTTCATTTATTGCTAGTGGACCCAAATCTATTGCAAGGGAATGTAAAACTATTTCCGCAAAGAAAAAAAACAAAACTCCTACACCTCTATTGTGCTCCGTAGCAAACACCTGATGCTAGAGCTTTTCCCAGAAGTACAGTAACTTTCTTTTAGCTGTTTTTGCAATTATATTTAACCAAGTGGTGTCAAGGGGATTTTTAGTGGATGGATGAAGTCAGTTCTTCCCAAGTTCACACAGGTGTTCTAGCAGTACCACAAACCACAGTAACCACAAATGCAGTTCATCAAATTAACTATGGAGTTTCCACTAAATTTGACAACGATAAACAGCACATGTGCTTCTCTTCATTGAACAGTATATCTACTGTTTTAGCATTTCAAATCTAACAAACTTTATTTTGTGTAATGTTTTGCTTGCTTGATTTTTCTTTCAAATAACTGCCACTTGGTTTGATATTTATGCAAAAACATCCAAACGTTTTTTAAGAGTGACATAAGTCCAAATTCTCTTTTGGGGCCACCTTACATTGACTGCTACAGATGAAACGGCACATCCTGAGTAATGACAAATGAAGTCAATCATGTTATTATGTATACCAAGTCCTGGCATAAAATGCACTTACAGTGGCTATTTGTGAGAAATGTTGAGCATGTTTACTTGCACATTCTCGCTCCAATTTAGCTTTTAACCCAAAATATGTGTTGTCTTAAATGCTGTCTTAAATCTCTTTTGGGCTAAGGTCATAAACAGTTGAATCTAATGTGAGCAAATTTTGTGTGGATGACTGTTTGCGTTGAGACGTCAAAAGCTGATGATTTAAAATCTCACGTAAACAAGTTTATTTGTGTTGTTTGATTTTTTGTTTTCAGCATATCGTTGTGCATGTAAAAAGATTCAGTGTTTATTTCTGTATATTACCCTGTTCCCAGGTGATGATGTCATCAGGGTTATTGGGCATACCCTTCCAGATGGTGGAGTTATGAGGGTAATCTGCATCTAGACTCTTTTCTGTTTCCTGGCTCTCAGTGAACCTCCAGAACTCTCCACCGCTGAAGAGGTAGGTTTTTCCATTATGAGCCCAAATAAATACTGCCTCCACACTCTTCACCTTGCTTCCGTCATGAGAAATCAGGCCCCAGTCAGACAATGGACGTGGGTAGCCATGAAGCGCCACATTGTCTTTAAATACCCAGTACTGTGAACCTATATGAAAAAATAAAGATATAGATGGGGAAATGATGTACACCTCCTTTTAACCTCAGAAACCACATCCACACACCCTACACAGCCTGTAATAGTTGTAATGTCTGAATACAGTTCACACACATTATCTTATTGTAACAAGCTCTTTTAAATCGATATGTCCTTCCATTATGACCCCAAATCCAAAGCAGAGATGTACAAAATATACCCCACCAGTCAAAAAGTTTGGATAAACTCAACTGACTGTAACCTTTACTGACCTATGAAGAAGATTATTCTACTGTCCGTCACTCTTTCATAAACTGCATCTATCTTGTCAGTGCCATCAGGAAGACCAATCCAGAAGTTTTTTATTAGAGCAGGGTGAAAGGACATTTGAGAACTGGATCGGTGGATTCGCCAGAAGTACGAACCTAACCAAAACCATGGAGAAGAGAAAAGGAACCATCTGAAGTATATATAAGTATTCATTTTGAGGCTGTATGAACTTATGATCCTAATATTGTGTAGTAGACAACTGACCATACACACCTATCAAGGTGCAATCAATAAATATGAAAGAACAAAAAATTACCACCCTCCAAAGATATGTTAGCCAACCCAATGTGAGCAAACTTGAACACCTGAAATGACTAACAGTTAGAAAGCATTTCTGATTGGTTAATTTTAGGTTTGCTTTTTTATAAAGACTAGGGATATAACAAAGATGTTTACTTTTTCAGATCTGTACTATTTCTGATATCTGTTAGATTGTAGGAACATGAATATGTGGTATTAAAACATGGTTTATTGCACCTTTAACTTTTAAGTGGCTGATAATATTGATCAAATATGCATGCTGTGCAAAATCTGGATATTTGTCCAAATAGTCACAGGTTTGCTCAAGACAGCTTTGGAAATGAATGATTGTACCTTTAAAAAAGAAAACCTCTCCTCTAATGTTTGCCACCACATCGAAACTTCCATCACAACGATCCTGGGCTGAGGGATCAGGTCTAGGCAAACAGAAAGGTTACAAAAGACATCAGGCTTTGAATTAACTTGTGAAATGATTGGTCATATATGAGATATCAGTGCTGGGGGTGTTATAATTAGTGAGTTATTCATATTGCATTGTATCTGTCTATGTTTGCTGGAAAACATGACTCACTTTATTGTTATTCTTGGACGAGGTGGGTTTGGTGGTTTAGGCAAGTGTGGCATAGGATGATTTGGAGAAGATAGCGTTGGTGTATTTCTCTTTATTCCTGTCAAATAATAAACAAAAACCACAGCCACAATTGTTTTAATGGTCAGCTAAGGTTATCTTGACAAAAAATTGTGGCCTGAATTTTCTATTATGGGGTATGTTTTATTTTTACCTGCGATGTTGCCAGAGTGGGGGAGTAATGGAATATATGTAACGGGATCACGTATTTAAATGACAAAATATTAGTAACTTTATTCCACTACAGTTACAATTTAAATAATTGGTAATTAGAATACAGTTAAATTCAAAAAATATTTTGATTACTGAAGAGATTACGTTGCATTTTATTGTCATTAGTTTCATTTAATATTTTGTCCTTTCAGATGGTAAAATGTATACATATAATTTATGCGATCCAAAGTGCATTTGAACAGCGATGAAACACTTTCTTATGATGCGTTACATTCATACAAGCAGACAGAGAAGTACGTTTGAAGTAAGTTTGGAGCAGAAGAAATAGAAATAAACCTTGTGTTAATTATCAGCTTTACGCTAAGCTAAAATGCTATTTCTAGCCATTTTACATGAACATGTTACCAGACACCATCATATATTTTATCAGTTAGATCATAATTTTTTTTTTTTCCAGTAATACCTTTGATTTAGGGTTTTTATAGTCAAAACAAGTGAAAAAATCTACCAATGTTGAAGAAGTAATACAAAGTATTTAGAATAAGTTACTGACCTTGAGTAATCTAACAGAATACATTACAAATGACATTTTACAGCATGTATTTTGTAATCTGTAGTGGAATACATTTCAAAAGTAACCCTCCCAACCCTGAATGTTGCTTCCAAAAGCTGCTCAATCTACTACTCAAACAGTGAAATAATACTACTCAAAAGAAAATAATTAACTAAGCTCAGAATTGTTTTTGCAACAAAATAGGCAAAATATCAGATTATGAAAGATGAAATAAATGCGTAATGCCAGATTGTAAATTAGTCTCTGACAGAGGGCTTTTACATTTCAATATGTCAATCATGTACATCACCATTTCAATTGTTGTCCATTTGTTGCAAAGTCTTCCTTATTTGAAAGCTTGAGCAATCATCATATAGAGAAGATGGGCTTCCAGGTGGGACAAAAATACATTGATGAAATGCCCATGTTCAATTTTAAATAAGACCCAAAATGATGTGTTTATAGCATCTTGAGCAATGAACTCCTATCTTTACTGCACCTGATATCTAACCTGCTACAAGAATCTGATTCTGCCATAGACTCCCATTGCAGCACGGCTTCAATGGGGTGCTATGGGTCATGTGTCCACTTACTATTGTAAAAAAAAAAAGCAGATTGCATTACTTAAACAGTGTGATGGTGATATTTTACAATTATTAGCTAAAATATTGAAATGCAGAAAAAGTAATATGTAATTTATAATAATTATTTATAATAAAGTCATTATTGCTGCATTTCTTGTGAAATTTTAGGGGAAGATATGCTTCCCATGTAGTCGTGAAGCCAACATTTCACATCTAATACTGAATTAAGAAATTAGTTTCATTTAATTTTCATGAATTACATAGCTGTCTGGAAAACTAGATTTTGATTTGTTATTAGTCTCAAGTATTTTTTTATAATGATCAATACTCTGAATATTTGACTGTTGTCCCAGGCAACATATCATTTTTCAACATACCAAAGCTACAGTACCTGTCCATGCAGCCCGACACAACAGCATTGGCTCAACCAATGGCCTGAGTTAGGGGCAGGACTATCTGTTTGTTTCATTAACAGCAGATGGGGGGCATTTTTTAAAAGCTGTTTGAAAACAATGTTTATTTTTGCAATTTACATTTGGTGATGCTAGTAACCCAGAAATTACATACTTAAGCTTTAAGCAGAAATAACTATTACCAGAGCAGGTAACTATGTTAACTAAAGATTGTGAACTAGCTCCTACCGTAGAGTGACTGAATGGCAAATCGGTCATCCTCTGGAAGAGTGTAGGTTTCAATATTTTCAACAGCACCCTGGTAGTATGGCTGCATGATGGAAGGGTCAGTGGAGGAATAGGAGAGACCCAGAGCATGGCCAAATTCATGCACAGCCACCGAGAATAAATCAGTGCCACTCTCATCTAAAAACATTGAGAGAAAAATAAGAACTAATTGGAGATCCTCATAGTGTAGTCACATTTTAAGTCCATCTGTTACATGAATAAGACACCCAAATGACTAACTGTCATTACGAACCATTACTTTCATTTCTTCATTGGAACACAAAAGATAAAATAATAATTTCACACAGCTCTTTTGCGTACAACAGTGGTTTAAAGTGACCATGGCTGTCAAGCTAAAAAAAAAACATCATACATCAAAAGTAGTCTATACAACATGTGTGCTGTATTTCAAGTCTTCTAAAGCCATAAAATAGCTTTATGTAATTAATAGACTGTAATTTAAGACATTATGCACTGAGCATATGAAAAACAAAAAAAACAAAGCGACACATCTAGAGGCACCATATTTTAGAGCTACAGCTGGGTAGAAGATTTTCAATGAATAACAATTTGATTTTCTGCCTACTCCTCACACAAATATATCATATATTTAGAAAAGACTTGGAATTAATGCACACGATTCAAGACCATGGATTACGTTTATGGTGGTTTTATTGTGTGAAGACTCCTCAAAATTTGTACTGTTATGTTCCACAGAAAAATAAAATATAAAATCATACAGGTTTGGAACGACATGAGAGTGATGAAAATAATATCACAATTTAAATCTCTCTTTAATCATTTTGCCATTTTTGGGACAATCTTTCATCTGTCAATCAGTCAATCTACATTTGGTAAAGCTTGTAGTTCTTGCCTATGTAGGTCCAGCTCTCCTCATCATCAAAATGTGTATCCCCAGCAACATCAGACTTCCCTGGAAAGAAGGCATGAGCAAGTGTCCCTCCCTTTCCATCGAATGGATATCCGTCATCATGATTTGAGCGAACAAAAGAGATCTTGATTTCAGCTCTATTCTGCTCACTTGAGGACATGGCATGAAACTTGAGGTTGGTGACATCACTCCAGACTTGAAGGGCTTTGTCCATTATAGTGTACACTTTAGCAGGTTCGAGGAAAGGATGGAGAGATGGGTAATTGTGGATGCTAGAAAAAGAGGGTTGAATAAAGAGGAAAGTTTGAAGAACGATCAAGTTAATGAAAAGTGACTGCAAAAAATGATAAAAAGTTAAAAGGTAGAACATAATGGTTATTTTAAGAGCTGTGAATGGCAGTTTGTGGATAATTTAATTAATTTAAACCCTCCAAAAATTGGCTGCATTCATTTCCATGGGAAGTGCATCACTGTAACCTCAATTGCCTTTGTTAAAGAAAATTCTAAATTCAATTTTTATGGTAATCAACATTGTGCCACAAATGCTGTCGATTGGGCTTAACTTGTATTGAACCCGGAATATCCCTTTATGGGCAGTCAGCTATTTCTAAGGAATTTCTGCAGTCTGTTAAGGTTCGTCTTGAACAAGCAAAATTAGTCTTTTGTCTAAAAATGCAGACCTCCAAGAAAGATCAGACTTTTCCCAACGAAGTCCAGTGGTGGCATATCTTCTTTTCCTCCTGCGCTTTCTCATGTCCTTCATTCCTATTATGTCTGGCAAAGAGCATCGTGGTGTACCCATCAGTTTCAGGGTGTCCTTATCTAAAGATGTACAGGACAGATGGACTCCAATCAATATATAGACCTCAGATATTCAGTATGTCTTTTGAGACAAAATACTTATTTATCATTTTCAGTTTTGTCATTTTTGTCATCAATTCAAACTATTTTTTATAAGTGTCCAATAAGTATTTGGACAGTATTTGTGTATCTGTTGTAGGGGCTAAAGGCTCCTATAAAACGCATCTACCCCTAGTGTTGGGGTAAAAGGTATTTTATGTATTTTACTCAAAACAACCTTCGGTTGTTATTTATTTTAACACAAATTCTGTTGCTCCATCAATATTCCAAAAACAATTTTTTTTTTTACATTGATACATGACAATGAAAAAAGGTAAATTTCCTTATGGAGTGCATTTAGCCACATAGTATGCCCAACAATATATTGTGCTTTGTGTGTTTACTGTGTATTCTGTGTAGATTGTGTGCTGTGTGTGCATGTGTTTCTATAGTTCAACTGGTAAAGCATGGCGTGGAGCATGGAAGTATGTAGTAAAGAAATGTATTGCTTAGATGTACTGTAAGTCACTTTGGATAAATCAAAAATATCTTAAATCAAAGGTTTTATGTATCCCTTGAAAAAGAAAGATAGTGGATGGATGGATGGATGGATGGATAGATAGATAGATAGAGGCAAACGTGCTCTTTCACAATATTCAGGAAAACCCAGTTTAGCAATATGGAAAAAGTGTGTTGATGAAATAAACCTCTAAAAGTATGGTCTAACAAGGTTCTTGGATCATTTCCTGCAAGTAATGAACTACTTACTGTGATAGGAAAAAGAATATGCATTGCATTTACCAAGTTCGCCTGTGTCTTTGAGGCCAGCAAATCGCTGCATTTCTTTAATAGCCTTCTCAATGCCATCTTTAGTCTGCAGCTGCCCAGTGTGTGGGTCCAGAGGAGGCAGATATCCATAACGGCTCAGCCAATCCTAATATAAAATACATTCTGGAAATGATAAACTCAAATCAATGAATGCAAGCTCATCAGTTGCTGTAACAATATAACAATAAAACATAATAAACACATGTGTTTAACACAT
The DNA here is from genome assembly GCF_025860055.1 of Xyrauchen texanus. Lineage (NCBI taxonomy): Eukaryota > Metazoa > Chordata > Actinopteri > Cypriniformes > Catostomidae > Xyrauchen > Xyrauchen texanus. Next base: position 26,676,247 of record NC_068315.1, read on the forward strand.
TAGAATTTCCCCACTTTTATAATTTTGATGAGAAATTAAGGCTATATTTAAGCAATATCACAAGAACAAGAGTGTGATATGGCCCTATATCAGATTCGGCTGCAGGTAGTCACAGCGGTGCTGATTTAGGGCCATATAGCATGATAGCGAGTGTGATATTGCTTATATACAACAGTTCAGTGAACAAGTAAATAAAAAAAAACATTTATGTTTATAAATGATGTGTCCAAGTCTTTGTTAGTAATTAAAAAATGTCCTTTCAACAATAGTATCACGGCTTGTGCTTTTTCCAACAAGTTACTGGATAAACCAGGGTGTGTGTGCGTGTGTGTGTGTAAGTGAGAGAGAGAGAGAGAGAGATTTTTTTTAAAACACCTTTAATCACTACACATAATCAATATAAACACCATCAAATAAAAAATTTAAAATCACATTTACCAAAATCACAATTCAACAAATTGCAATGTGTCATTTTCAACCCAGCACAAAATTTTGTCTACACTCCAAACCTCTTCAAACTTTTCCAAATTCTTCATATGAGTGTAGAAAATAAAATCATGTTTTATTCTTGCTTTTATAAGCCCCTTAAACAACAATTCAAAACTGTTACTACTGTCATGAGCAATTTTATTCTTCCTACTAATATAAATTGCCATTTTGGTTTGAGCTAAGATAAAATTTTACTTCTTTTTTCCTTTCCAAAATTTAAAACCAAAAATAAACACAATCATTGTAAACATTTCATTAACATTAGCAAATAAAACCTCCAATAAAACAAACAAAGGTCTTAATTTCTCACAGTGCATAAAACAATGAAATATGGTTTCTCTTTCACCACAGAAAAGACATTTATCTTGCACATTTGGATTCAACACAGAGATAAAAGCATTAACAGCAACAAGGAAGAGTACAGGAAGAGTACTTCACTGGTGTCTTTGCATGACACTGCCTGCACTTGAGACGACCAGCGGTGCAAGATTTGGTGATGTGCAACGGCCTGTGATGTGCTCTTCGTGGAGCAGGAGATACGGGTCTGGCTGTGGAGTGAGACCCCAACTCTGCCAGCTCCTCAGCAAGGGTCTCTCTGAAAGCCCTCCTCTCTTGATGAGGTGCTGTCCTGCTGCTCCACTTTATGTGGCCCGCATCCGGCTCCCAATCGCTATCTGATTCAGTGAGAATAAATAAATGTAATTTACAAAGCTAGACACAACTTTTCCATCTCTTCTGTATTCTATATATATATAGTTTTTCTTTTCGACTGTGTAAATATGTATTATTGTATGCATATTTACTGTAAATACTGTATACTTTGCCAATGTACTATGGAACAAATAGATGGGCCTACACCTCCCCCCATGAATTCAGCATTGTAACAAATAGATGGGCCTACCCCTCCCCACCTCCCGCATTGTAACAAATAGACTCTCAAACACAACATATATTCTTATTTTCAACTTATATTTATTGATTTATTTATATATGTATTTCGCATCCATTTATATATATATATATATATATATATATATATATATATATATATATATATATATATATATATATATATAAAAAAATACATATTTACAGTAAATATACAAAACATCTATATAGCATGTCAATAGATCTGAAACAAACAATGAACTAAAACCTCACACACGCACAAACAAATACAAAAAACGGTTCAAACACTCACTGAGGAAACACACGACAAAGGGTAATTACAAAATGTGTATTCATTATTCAAACTAAAGCTTATTTATGCGGAATATACAGTAATATATGTTATAAAACACAAGAAAACACTTACTTGTCCAGAGCAATGTCTCATCTCTCCATAAACATTTCCTCTGCCTCCGAATTATCAGTATTGTTTTCAGAAATTTCATCTCCAAACTCATCATTTCCACAGTAAATGCCTTCTTATATCACATCCTGGGGTGAAAATCCTGTTTTTCAAGGTCCGTTTCACCATATTTAAATCGCCAAATGTGTAAACAGTTCCAAAACAGCTCTCCAATATTTTTACGCACAGACGCACAAAACACTCCGTAATGGCAAGGCAATTTTCGCATACACATTACAGAACCGTGCTCTAATCTTCCCACTAAAGCCGCATATCACTGTTTTCAGAATTTCATTGGCTATCACGATGCGTCAGTCATTTCCACTCTTCGATGTAATTGGTTTGATCAGTAAACAAAGGAAAGTGGGTATGCCCTTACATTCGACACAGACTGTGGTTGGGTATTGAAGGCTTTGGACAGGACATGGAAGCTCCTATTGGGTCAAATGAGGTGTCAATCGAAAGGTCAGAGTGCGTGCTTCCATTTTGATACCGGATATAGGAAATGTTTACATCTGAACTGAAGTTATTACCGATAATATGTGAAAGATTAGGTACAGCTGCCAGGTGCTTTGAAATGATGCAACAAGAGTCTGTGGATATTTATTGATGTAATAATGTGATTTGGACTAAACATTTTACTTGATTTGATCGTTTGGACATTTGACAATGAAACAACACCGTTTTTGTCGGGAAGTTATGGATCAGTGGAATACTATGAGGCTTCATAGGTGAGTTGCCTAAATTTTGTTATTGGTTGTTTATATGTTGGTGGTCTGACAAAGATATAGATTGTACCTGCTGTTGTGATTGTATCTTAAAATGGTTTATATCAATAGAAAATCAAGAAATGTAGCTTTCCAAAAATATGTGGCATGTGTACCAATGTACACACAGCAGTTTTGTTTATCGCATGCTTTTATTTTGTACATTTAAGGGCCCGTCCGCGGGCTGTCTCAGTCCATAAAGTTAAAGTTTGCATCAACCATAAGGTTGCATCTCCACATAAAAGCACCATTAATCAAAGGTTCTTCCAAAAACCAATACAGAGACTTATATGACATTGATCTATTAACCTGTACCACACACCATGATTTTCTTACACTCTCGTAAAAGGAAGAAATAAACTTCAAATTAAAACTCCTACAATCTGTCCAAAAGATATTTCTTCTAAAACCCTGCCCTCCAACCTTACTTAAAAGGCAACAAGCTGTTCCAAACCATGATATACTTGGACTGTATAAAAACTTTTGAACAAACTGTAGCCTAAAAGCTACTTTCCTGCTTGTAAGGTCAATAACCCCTTGTCCACCTTCTTCCTTTGGAAGATAAAGAACATTCCGTGGTAACCAATGTAATCTATCCCAAAATAAATGTATAATCTTGACCTGTATTTTTCCCAGAACCCCTTCAGGAGGCTCTAGAATCTGTGCCATAATGAGGAGGCTACTAAATTATTAATTACCAATGTTCTTCCCCTAAAGGACATTTATGGTTAAAGCCATTTCCTAATCTTCCTTCTACATTTTCAATAATATTTTCCCAGTTTTATTGCATTATTATTTCATCACCCCAAAAAATTCCACGATATTTAAGACCTCTTTGTGACCAAACCATTTCCCCCGGTAAAATCAGTTCTCCTTCATTCCATTTTCCAACACTATATGCTGAACTTTTTTCCCAGTTTACTTTTGCAGATGAGATTTTTGCATAATTGTTAACAATATCAACCAGTTTGTCAATATCATCCTGTCCACTGGTTAAAACTAAAACATCGTCTGCATATGCTGATAATTTTATAGGTGGAAAGGCACCATCATATCTAAAACCATCTAAGTGAGTCCTAATTTTATTTAACATGGGTTCTATTGCTATTGAGTAAAGCATACCTGACATGGCACATCCTGGTCTAATCCCCCTTTGTATTTTAAAAGGGCTACTCAAACCACCATTAACTTTCAGTACACTTTCAATATCCTCATAGAGCACTTTAATCAAAGCAATGAATGCAGGTGGAAAACCAAAAGTTTCAAAAGTATGCCATAAAAACTGATGATCCACCCGATCAAACGCCTTCTCTTGATCTAAGGAAATTAGACCACAATTTTTCTCAAACAGTCTTGAGACTTCCAAAACATCCCGAATTAAGGAAATATTAGCCACTATTGATCTATTAGGTACACAATAAGATTGATCTAAATGTATAACCTGTCCAATCACCTCCTTCAGTCTGTTTGCCAAAGCTTTTGATAAAATCTTATAATCAGTGCATAATAAAGAAACTGGTCTCCAGTATTTTATCTCTTTAAGATCACCTTTCTTGAGGAGCAAAGTTAAGACAGCTCTTCTGCAGCTTAGTGGTAGTTGTCCTTTATCCAAACTATCACTTAAAACTGCAAGTAAATCTTCTCACAACAAGTGCCAATATGCCTTATAAAAATCAACAGGCAGCCCATCTAATCCTGGTGCTTTACCATTTGTCATACTCTGCAAAGTATTGAAAAGTTTCTCTATTGCTAAGGGACATACCAGTTTTGCATATGAATCTTCATTCACTTTTGGAAGATCTGACACAAATTCAGCCGTTAACTGGCCATCCACAAAACTGCGGGCATACAGCTCCTTATAGAAACAGACAGCCCTTTTACGACTATCAGAAACCTCAGTAAGAATTTTTCCATCTTCTGACCGTAAACACTGTATACTTTTACTTTGGCCATTTTTCCTTTCCAAACTGAAGAAGAACTTGGACGGGGCATCCATTTCAGAAAGACCCTGAAATCTGGATCTAACCAATGCCCCCTGAGATCTTTTACCTAATAGATCAGCTAATGCTGCTTTTTTCCCTTTAAGAGCCTGCAATTGGTTTTGATTTGCAGTGGCTCCATTTAAAGCCTGAAGTTCCACAATATCCATCTCTAGACTTCTCATGGATTGAACCATGTCTCTAGTAACATTAAAAGTGTACTGATACTTATCGTGGTGGAGAGGTTTGTGTGCCCTTATGATCCTGAGGGTTGTGTTGTCTGGAGCCATGTGCTCCTGGTAGGGTCTCCCAAGGCAAAGTGGTCTCAGGTGAGGGGCCAGACTAAGAATGGTTCACAATGACTCATGGATAAAACGGCAAAAGGAGGAGCTACCCTGCCCGGAGGAAGCCCGGGGCCCCCGTCTGGAGCCAGGCCCAGATGGAGGGCTCGTCGGCGAGCGCCTGGTGGCCAGGCTTGTCACGGAGCCCGGCCGGGCACAGCCCGAAGAAGCGACGTGGAACCCCCCTCTACATCCCTTGGGCCCACCACCCATTGGAGGAACCGCAGGAGTCGGGTGTGCTGCCATATGGGCGGCAGTGAAGGCCGTGGGCCTCGAAGGACCAGACCCGGGCAGCAAAGGCTTGCTCTGGGGATGTGGAATGTCACCTCACTGGGGGGGGGAGGAGCCAGAACTAGTGAGGGAGGTGGAGCGTTACCAGTTGGATCTGGTGGGGCTTACATCGATGCACAGTTTTGGCTCTGGATCCGTACTCCTGGATAGGGGATGGACTCTATTCTTCTCTGGAGTTTCCCAGGGTGTGAGGCGACGGGCGGGTGTGGGGATACTCACGAGTCCCCGGCTGAGCGCCACTACGTTGGAGTTTACCCCGGTGGATGAGGGGTCGCCTCCCTACGCCTACGGGTTGTGGGGGGGAAAACTCTGACTTGTCTGTGCATATGCACCGAACAGCAGTTCAGAGTATTCGGCATTCTTGGAGACCCTGAATGGAGTCCTGAATAGGGCCCCAGTAGGGGACTCCATAGTGATGCTGGGTGACTTCAACGCACACGTGGGAAATGACAGGGACACCTGGAAACGCTTGATTGGGAGGAACGGCCTCCCTGATCTGAACTCAAGTGGATGTTTGTTATTAGACTTCTGTGCTAGTCATGGATTATCTATAACAAACACCATGTTCGAACATAAGGATGCTCATAAGTGTACGTGGTACCAGAGCACCCTAGGCCGAAGGTCGATGATCGATTTTGTAATTGTGTCGTCGGATCTGAGGCCATATGTTTTGGACACTCGGGTAAAGACAGGGGCAGAACTGTCAACCGATCACCATCTGGTGGTGAGTTGGGTCAGGGGGTGGGGAAAGACTCTGGACAGACCTGGGAAGCCCAAGCGAGTAGTGCGGGTGAACTGGGAACATTTGGAGGAGGTCCCTGTCCGCGAGATCTTCAACTCACACCTCCGGCGGAGCTTTTCAGGCATCCCTGCGGAGGTTGGGGACATTGAACCCGAGTGGGCAATGTTCAAAGCTTCCATTGCTGAAGCCGCGGTGGAGAGCTGCGACCTCAAGGTTTTAGGTGCCGCAACGGGTGGTAACCCTCGAACACCGTGGTGGACACTGGTGGTCAGGGAAGCTGTCCGACTGAAGAAAGAGGCCTTCCGGGATTTGTTGTCCCGGAGGTCTCCAGAGGCAGTTGCAAGGTACCGACAGGCCCGAAGGGCTGCGGCCTCGGCCGTGAGGGAGGCAAAGCAGTGGGTGTGGGAAAAGTTAGGAGAAGCCATGGAGAAGGACTTTCGGTCCGCACCAAAGTGCTTCTGGAAAACCGTCCGCCACCTTAGGAGGGGGAAACGGGGAACCATTCAAGCTGTATACAGCAAAGATGGGACGCTGTTGACCTCAATCGAGGAGGTTATTGGGCGGTGGAAGGAACACTTTGAAGAACTCCTAAATCCCAACACGCACTCTATGGTAGAGGCAGAGCCGGAGGATGATGGGGGATCAGATTCTATTTCCCTGGGGGAGGTCACTGAGGTAGTCAAACAACTCCGCAGTGGCAAAGCCCCGGGGATTGATGAGATCCGACCAGAAATGCTGAAAGCTTTGGATGTGGAGGGGGTGTCATGGATGACACGCCTCTTCAACATTGCGTGGAAATCTGGGATTTCCTAAGTGCCTAAGGAGTGGCAGAGAGGGTGGTTCCCCTCTTCAAAAAGGGGGATCAGAGAGTGTGTGCCAACTACAGGGGTATCACATTTCTCAGCCTCCCTGGTAAAGTTTACTCCAAGGTGCTGGAGAGGAGGGTTCGGCCGATTGTCGAACCTCGGATTGAAGAGGAACAATGCGGTTTTCATCCTGGCCGTGGAACTACGGACCAGATCTTTACTCTCGCAAGGACCCTGGAGGGGGCCTGGGAGTATGCCCATCCGGTCTACATGTGTTTTGTGGATCTGGAGAAGGCGTATGACTGGGTCCCCCGAGAGAGACTGTGGGAGGTGCTGCGGGAGTACGGGGTGGGGGGGTCCCTTCTTAGGGCGATCCAATCCCTGTACGTCCAAAGCGAGAGCTGTGTCCGGGTCCTCGGCACGAAGTCAAGTTCATTCCATGTGGGGGTTGGTCTCCGCCAAGGCTGCGCTTTGTCACCAATCCTGTTTGTGATATTCATGGACATGATATCGAGGCGTAGTCGGGGTGGGGAAGGTGTGCGGTTCGGTGGGCTGGGGATCTAATCGCTGCTTTTTGCAGATGATGTTGTCTTCATGTCATGTCGGTCCGTGACCTTCAGCTCTCACTGGATCGCTTGGCAGTCGAGTGTGAAGCAGCTTGGATGAGGATTAGCACCTCTAAATCTGAGGCCATGGTTCTCAGCAGGAAACCGATGGAGTGCGTACTCCAGGTAGGGAATGAGGTTTTGCCCCAAGTGAAGGAGTTCAAGTACCTCGGGGTCTTGTTCACGAGTGAGGAGACAATGGAGCGGGAGGTTGGCCGGAGAATCGGGGCAGCGGGGGCGGTATTGCACTCGCTCTATCGCACCGTTGTCACAAAAAGAGAGCTGAGCCGAAAGGCAAAGCTCTCGATCTACCGGTCAATTTTTGTTCCTACCCTCACCTATGGTCATGAAGGTTGGGTCATGACCGAAAGAACTAGGTCGCGAGTACAAGCGGCCGAAATGGGCTTCCTCAGAAGGGTGGCGGGCTTCTCCCTTAGAGATAGGGTGAGGAGCTCAGTCATCCGTGAGGAGCTCGGAGTAGAGCCGCTGCTCCTTTGCGTTGAAAGGAGTCAGTTGAGGTGGTTTGGGCATCTGGTAAGGATGCCCCCTGGCCGCCTCCCTAGGGAGGTGTTTCAGGCACGTCCAGCTGGGAGGAGGCCTCGGGGAAGACCCAGGACTAGGTGGAGAGATTACATCTCCACACTGGCCTGGGAACGCCTTGGGGTCCCCCAGTCAGAGTTGGTTAATGTGGCTCGGGATAGGGAAGTTTGGGGCCCCCTGCTAGAGCAGCTGCCCCCGCGACCCGACTTCGGATAAGCGGTTGAAGATGGATGGATGGATGGATGATACAGAGTTTTTGTATCTGCACCTTCCCAATATCCCAACACTGTTGTATTGATGTAAATAAAGACTTTTTAGATTTCCACCCCAACCAAAAAAAAAACATTTACAAAAATGAGCATCTTCAAGTAAAGCGCTATTAAAATGCCAATAGGCACTCTTATTTTTAACAGAATTAATAAATACACATGCTACTACCATTGAGTGGTCAGAGAAACCAACAGGACAAATATAACAAGATTTAAAAATTGTTTCTGATATTTAAAACAATAAAAATATCTAATCTTGCTAAAGAAATGTAATTTTCTTTCACATGGGCCCATGTATTTTGCCTTTCATTACAATAAAAACTCCTCAACATATCACAAAGTTGACAAGTTTTAATCATATTTAGTCATTTATTTATTGATGCCATATGAGGTTCAAAATGATTTCTATCTAAATCATTACTTGTACAGTGTGGCAGCGGGGGCTTGGTCAAGCGCCCGTCCGTAAGAGGAAAGCGGTAAGGGCGCTTACACCTGAGCTAAATTATGCCTAACACCTGTCTCTAATTCCAGTGAGCACGAGGAGAGCGGCATAAAAGCAGACACAGAGCCTCCAGTCGAGAGAGAACCCGACAAGCCAACCCAGTGTGCTTGTGTTATATTGTGTGACATCTTGTGAGAAAGACGGCAATTAAAGCCTTACCTTTGTATTGAAGCCTCGTTTCCTGTCCTCCTTCCCGTGAGGGTTGTTACATACAGTTAAAATCTCCACCCAGTACTAAAAACTTTCCATATTACATTGTTTCAGACAACCACATAAAGATTCAAGAAACAACATTCTTTCCAATGACTTTACAGGAGCATAAACATTTACCAATTCCATAGTAACATTTTCAAACTTAGCTGTTATCTTAATTAATCTACCTTGTATTACTTCTATAACATCATACGATATTGGTAGACAGGTCTTGAAAACAAAACAGCCAGTCCAGCATTAAGAGAAGTCTTATGACTCAAAACAATATTTCCTTCCCACTCCTTCATCCATTCAACTTCATTTTCCTTTGTGCTATGAGTTACTTGCAAAAACATAACATCTATATATTTCAATTTCATTAACTCATAAACCTGTGCTCTTTTGCTTGCATCCCTCGCCCCATTTACATTCAGGGATGACATTTTAAAATTACTCCTTATGAGGGATGAAACCACACATAAAGCCAGGTCCATATTACTCCATTATTCTTGTGACATATCATTGTGCAATGTCTGAGGACGCACTTTTTGTACAATCTTTTTTAGACGATACACCTCAGGATTTGACAGACATATTTCACCTTTTTGTCAATAAACAAGGAAAGATCAGGAAAGTAGTCTATAACTTCAACATTCCTCATTCCTTTTGTACGTTGCAGGAAACGTAATTCTTTCCAAACTGTAACCACTATAGTCTTGTCTCACATTTTCATCAACTTGCACTTCAAAAAATTCTTGCACACTTTCTGAGCCAGACAAATCACTTGCATTCAAAACCTCCTCAGAACTTTTAGTAACAGTCTCATCTTGTGCCTTATTCTTTGATGTAGTAGCCATCTCACAAAGATTCGACTTCCTTTTCACTGATGGCACTTTAAATACTGCTTCATCCTCTTTAAGTATTTCACCCACCATCTCATCAAACTCAATATCCAATGTCTCATAATTTTTTTAATTAGTTTCTCATTACACTTTACTACTTCCTGGTTCTTCTTTGTCCACACTCAAATCCGAAACCTCACTAACTTCACTTTCTTTTTCCACACTCTGACCTTAATTGTTACTTTGAGACAGACTTTCATCTTCTGTACCATTTGAAGTACTTTTATCAGGACAAGCGCGTACCAGGTGCCCCACTTTCCCACATCCAAAGCATTTCATGATCTCAGTTGTTGCAAAGATTACATAATCAAAGCTATCAACATTTAATTTAAAAGCAATATTCAGTTCATCAATATCACTCCTCAAAATCATATGTATTTGTCTTCTGTAAGACACAACGTGCTTCAACAATGGGGATTTGCATCCTAGAGGGATTTTCTTAATCGCAGAAACCAACTGTCCATAACGAGATAATTTGCATTGCAACGCTTCATCACTAATAAATGGGGGCACGTTAGAAATCAAAACCTTTCTCGCTGGATTAACAAGTGGAAAAACCTTAATCAAACTATCATTGAGAACTATCCCATTTTCAAATATAACGTTCACTTTTTCAACTTTATCCAAGAATAACACCACAGCACCGTTCATTCGTGACACCGAACGAATGCTACTGTGACCAACCACCTCTCCTACCGCTAACACACATCCTTCAACTGAGCACTCGGGTGAGTTGCTCATACCTCGCCATCTCCACACTCGCCATGGCAGCCAGTCTAAAAAACTGACTGACACAACCTCCCCGTTCTCACCACAATATTTTCAGTGCTTTGTGACCATACACAGTAAAAATAAATAAATAAAGACAGTGAGAGAAACAACACTTAAGTAAACAGACCTTTGAAATAGGAAAGGACTCCACAGTCATGCTCCAATTCACACTCGACTCACTCAGCAAACGCCCACGCATGCGCACGAGAGAGAGAGAGAGAGAGAGAGAGAGAGAGAGAGAGAGAGATGGAGCGTGTTCCATCACCTGTTGCCACTCTCAAGCAGAGATGCGATCAGCTTTCTGAAGATCAGCTTTCTCAGTGGAAAAATAGCCATTCAATTGGGGGTAATTCTCCCTATTTTGCGGTAGCTGGTGCACAAGAGTCTTTCACTATGGGAACCGCAATCTCCTCCGCTATTTTAAACAGTATTTATCCAGCGAGGAATGTCAGGTAAGAGGTAAGCGCCTTGAGTTTGTGTAATTAATCAGCCTGTTGCGTCTCTCAGCTGTGATGAGTCTTAATGCTGAAGTTGTTCATTTAAAGCCATTTAAAGCTATTTTGTAGTTTTAGTAGTGTAGAAGTAAAACGAGTGATCACGTAGTGCTGTTGTATGTAAACACTGACTGACTGACTGAGGTTGGGTGATACTGAACAGGAAATACAGAGAAATTGCCACCTTTTTGAATGAGATGGAGTAGCTGAATTTCTGGTGAGTATCTCAAAGTTGGCGAGGAGGTGAGTTTGTATTTTTTAACTTGTGTTGATAAAATTTTATAACATTGCCACTTTCATGCATGGTAAAATGTTCAGCACATTGACCGTGCTCTGCGAAAGTGACTACACTAGTTCTGTAAAACAATGGAGAAACCTGGATATTATTTTGATGAAATGGATATTTTTACAACCAGTCTTTATTAGAACCTGTTGTCCCACTAGGAATAAATTCCCAGACCAATGTTAAATCTTGTGTAACATTGTTCTTGTTTAAATAAATTTGATATTTTTGAGCAGATAGGTTTTAAGTTCATTCCAATTAAATAAGGAAACTGGCAAACTTGCTGTTATTAGTCAAGATGAGAAATACATTTAAGAAACAATTTAAAAACATTAGTGCTCTTAAAATGGCAATTGATATGAATAAAGTTTGTTATCTTAACTTGAATATAGTTGAAATAGTGAGGAATTGTGTTTTTATTTGACAAGATAAAGTGACTCTTAGTAAGTAGTTAAACAACTTGTAAAACAAAACTCATCTTCAAGTTGAGATTACTCACATTTTTAAGACAGCAGGTGAACTTTCTGTAACAAGGTTAAAATGGGAAAGGAGGAGGCGAGAACTGGATAAACAGTCAAAATAATATTGTGGCAGGGCGGAGGGCGGGGCCGGGCCGTGATCATACACACCCGGTCCCGTATTAGGCTAATCAAGCCTCTGAGGTATAAAGGACGACTGCGGAGGATTGTGCGGGAGAGAGAGATCGTTAACGGACATGTCCGTCATGTGTGTGTTTATGTTGTCTTTTAAGTTTACTATTAAAATATGATTTATATCGTCAAGCCGGTTCTCGCCTCCTCCTTTCCACTGATCCCTTTACAAATATTTACTTTAAACAAAAAAGACACAAATACACACAAAGCAGCTGCGTGTGGCTCTCTCTGTCTCTCAAACTGCCGCATCCTGCTGCACTTATCCCTCTCCTCGGATGATTAGCCCGAGTGGGGGCCAGGTGTGCGTAGTGACAGCCCAGCCCCGCCCTCCTCCGCATCACACTTTCGTTTCTAAGCTTAACCAACTTGAAATGTTTTACAGTGCATAGAAATCTGTGGGGTAAACTGAAGAGGAGTGTCCACCATGTGGACCTCGGAATTTTAAGGATCTAGAGAGATTGTGTATGGACGAATGGTCTCAGATCCCTTGCCATGAATTCTCCAACCTCATTATGCATTATAGGAGAAGAATCAGACCTGTTATCAAGGGAGGTTGCAAAAAGTATTGAATAAAAGGGTGCCAATAATTATGGGGAATAAAAGGGTACCAAATACACACATGTATTTGACAAACATATTCGTTTTTTGATAAAACTTTTTGTGTTTGCAATTGTTTGATATCCAATAGTTTTGTGAATATTTTGAATGAAAGATCAAAAGGATAAATGATAAAGACATATTTTTTACAGTCTTCTTTGCTCATATTTATCAAGGATGAAAATATTTTTCCCACCATTCTATATAGACTGGCGGCCAAAACTTTGGAATAATATTCATATTTTGCTCTTTTGGAAAGAAATTGCTACTTCTATTCACCAAAGTGGCATTCAACAGATCACAATGTATAGTCAGGACATTAATAACGTGAAAAATTACTATTGCAATTTGAAAAACGAATTGAGAACTTCTTAAATTACTTCAAATAGTTCAGCACATGCAGCAATGACCGTTTTGCAGACCCTTGGCATTCTAGCTGTTAGTTTGTCTAGATACACAGGTGACATTTTACCCAACGCTTCCTGTAGCACTTGCCATAGACTTGGCTGTCTTGTCGGGCACTTCTCACGCATCTTACAGTCAAGGGTGGAAAGAGTGTAGAAAAATCATACTCAAGTAGAAGTACTGTTACTTCCCAAAAAATGTAGTGTGAGTAAAATTACCTGTCATAAATACCAAAGTAAGAGTAAAAGAGTAGCTAATTTAAAAGTACTCATGAGTTGTGTGTATTGAATACTGAGTTGCAAAATCTATGCCCCATTACAATAAACACTGTAAGCTGCAAATTCAAAATGTAGCACACATACCGTAATTTTACATTTCCTTTTATGGCTGTTTGCCAGAATAAAATACAAAATATAAGTATTTTATAGGTGTTTTTGACTGCCAACTTTTAAAATACATCACTTACCTATGATAAACACTACATGAATCTGATTGGATGAAAGGGCGACATGATTACAGAAATTCAAGTGAATCAGTGCAAAAAAAATTTAAGCTCCACAAATCACATAAATCAGCATAAAAATAATCTAATCCATTTGCCTCCAGTGGTTAAATCCATGTCTTTAGAAGTGATATGATAGGTTGGGTGAGGAACAGATTTAATTCCTTTTTTACTATTAATTCTCGTCCCTGCTCAGTCAATCTCCATTTTAAATTTCACATACTACTTTTTTGTGTTTTTGGTTATTTACATTCTTCATGCATATCGCCACCTACTGGGCAGAGAGAAGAATTTCTAGCAAAAAAAAGACATATATATTGATGTTTCTCACCCACACCTGTCATATCACTTAATCAAGTCATGAATTAAACCACTGGAGTTGTAAGGATTACTTTCATGCTGCTTTTATGTGCATTTTGGAGCATAACAATTTTGGCACCCATTTACTTGCATTGTATGGACCTACAGAGCTGAAATAATTTTCAAAAATCTTAATTTGTGTTCTTCTGAAGAAAGAAGGTCATTCACATCTGGGATGGCATGAGTTTGAGTAAATGATAAGATAATTTTAATAATTTTTTTTCAAGTCCGACATTTACAAATATGCTTTTTGTCCCACTGTTTACGTTCACTTTAGACACAAACGACTGCGTTTACGTTAATGCCTCACCAAGACGGGCATTGGAGGAATTATAAAGTGTATTTGATCATTTAGGTGCATGTAAAACACACAAACATTAGCCATCTGTTAATCAAACAGCATGCAGCTACAGACGACAGGAAAGAAAAAAGTCAATCTTTCATGGCTGGTTGCTCAACCAACCAGTGGTGCTCTTGCTATCACGATCAATGTAATGAACACCCCTGGTCTAGATGTAGAACATAGGCCAAGTATAGAAAATACAAAATATTGTATCATTGATATCGAGGACATTACTTTTTTCCATTAAACATCAATATAATTTTAGCGCCCAGCCGTATTGATAGCATTGCATTAATCTCTCACAGCAACCTAATAATCTCTATGACAGCTAAATTACAGGCTACATTATACACACATAGAACAGAAATATGTAATTTATCTCAATATGTTTCTTCAAATTAGAGGCAGTATTAATGCTGATATCTGGCTAATCTCACATGACACGATCAAGCAATTGACCTTTTTCATTGCAAAAATCCCTTTCAGGTGCGGCGGTGGATATTGAGGTGTTGAAATGTGTTTGAGGCATCCTCAACATTGGCGCAAAATCTATACAGCTGCCGTTCAAGTTTTTGAGTGACTGATTGTAACCGGAGTGATTTGATGGGAGTTATAAGACTCTCCATAGCCTATCATGTTGATGGATAACAATAAAATCCAGACAGGGAAGTTGCGAACACAGACACAGGGAGAATAGTGCAGTAAAATTACAGTTACATCACTTAAAATGTATTCAAGTACATAAAATATGCATTTTTAAACTACTTAAAGTACAATTCCTGGGAAAAAAATGACTTAATTACAGTAATTTGAGTATTTGTAATTTGTTACTATACAGCCTTGCTTACAGTCTAGCTGATCCCAAAAAACCTCAATGGGGTTAATATCATAACACTCTTTTCTAATTATCTGTTGTCCAATGTCTGTTTCTTTGCCCACTCTAAACTTTTCTTTTAGTTTTTCTGTTTCAAAAGTGGCTTTTTCTTTGCAATTCTTCCCATAAGGCGAAAATACCTTGTTTATGAGAGAGGTCAACAGAGAATGGCCAGACTGGTTCGAGCTGACAAAGATCTCTGCACAACTGTGGTGAGAAGAATAGCATCCTGAGATGCGGGTTGGCCAATATTAGGCAGGTGGTTTTAATGTTATGGCTGATCGGTGTGTGTGTGTGTGTGTGTGTGTGTGTGTGTGTGTGTGCATGTATGTATATATATATATATATATATATATATATATATATATATATATATATATATATATATATATATATATATAGGAGTATGCATGGCAAAATAACGGTCAAAATAGCAGCATTAAATAAATGCCATAAAGATAATAATAGCATTAAAAAAAATATTATGTTAGCAAACTTAACAATACAAATTGCTTTAAAAATAATAATAATAATAATGTGTAAAGTCTTTGATCTGTGATAATAGGCTGAATCTTTAGCAAAATAATTAGCAACCATTCAAGTAATTTTTTTTTTAGTAGTAAGTTTTCTTTCTAATGCAGAACAAGGCTCGTTGTAATAAGGGAGAAAAAACTAATCTTACCACACCCCGGGAGTACTGGTCCGACATCGGAGCCAGATGAACCGAAGAGATCAACACGACAACAGTGCAGGTCAGGTAAACCAACCAATGATATCCTGAGACTCTCATCTGCCTGAATTTAAATCTGCAAACACAGCGCGGCAGTCTGAATTACAAGGATTCGTAAATTACACGACTATGCCCGTTAGGGGCTGTTCACTTCGAAGGATGTATGGCGCTAATAAATCTAGACACAGCGCAACGAACAGAACAGAACTCAGATGTCTCAAGGCGCGAATTTAAAAGTTGGAGTGGTTTTTTCCCTGCCAAGGCGAGGCGCGTAACGGATGGAACGGGCAGAAAAACAAGTTCTGTGTGAACAGCCCCGAACTCTAATTAGCTATATACTTCTTAGTTTGAAACTTTTTAAAATTGTTATTCCGTTTCAAATTCATATTCATATTTCAAAATAATTCAGAATAAACAGTTAAACTGAAGACAATTAAAAGAATTGGGTTTTATTCTAATTATATTCCCTCACCGTTTTACGCGCTCCTCTTAGTACTTCAGATTGTTCTCTTTAAAGACAGGCAGAGGGAAGACCGATCGATGAGAAAGGAAGCTCTCTTTCTCTCACTGAGAGAGAGCTTCCTGTCAATCACTGATTTCTGAAATCCAAAACAAATCCAAATCAGAAATAGTGTCTAACTATTGCATCCCTTGTTGCACGTCCTGTTTGCTCGTTCTGGCAGAGGAACAACTGACTCTGACCAAACTGCAGCAAACCAAGGCCAGACTTGAGATCCGTCTCCTAAAGGCTACGCTCAGACAAGCTGGTCTCTCCACATCAGATGAGGAAGTCTGAAATTATTGTGGAGTATTTGACATGAAGTCTTTTTTTTTTATTCACTACATCTATATTTGAAACTTGTTATAAATATCCTCAAAGTACAGTGTTTGTGTTGTAGGTCTCAGATGAGCGGACTGCTGGAAGAGGAGGGGGTGGGGTTTTTCTTGTTTTTAGTTTTTTTAAATGTGTGTGTTTTCATTTCAAATAAAAATAAACTTATATTGACCCCACACTGGCTATTCTACTTGTTGCTCTTTACATATCTATAGTTCTACATTGTGATTTCCTATCCTGTTTGAGCACTGGTTATCCAGATTTGGTGATCCTGAAAAGTTCCTATCCAGATCAGATTGATCCAATCCGATGTTGCTTTGAAAAACTGGCTCAAAAGTAAGCTGGATTACGTGATCACGGATCGCAAAAAAAAGTATTACTAAATCCGGATCAATTTTATCCGGATTAAACCTTTTGAAAAACCGGGCCCTGGATCTATTTTGAAAAATCATTATTTTCGTTTTTGCTAGGTTAATTTTAAGAACCCATGTTTGACTGAATGTCTCTATGATGTCACGGAGCTGTTGTAGTCCCTCTTTTGTTTTTGACAGAAGGACTAAATCATCTGCAAAGAGGAGACATTTAATTTCTGATTCAGTCAGGGTTGGGCCAGGGCAGTCGAATTATTTTATGCTTTGGCTAATTCATTTATATAAATGTTAAATAGAGCGGGGCTCAATGGGCAACCTTGTCTGACTCGTTGTTGAGGGAAAACTTGTTTGTCTGTTCCCTATTTTTACAGCACATGTATTGTTTTTATACATGGTGCTAAATAAATCAAATATTTTCCCTCCCATCCCATTTTCCAGTAGTTTTAGGAAGAGTCCCTCATGCCAGATTGAATCAAATGCCTTCTCAAAGTACCGGTACATGTTTCTCAATAATCGTGTGGAGGGTGTATGTGGTCAGATGTTCTGTATTTGGGCAGGAATCCCATTTGGCTTTTCTCCAGGATTTTGTGAGTTTTAGGAAAGTTCTGCAATCTTGTTTTAATAATCGAACAGAATATTTTCCCAGGTTGCTATTGACACATATGCCTCTAATTGTTTGGCTCAAATGTGTCTCTTTGTTTAAAGATGGGTGTAATTAAGCCTTGATTCCAGGTGTCAGGAAAATACCCAACACTCAAAACAATGTTGAATAATTTAATTATTGCGCTTTTGAATTTGTCATTGGTGTATTTGATCATTTAGTATAATATTCCATTAATGCCACATACCTTGTTGGGTTTTAATGCATGTAGTCTATCTTTTAGCTCATTTGCTGTGTTTGGGAAATCCAGGGTCTGATTGTCCTTAATAGATTTTCAAAGTTTGTCTTCCATATGTTCCCATTTTGAATGGCATATTCTTCCTGTTAGGGTCTATAGAGAGTGCTCCAATTGTTCCAGAAGTTACTGGTATTTATTGACTTCTCATTGCTTGAAATAATTGTTCTGTATGCTCTTCCCTTTTTGCTCTTAGAGTTTGTTTGTACACTTTAAGAGCTTCTATTGATGGCGGAGTTCTTGATTGTTAGGATCTCTGTGTTTTTGATTGGAAAGATGTCGTACTGTTGTTCTAATACATTTACACTCACTGTCAAACCACTTTTCGTTGGTGTTTTTTGGTTTCCTTTTTGATGTTTATTTAAAATTGCACATGGATGCTGATTGGTGAAATATATTGGCAATGTCATTTATTGCCAGATTGCTTTATTTTGTGGATATGTGTTCATTATAAATTTGTCCGATAATAATTGTATAGTTTGACTTTCTATTGCACTTTGATAATTTTCTTTGCTGTTTTTTGTCCACTTGTAGGATTGTTGCAGCTTCAGTAAATGAGAGGGCCATCTGTGTGATTCATTGGTTTGAGTTGGTTTTAGATACAGTGTAATTTTACATTGGTCTGACAGAGGTGTTTGAGGACTGACTGTGAATGCTCTGAGATGCACTGGGTCAATATCTGTAATTAAATAATCTACAGTACTGTTACCCAGACATGGACTAAAGGTATAACAGCCAAAAGAGTCTCCCTGTATGCGACCAGTCACTATACAGGCCCAGCGATTGACAGAGCTCTAGTAGGCTTTTCACACTATAAATTATAGTACATAAAGAAATATCAATCAATCAATCAAAATCTCTCTCTCGCTTTATGCTTGACTCAATTGCAATAGAACCCATGTTAATAAAATTAGGACTCATTTAGATGGTTTTAGTTATGAAAGTACCTTTCTACCTATAAAATTATCAGCATATGACATGATGTTTTAGTTTCAACCAGTGGACAGGATGATATTGACAAACTGATTGATATTGTTAACAATTATGCAAAAATCTAATCTGCAAATGTAAACTGGGCCAAAAGTTCAGCATATAGTGTTGGAGAATGGAATGAAGGAGAACTGATTTTACCGGGGAAAATCAGGGGAAAACGATTTTTAAATAGGGGAAAACGAACAGTGCAGGTGAAACTAATAATCGAGTGATTGGGACGCGTGCGGGTGAAACTAATACTCTGGTGATTGGGAGCGAGCGTGAGAGCCAGAGGGGGGTGATTGGGAGCGAGCGTGTGAGCTCGAGGGAGCGGAGCGAACTAGAGGAGCGGGGTTCGTTACAGGTAC
The DNA here is from genome assembly GCF_025860055.1 of Xyrauchen texanus. NCBI lineage: Eukaryota > Metazoa > Chordata > Actinopteri > Cypriniformes > Catostomidae > Xyrauchen > Xyrauchen texanus. The sequence continues at coordinate 26,695,477 of NC_068315.1, forward strand.
AAATTAAAGATCAAAATGATGTGAACGTGATGTTGCGATTATTAGAAGATTTTAAAAGTGTTTCTTCTGCTAAAGTGAATTGGCATAAAAGTGAATCCAAAATTGTTGGGAGTTGGTTATGTGTTGAACCCATTCTTCCAGCTGGCCTGAAATGGACCAGGGGTGGTTTTAAATACTTGGGAGGTTTTTTTTTAGGTAATGAGAATGTTGTCACAATTTCTTAAGATGTTATTGAAGTGGAAGTTTTTACTTCCAAAAATGTCTTACAAGGGGCGAATATTGTAATTAACAATTTAATTGCCTCTGCTCTATGGCATAGTTTGATTTGTATAGACCCCCCAACAGACTTTTTAATCAAATTTAAGTCAATATTAATAGCCTTTTTTTGGGATAAGCTGTATTGGATGCCAAAAAATTTACTGTACCTTTCTAAGGATGAAGAAGGGCATGGACTGGTACATTTGCAGAGTTAAATAGCAGCTTTCCGAATTCAGTTCATACAAAGACTTTTAAAAGGCTCAGAGGATGCAAACTGGAAGATTGTAGCGTCCTCTTTATTGAGAGAGTTTGAAGGATTAGGAATGGATAAAGCCTTATTTTGGATGGATCCTCAAAAGTTAAAACTCTCTAAGCTTCCTGTTTTTTTATCGAAATCTTTTTAAAGTCTGGGCTTTGTTTAAAGTACAAAAGAGAAGGAGTGTAAATTCCTTGTATTGGTTGCTGCAAGAGCCATTCATTTTCTGCTCTCGGTTGGATCTGTCAAATGAACTGGGTTACTCTGTGATAGAAGAGAATCTTCTTAACTCCGGAATTTGAACTATTACACATGTACAATGGATAGCAGGATCTAACTTTAAAGATGTGAATTCATTGATTGAACACCTGGTGATGAGATCTAACCATTTGGTTGCTAGTGTACTTGACAAATGGAGATCAGCTCTTTCCGAAAGTGAATTGAATTTGTTATCAGATTATTCTTTGGGGTCTATTAACCCGGATCGTAGTGATCCATTTCCTAATTTGTATCTAACTCCCTTTACAGGTGATTGTGAAGGCATTTTTTTAGAAGTCTAAGAATTTATTGCAATACGCATGGATTTTACATCTGGAAAGGTGTGTCATAAAATGAGTATTAACATTTTGAATAAGAGGGTTTTGGATTAAAAAAAATGACTCACCATGGCATAAAGTACTTCAATTAGAAGATGATGAAAAACCTGAGTGGAGAGTATTGTGTAAGTCACCATTGTCTAAGAGAATTGGAGACTTGCAGTGGAGATTATTATACGGGGCTATTGCTGTGAATGCATTTGTTTCAGTAATTAATCCTGACATTGATCAGAATTCTTCTTTGTGTTCACAAAATAAAATAAAATTGTGTTTCATTTGTGGATTCAAATATTCCCAGAGCCGCAAGAATCAATGTCAGTTGTTTAATTTCATATTAGGTCATGCATAAATGCCGATTTACATTACAAGAAAGGAGAAAGTTGATCAAGGTGTATGTAACAGTTTAGAAGCAGTGTTTGGTAATTCTGTGAAATCTAGAATCTTAATAGATTTGAATTATTATAAAGTAATGAATGACCTTTTAAGGTTTTAATTAATTTGGTGTAGTAAAGGGGTATTGTGTGAAATTGTTAATGACAAATATTTTTTTCTTATTTAAGACAAGGTTTGGTTGTCTATTATTGATTTATGATTGATTCACAAGTTTATTGTCGGTCTCTATCTCAGAACCACCACAATGAATGATTGAGGTTAAGGTATACAGGTATACCCATAACTGTAAGAAACAAACTGTTACAACACTCACATTGGCCTATTTCTTAAGAGTTTCATGCTCAGGAAAATGAATAGACTAAAGTCAATCAATCAAGTGCATTTTGATTTTGATCAAGTTGTATTTCAGACAATTACAACTTGCAGTATGATTGTCAAAGTAATGTTTATTAAAGTGTTTAATGGGTACATTAAATACTGTTGGTTGACTGATAGGATGGAGGACCACTGGATCAAGACCCTGTCAGGGCCAGCCAAATCTCCAGACCTGGACCCCATTGAAAACCTCTGTAATGTGATCAAGAGGAAGATGGATGGCCACAAGCCATCAAACAAAGCCGAGCTGCTTGAATTTTTGTGCCTGGAGTGGCATAATAACAGCAATGTGAAAGACTGGTAGAGAGCATGAAAGCTGTGATTGAAAATCAGGGTTATTCCACCACATATTGATTCCTGAACTCTTCCTAAGTTAAATCATTAGTATTGTGTTTTCTGAAAACACTGCATATTGTTTGTTAATTTGACCAGTTGTCATTTTCTTCAAACGCTCTAAATGACTTGGAATTTAAGAGAAATGTTGTCAGTACTTTATAGAATAAAAGGTGTGTATATATAAGTGTGTGTGTGTGTATATATATATATATATATATATATATATATATATATATATATATACATATATATATATACACAGTGGGTACTGGAAAGTATTCAGACCCCTTTTCACTCTTTGTTATATTGCAGCCATTTGCTAAAATCATTTAAGTTCATTTTTTTTCCTCATTATTGTACACACAGCACCCCATATTGACAGAAAAACACAGAATTGTTGACATTTTTGCACATTTATTAAAAAATAAAAACTGAAATATCACATTTCCCAAAAGTCCCCCGTGGCCACACTGGGCGATTCCAGCCTCGGCATCACGAAAATGCCCCCCCGCCTTCTCATACCCTCCTCCTCAGTTGCCAGCCCACCTTGTGCCGGGCGCACAAAGCAAGGTATGTGCTTGGAGGGTCTCCTCAGGGCTCTTGGCTCTGAGCCCCACTCCCCGACGTGGCTCTCCCTGTTTCCCCCCGCTGCAAGGCTCCACCCCCAGGAACGTCGGATGCGATCCTTCCCTTAGTGCCCCTTGCTCGTAGTTTGGACACGTGGTTATCGCTTCCCAAACCCGTCACGCTGGCTTGCCAGAACCGTCCGACTCGGCTATGCGATTCAATTTGCCAGGTGCCTGCCCCGGTTCCACGGCGTTCTCTTCACATCAGTCTGCATGCAAAGATTGCCGTCTACAGAAGGACGTGATAGAGCCTATCACTCCAGCTGAGAGGAATGTTTACTTTCCCGTCTCGTGTCACAACCTGTTGTCTTCTCCTCTGGAGTCAGCGGCGGCTCAGGTCACTGTGCGCCACTCATATCCCGGGCAAACTCAACGTCACAGCAGATGCTCTGTCATGGCAGGTTCGCTCAGGGGTTAGTGGAGACTCCACCTTCAGGTGGTCCAGCTGATTTGGAGTCGATTTGACAAGGCACAGGTAGACCTGCTCGCCTCCCAAGAATCCTCCCACTGCCCGCTCTGGTATGCCTTGACGGGAGCTCCCCTTGGCACAGATGCGCTGGCACATGGCTGGCCATGAGGGCTGCGTGCAAGTTCAGGGAGGACGAGGAGCAGATCACCTTTGTGCCTCCGTACTTGCCCACTCAGACCTGGTTCTCGGGCCTCACACTCCTTGCAACAGCTCCTCCCTGGCGAATTGCCCTGAGGAAGGACCTTCTTTCTCAGGGATGGGGTACCCTATGGCACCCTTGCACACACCTCTGGATTCTACATGTCTGGTCCCTGGACAGGACGTGGCGGACCTAACTGGTATACTGCCTGCTGTGGTTAACACGATCACTCAGGCCAGAGCCCCTTATACAAGGCAGCTTTACTCCCTGAAGTGGCGTATCTTCGCTAAGTGGTGTTCTTCCCGGAGTGAAGACCCCCAGAGCTGTGCAGTCGGGTCATTGCTTTCCTTCCTGCAAGAGAAGTTAGATGGGTAGCTATACCCCTCCACTCTCAATGTTTATGTAGCTGCTACAGCAGCACACCACGATGTGGTTCAAGGTAAGTCCCTCGATAAGCACAACCTGATCATCAGGATCCCGAGAGGCACTGTCCCGACTGTGCCTCTTTCCCTCATGGGACCTCTCCGTGGTCCTCTCAGCCATTGTGTTGGCATGCCAGGTCCAGTCAGTGCCCACCCCCTTGCAGGATTTGAGCGCACTCCACGAGGAGTGTGGTGTCCTCGTGGGCACTGGCCAACGACACCTCTCTAGCAGACAGGCTGGCAACACCCAATACCGTTACAAGGTTTTACTATCTACGGGTTGAGCCTGTCTCATCTCGTGTTCTTTCAGGTGCGAACAGGTAAGTAAGTTTCATTACATGTACAGCTGGCTGGGTGTACTGCTTGTGCATAGCGCCTTTGCCCTCCAAGAAGGTGAAGCCGTGCACTGTTCACTCCCATGCGTGTTCATGACTGGTGAACCTTGGATGTTCTTCCTCCTAGCTCTCTGACGCGCATATTCTTATATTCATATTCTGCTGAGGAATTTGTGGTCAGACCTGTACTTGTGCTACATGCCCTGTACCGGGGTAAGTGCTCCATAGGTTTTCGGTTCCTTGTTAACCTCCTGTGATGTATCTTCCACAGCACAGTCTCCCCCTTCCTTGTGGTTGACCCGCATATCCCTCGGCAGAGCCCTCTATGCCCCGGTAGCTGTGTTTGTAGAATCTCCCCCCCATGAAGGGCAGGACTTACAACCGTGCCTCTCCTATGTCCAATGTCCAGCCCATATGGTGCTTTTGCCACTTTTTGCCCTCCCATCCAGGGCAGGTTGTTTCCTCCGTGTAGCCTTTTCCCTCTGAAAGAATAAGAATGGAAAAGGATGCCTTCCCTGGCTCGTTTATGCTAATTTTTTAGGCCCCGGCTGTATACATTTTCTATGGAGAGAAAAACTTAGAGAAACCCACGGTTATGGGGAAGCACATGACGTCTTGGGGTGTCTGGGGAGGCTCTGTGCAGCCTGAGTGCATCTGTTCCTATGCTCATAGTAGCTTGCCTACACCTGCATCAGCATTTCACGTGACCAGTTCAGCCAATGTGGCGTTTCATATATGGGAACCCTAGTGTCACTTCATCGACACAACGTCGAGTGAGTGATAGAAGGGGAACATCTCGGTTACTGTCGTAACCTCCTTTCCCTTATGGAGGGAACGACACCTTGTGTCCCTCTTGCCACAGATAGAACTTTACCGCTGTAACGGCCTGGACCTTGTCTTGGCTCCTCAGTGCAAAACCTGAATGAACTTGCCTGCTGGCCTCCCTTTATACCCGTTTGTCGGGGGGAGTGGCATTTCAACTCGCCAATTCTCATTGGCCTTTTCTCAAAGATCTGAAGGTGAATCAGGCTCCCAAGAGTGACCCCTAGTGTCACTTCATCGACACAATGTCCCGTTCCCTCCATCAGGGAACAGAGGTTACGACAGTAACCGAGGAGGTTTATACACTGTTGAACACTGACAGTTTTATGCTTTTTGTTTTTACTTACAATAATCAAGTAACTTAATCATCAAGGAGGATTTTTAATTTTTTTTGGAAGTTATATTAAAAATCCACTTGACTCAAACATTGTAGGGGGTATATTTGTACAGTCATGAACAATACATTTTTTAGTTAATTAAAAACATGTGATTCAGTCTTCTCAAAAATATGTAGTGCAAGTGTCAAAATTTAGCAGTTATTATCAAACCTCAGTGGGAGCATTCTTCTGCATTTTTGTGGCTGTATTCATGGTTGTATGTGTACATGTGTCTGTCTTAGGATGTTCAGTTGGTCGTTCAGCGTGGGACGTGGCATATTGTGCATTGACTACATGGTCTTCACACTTCACAAATTTTTGCCATTCACAGACAGCTGGGCCCCAAAATCATCATACTGGGCAAAATGGTGAGGTAACCAATCTCCAGTGAACTGAAAGATTAGTTGACTAGTAGATATAAATATCTACAAGAAGAAATTATGTTGGAGCTTAACTTGTTTTGAACCGAGAACATTGATTTAAATTGAAGAGGTCTGAATGATAACATTTTACTGGGGCAGGAGCATGGGAAGTGTGGGTGCTGTTTTCACAGGATTGAAAATGCAACACAAAATGTTTTATAAGCAAAAACAATAAATTTTAATCTTTCTGTTAAGTGAAAAGAAAAATAATTGCCAAATCAAAATATATTGTAAGCTTATTTATTGGACAACGTTTCAATAAACATGCTTGCATTTTGAGTTGTGTTTTATATGATTCCTTCATATATTATTGCAATAACGGTGGCTTTTGCTGTTTCTAGCTGAACACTTGTCACTTTACTTTACATTTTTAGCATCATTACACAACAAATGGCAATCAGGTATGGCACTATTTTAACAAGCCACTGAAAGAAATCAAGTATAGAGCACCTCCTAGTGTTCAAACAACAAATAACAGAAACTTACACAAAGTAATTCCACCTCAAACTAACGTAAAATATTTATACTTAAATGATTCTGATAACAGAAAAATAATTTCTACATTTATTAGGTATGCGACTCAATTGTCATTTCAAAGGAACACTTTATTAAGGCATTGGAGAATATGATTTTCACCAGCAACCCCCATCCCCCATACATCTTCCCATGTACTTGTGTTCAATAAATAAAAACATAAATAAAATTACTGTTGAAATCAGCAAAATATCAGTACATAAAATAAGACAAAAATACATATTACACTAATAATTGAAAACGATTTTAAGTAACTTTTCACTTCTCTTTCTATTTTGTGTTCAACTCTCTTGAACCACAGATGAAGGATGCATTCTTCTTCTTATTCTTTCTGGCAGTGTGGCTGTGTGCATATGGAGTGGCCAATCAGGCTCTACTGTACACATACGATGCAAGCCCTTCTAGGGTGTTTCGACGAGTGTTGTATAGACCATATTTGCATATATTTGGACAGATTCCTGTGGAGGAAATAGAAAGTATGTTTACTTCTGTCCATAAATATTTTGCAGTGTTTTTGTTGGATACACTGCCTTAATTGTTTATCTGTGTGTGTGTGTGTGTGTGTGTGTGTGTGTGTGTGTGTGTGTGTGTGTGTGTGTATGAGCGTGTATTTATCACTTTGTGGGGACCAAATGTCCCCATAAGGATAGTAAAACCCGAAATTTTTGACCTTGTGGGGACATTTTGTTGGTCCCCATGAGGAAAACAGCTTATAAATCATACTAAATTATGTTTTTTGAAAAGGTAAAAATGCAGAAAGTTTTCTGTGAGGGTTAGGTTTAGGGGTAGGGTTAGGTTTAGGGGATAGAATATAAAGTTTGTACAGTATAAAAACCATTATGTCTATGGAAAGTCCCCATAAAACATGGAAACACAACATGTGTGTGTGTGTGTGTGTGTGTGTGTGTGTGTGTGTGTGTGTGTGTGTAAGCTGGTAAATATTGGAATAGACACTGCACAGATAATCTGACATTGGTTAATGAAGGACAAGAGCCATGTAGAGATACCAGTCACAACTGGCTTGTGGTCGTTTTGCTGGTTATCTTTCTACTGGTCACCAACATCTTACTTTCAACCTGCTCATTGCCACATTCAGGTATTCATCTATCTGTATCCATCCTTATGTTTAGCAAGTGATCTACACAGCAAAATGCATGTTCTTAATTAGTGTGTTTAAAATACATTTGCTTGCATTAAATATGTGTGAGTTATAGACTTGTTGTCAGAGAATAAATCTTGAAGTAAGTTAATTTTGCTTACCCTGTTGGAAATTTTGTTAGATTTATGCTTAAATAAGTCTAACATACTGTGTTGAAATGATTATTATTATTACTATTTTTTGCATCCATCCATTTATCCACCTTTGTATTTTGAAAAGGAAAACTGTTCTCTTTTTGTCTGTTTTTGCAGCTACACCTTTTCTAAGGTTCAGGAGCGCAGTGACACATACTGGAAGTCTCAGCGTTATAATCTGATAGTGGAGTACCATTCTCGTCCAACTCTCGCTCCACCCTTCATCATCCTGTCCCACATCAATCTCTTCATCAAAAGAAACTTCCGCAAAGTGCCATCCACCAAAATCCACCATTTTGGTAAAGTTAGAAAATCATTGCAAACAAGCAGTGAAACTTGCTTAGTATAGGTAGAGATTAGGTTTTACAGCCAATACTATACAGATTGTTTTTATGTTTGCGATAGTGTGCGAAGTGTGCGATAACCGCTATGCAGAATCTATTTTTAATGATTGTTTTATATGAGATTTTTCACACAATGATAAATATTTGAATAAATAGTTACTAGTACATAACAATTATGTATTAGAAATATAAAAATAAAAACAAAAACATGCATTATGAATATAGAAAATTAGTTTTATTTGTTATGGGCTCTGTATTACTGTCAAGATACATGTTTCACTCTTGACAATGTATGGCTATTTTGCAAATAGAGTAATTCATGCAAACAATACATTAAAGGGATAGTTCACCCAAAAATTGAAAACTCTCTCATCATTTACACCAGATGTGTATGACTTTCTTTCTACAGCAGAACACAAATGAAGAAAAATAGAAAATCAGCTCAGTAGGTCCTTAAACTGCAAGTGGTGAAAAAAAGATAAATATTTAAGTACTTTTAAACTATAAATCATTGCTTCCAGACAGCTGCAGTATACGCATTCATGAGAGTGTTGAGATCATGTGGTCTCTCGTGTGACATATTCACGTTGGCATGTTAAGGACATAATCTCAGTTTTTTTTTTCTCGGTTGAAACATCCAGAATAAGCATACAAATACACCATTGTGAATACAGATCTAAAACAAAACCAACAGCTTTCCTCCTACCCAGTTGTAAACAGCACTGCTCTTGTGTGTCACGCATGCGTCAGTTCTCGCATAAACATGCCAACTTGACTACGTCAAACGCACATACTGCTGCTGATTAAAGTGATGATTTAGTTAAAAAGTACTTAAATATTGATCTTTTTTACACAAAAAGTGATGGTATCCCTTAGAAGACATTCATTTAACTGCTGGAGTCGTATCGATTACGTTTATGCTGACTGTCTGTTCTGTTTGAAGCTTTAAAGGTCTGATCACCATCCACTTGCATTTTAAGGACCAACTGAGCTAAGATATTGTGGCATGGGGGGGTGTGTGGTCATGTGTCAGTCTGCGGGAGAGAAAGAGTGGTAAGGCTCGTCACCTGGTTCACAACGGTCTTTAGGACCTGTCTCTCATTAAAGTGATTGTGGAGGATTCACACAGGGAGATAAAGTGCTTGTGTTACTGTCCACTTCAAGCTCCAAATTACTCTGCAAGTAGCAAGGACCCTTCGAGGTCACACGACGAGTAGAAGATCTTGATTATGAGGTTAGGCAAACGGATAGGTGAGGGGCATGTCAAATCTACCACCTCAACCTCCTCAAACAATGGAGGGAGGCAGTACCTTTAGCCTTGGCGACAGTAGTTCAAGGTATTTTCCAAATCAAGTTAATTCACCCCGGTCCCTTGCGGAGACCACATCTCGCTGTCGCAGCTTACAGATATTGCCAGGTTGCAAGTGGAATTCGTAGTTGTGTTTTCGCCCTTACCCTGTCGCACAAACCTCATAGAGCACCATATTGAGACCACCCCGGGGGTGATGGTTCGTAGTCGCCCCTATCGTCTTCCTGAACACAAGAAAAAGATTGTTCAGGACCCGATCGGTCCCTTTAACAATGGGTCCCTTTAACTCCAATATCCCGAGAAAAGACGGCTTTTTCCACACCGTTCGGATTACACCAAATCGTGACTCTTCCGTTCGGTTTGTTCGGAGACCCGGCCACGTTTCTGTGCCTTATGGACAAGGTCCTCAGACCACACATGACATATGCCGCCGCATACCTAGATGATATCATAATTTACAGCAATGATTGGAAGCAGCATATGCAACATCTGAGGGCTGTCCTGAGAGTGCTGAGAGAGGTGGGGCTCACAGCCAACCTGAAAAAGTGCGCAATTGGGCGGGTGTAAGTTAGGTATCTGGGGTTCCACTTGGGGCACGGGTAGGTGCGTACACAGGTTGACAAAACAGCGGCGATCGCAACCTGCCCGGCGCCCAAGACCAAAAAGGGGGTAATGCAGTACTTTTGGCTGGCTGGCTGGCTGGCTACTACCGAAAGTTTGTGCCTAGCTACTCTGATGTCAGATATCTGATGGCCGGATGTTTCCCTGGCCTGTGTCAGCAGTGGGTGCATGTGGCATGGGGGGTGTGGTCATGTGTCGGTCTGTGGGAGAGAGAGAGTGGTAAGGCTCGTCACGTGGTTCACAACGGTCTTTAAAACCTGTCTCTCATTATGGTGATGGCGGAGGGAGATTTAAGAGCCACGCCACAGCATCATAGTCAGAGAGAACGGAGAGTACAGCTACTTTATATATAGATATATATTGGTGTTTACATTTATTTATAATCACGTTACCGTCGTTTCAAAAGAAAGGAAATTGAAAATAAATAACTGACCTTGAACTTGCTTCGTTGTCTGCTGAAGAAAGAAAGTCAAATACATCTGAGATGGTATGAGGATGAGTAAATGATCAGAGAATTTTCATTTGTTGGAGAACAAATCTTATAAAGCTGACATGTGTAATTTCAGAGTCACTAGTGTCACAAAACGGAATTGCAAACAATCACTGTTTTCAGATTTTTAAAAAAATCCATTGGTTGTACAAACGGATAGTCCTGCAAACTCAAACCATCAGTCGAGGCAATGTGGCTGTGTCAGGCTGGATAAACAGGGGAATGCTTTGATAGTGCCACAGTATTACACTTTTAGGTGAAATAAAACTACAAACAGCTTATTTACAGTTGCCCATCACATTAATCTTGATACGAGACCCAACGAATGGCAGCACTTATTTTTATATGGCAGTACCTTTAACCATTTAAGTAAAAACATTTGACTATCTGTTAAAACAAATATTGGTCAAACTGATAATCAGTCTATCTCTAGTTTTAGGGAACTATCCAATTCCTCAAAGTATTTTAGAATATGTATATTGATGTTATAGTATATTTTTCAATATTCTAGTATGTTTCTTATATATCAAAATACTTATGAGTTTCCTGGCCTTTGTGTGACCCAGGAGAGAGAGCATATGAGGTTACTAAAATTGTTGTTGCTGCAGAGGCCACAAAGAGCACCCAGCTGTAACAAAATAATGAGACTAAGGACCTTGAAGATAGACTAAAGCCAAGTTTCTGCCAGTAAAAAGATATCAAAAGGCTCTGTGAGATAATGGTGGCAAATAGTATCCACTGGTTACAAAAATAACAAAGGGGCACAGAAATGAGGTAATGCCAGATAACAAACTGTATAGAAGAGGAGGTTTTGGACTAAGACAGTCAGAACGGACAGCTGGCCGGTCTCATGTTTGTTGGTGTTCAATAAACTACAACTTTGGCATCTGGAACTCAAGACTCTGAGAGTTTTCTTACAACTTAGAGAGATTCATCGTGATATTCCACGTCATATCTTTGGTGCCCAACTCGTGGGGCTGCCATTGAGGTCAAGGGGGCAGAGGTCGCTGGTGGGACGGCTTGCACGAATCGCACAGAAACACCGGCGCCAGAAACTGAGGTAAGCATCTTTGCTTAAGGTGTTTTTGTGTGATCTGTGGTAGCGAGTCCCGGTAAGTGGCTTCCCTAAGACTTTTGCCAGTCCGGACATAGAATAATTTGAACTAATTGGCTAAAATAGAGGCGAGTTCCAGATTTCAAAAATAGGGGGGTGGGATTGTTTAAAGGAAGTTTAAGAAAGTTTATTTGAAGAAGGTAGAGAAAGCCTGGGGGTGAGTTGAGAAGCGACGCGCGTGAAAATTCCCGGTTAGGTGCATTTATTCAAGGTTTTGCCAGAAGAGTGGCTGAAAATCCTGTACAGGTGAAAATCCTAACACGGGTGGAGAAGTGAAAATTCAGCGCAAAATTCCTCCAGGTGTTAGATTAAGTTATTTATTGCAGTGTTTGACGGAACCCGGACTGTGCAGAAAACGGGAATTGTTGAACTATGTGTGCATGTTTGAGATAATGAATAATGTGCATGACTAACTATGTTGTTGGTGCATGTGTGCTTTAATTGCGCTGTTCTTGTGTTTATTCAAATGCATGATTGCAGTGTTGATGATGTATTGTGTGCAAAGGCAGAATAATACAGAGAATCAGGTGCACTAAGCAGGAAATGCTAAATGAGAGCAAAAGTGGAAAACTAATTGAAACAGTGAATTGAATAAAACAATTGTTGAAAAAGTATAAAGACGCAAAATGGCACCTGCTTCTCTGATAACTCCCTGCCTTTCTCTCACTCACTGGTCAGCTGAACGGACAGCTCTGTGAGTGAGGGGAAGGGGAGATTCAGAAGAGAAAAAAAAATACAATAATTGGGAAAAAGATAAAGAAAAGGCAAAATGTCTTCCATTACAGTGAACAAGACTAGAGAAAAATGCAGAGACAAGCAAGTTTTGTAAAGTTGGAGATCAATGCAGATCTGAAGAGTGGGAGAGAGAATTAGAGAATAAACTGATAGTGTCAAAGGGAAGCGATCATTTTTGGAAAGAATCAGAGTACATAGATTACGCAGGGCAGAAGAGAAAATTAACTGTAAAAAGGAGTTAATGAGAACCTTAACTGAAGTGGTGAATTTAGGAGAAATAGAACAAGAATGGCCGTTTGTTGACTGGAAAGAAATTGTTGTTTCACTAACTCATTCTGGAACTAGTTTCTCACCACTGCAGACGGCTGAGAAAGATGATTTTATAGAAGTTACTAATGCGGCAGGAGGAAATCCGGACAAAAAGAATTGATCTGATTGATCTTCCTGCGCTCATTACTGCTGGTAATCATTATTGATGTGCCATTTATAATGTGGATTAAAATTTCTCTGGAAAAGTTGATTTCAGTCTTATACGATCACTTTATGATTTTCCAGAAAGCAATCAATGGGTTTAATGCCCGTGTCTAAATTGTTCTGAGGGTCTAAATTTAAATCCAGCAGCTAACCACTGATTTATTGATTTGAAGAGTAAATATTACAAACATATGACAAAGTTATAGAGTTACCTATTGGATTGGTTACTCCCCCAAATTTTCCAGAGAGTACCCTCATAATAAAGAAAAAAAAAAAAAAGGAGCTTAGTGTGTGCTATAAAGTGCTGATTGAGTGTCTATTTCTATTACTACTATTTTAGTTTGCCATAGTTAATACATGAAAGTGTAATTTTAGAGGTATAATAGTGATAACTGTTAAAAGATGATGAAACATTTGGATAAAATAAATAAATAAATAAATAAATAATGTAGGAGTCATGAGAAATTAAAAGTACGTAGTGTATCTTACTGAGCAATTATTTCAAAACACAAGAAAAGAGATATGTTTTTAGATATGTTTGTCTTTAAGACTTTATTCTGTTTAATCTTTTACTTTTCTGTTAGTTTAAAAACTTGATTTATATTATTTTATTAGATAGAATGGAAGTTCCTTCACCTGAGAAAGTGTAAGAAATGGAGAAGGTAGTAATAATAAATTATTACTTAATAATAGAAAAGGGATTATAATATATTAATAATAAGATAGGTGTTGTAAATGTAAAGCTCTGCATGAACAGAAGGCTAAACATAAGTTGTATTGATTATATAGAGAATGTCGAAAAAGACATTGTGTTCTGTTTTATTAAAGATTAGAAGGTTATTTTGGTATGTTGTTTGAATGGACAGAAGAAAGTAAGATGAGAGTAGTTTTTGATGAGAGTAGTTTTTGTTTTTAAATGGTGTGAGATGAGAAAGTTTGAAAGCAGTTAATATAATCAGTTATTATAAATATCACTATTTTTACTGTTGAAGAATAAAATAAATGTATTATTGTGAAACAGTGTAATGCCCCACTCCTCACTCTCAGTCTAAAATTGATAAGTGTCTGCTTGAAACAGAAACACAAGAGCAGAATTTGAAGAAATATTCATAAGTGTTTTATTTCATTTTATTTTGGTTTGATTTTATTTTTATATGTAAAATGATGTGCCTTGACACTAATGTTAGATAGAGTGATATGAACGGAGTTCAAACAGCTCTCCTCATCAATGATTAAAGATTTTATATAATAAGAGGGCAATCTAAAGTTAAGGGTTTATACTAAAGAAAAGAGATTAAGTTGAAAATTCATCTGAAAGAATAAATGTAGGTTCAAAAACTATCTAGAGACTATTATTGAATTAAGGTGATGTTTTTAATTAAGCTTCCTAGAAGCTTGACAGGGCTTTGATCTGATGTTAGTCCCCACCATGATACATAGTTTTGTGTAACATTTGCTAAAGTAGCAGAAATAAAACCTGAATGGAAATTAATTATCTATAAATGAGTTCAATTTTAGCATATTTTAATTTTACTTTGGACAATTTTAATAGATTGATGAATTTTTAATAATGCTTTTTTGAATTTAACTATGTTTTGAATTGTCTCCATATTTAAGCATTTGTAGATGTTCCATTGGCTGTGTCGGTTCTCTGGTGATACTCCCTGAAAAAGAAAATATCTGTTTACTGATAGCAAATTATTAAGGATTGAGGACTGAGCAGCATCAAGACCAGTGGCAAGAGGTGACAACCCAATGACGGGTAAGACTTGACAATGGCATAAAAGGTTAAGCAACCAAAGCAGGGGCGTCACCGCCCTGGAGACCTGACTAAGAAGGTTTGAAAGGGGTTTAAGGAAGTGGATGAATGCTCTTAGATCAGAAGCATCAAAAGGGAGGTCTAGAAGAGACCTGCTCAAAAATTTAAAAGTTCCACTGAACCGGACAGCATTTTAATAACCACTTTACTAAAATAACTTATCACAGTGTTAAATACTAAGCATTCTGTCACTGTGTTGTCAGGGGATCATACCCTGTGTAGAGGATTATTTATAGATTGGTTTTGGGGGTAAAGTTTTGAGAACCGTTGCAGACAAAGAAGTGCTTGACATTTTATAGAAGTATTAAACAAACATGGGGAATGTTTGTATGATAATGAATTTAGACTGGAAGATGATTTATTACTTTTACTTATGCTTTAATTGAACTCATGTACATTTTAAAAGTAATGAAGAATGGAAAAGATACATGGTGGTGACTAAAGATTAAGATTGCTTGTCTTGTTTGTTTGTAACAATATAAATGGAATTAATTAAGAAATAGGGTGCAGGGTTGGCTACAATTGGTATAATAATTGAAACAACAATTTGTGAGAGGGGAATAATATAATATTGTGTGTTATCATTGATTAAATAAAAAAACAGATGAAGTACTGATCCATGTAAATGGCCCAATGCAACAGAAAGACCAAACTGGGAGGAAATTGATTCCTCCAATAATATGTTATATATTTGATAATTATTTTATTGATTTAATACTCTGAATTACTCTGATATAGTCTGAAACTATGAAAAAAAGCTTAGCTTTCAGGGAAAATTAATTAATGTGATACAGACATTGAGAGTCCTTGGGAAACAGGAGGAAATGAAATGTATGTGATAAGTGAATGAGTAGGGAGTTTTAAGATAAGGAACACCTGTGGTAGTTTACCTCCTCTGTGGAGAATTATAGCCTTTTGTGAATGACCCTTTCTGTGAATGACCATGAAAAATGTTGTGTATAGATACTAAAGGGATGATCTAATGTTTTTAATTGGAACAAAGTCAGGCTATGTCTGGCTCCTGCCTGGAGGAGGCAGAGGACCCATGTGTTATTTAGTGCTAGAAATGAGATGCAACAAATGTGTGTGTAGCAAATGACTCTAATAAGGGAAATCATTTAATATATTAATCAAATGAATGCAGAAAGTAATGATTGTTAGTTAATATAAAACATGTAACCATATGAGGTGATTACAGTGTTCTTTATGCATATAAAATGAAATAGTCATGCTGTTGCCATCATTGAAGCAAGTTAGGACAGGATGACCCGTTGAAGGAGAGAAGGTGGAAAACAATTGCGGCCTACAATACCAATGAATAAGAAAGACATAATAATATGGATGTTATTACTGACATACTTGGGACAAGTGTTGCCCCCAATGACGGGGCCTACCAGAGAAACGTCCCAAGAAGGACCAGGATCACCAGATGAACAATTCTAAGAAAGCATACTGCAGAGTGGGTTCCCTACAATCAGCCTTGGAGATCTTGGATGGCCTTTCCAATGAAGCTGACCTAAAACGAAATACTCCAGAATGTGAATTAAGAAAGTACAGAGCACTTGACGGACTGTATTGAAGAAACTATGAATATGGACTTCCCAACGATGAATACGAGGCAAGATTCAGACAAAGAAGAGCAGCAAGCACAAAACTAAGAACCCGAGGAAGAAGAAGATCAGCAGGAACCGGCTACAGAATCTGAGGAAAGAGAAGAGGAAGTAGAAGGACAAGCGAAAGTAGGGGAAGAGCACGCTGCGGCAGAAAAAGGGATTGAAGTGCCGCAGTAGAGCAGGAAAGCATAGAAAGTGAAGCGGATGTACATGTCACAGAGGAACAGGACCAAGAAGGTGAAGAAGGAGAAAGACAAGAAGAAAGTGATCGTCCTGCTGAAACAGATTCAGAAGCAACTGAAGGAAATGAAACAGGCCAACAAGCGCAGTTGTTCGAGGAAGAGTTGTGGCACATGGAGAAAGAATGGAAGCTCAAGGAGGTATTAGCCCCAGGCGAGGGACCATCACAACGACCATGGTATGATGAATTTCCTACAATTGACAAGTTTGCTGACAATCTCAGACCTACAGTACTATTTCCCTGAATGAGCAGAGACTAGATAACATAGCATGAGAAATTAGAAAGTAGCGAACGCCTGGATCACTACAAACACACAATTTGGCTAAGCAGAACAAACCGAAGAATCGGCCTCAAAAGACACCTGTCAAAATAATCACCCAAAGACTGAAAAAGCCAATAAATTTAGAAAATGATATGGAACCCATAGAGTCAGCAGGAACAGAGGAACTATTACAATATGCAAATCAAAATGACTGGTATAAATGGGCCAGATATACAGCTAAGCAAGCAAAAATGACAAACTGTGTAATGTGCTCACCCATTCCATTGAAAAAATTTGTAGTAGTCCCAAATCAGTATGATTATAAGCATTGCGCTGAGTATTATGCCAAAAAATTGTGGTAAAACAGGGAGAACAGTATTCTGCCCAGCAGAATGTTTGGCATTCTTGGGTCATCCGGAATATGATAAATAGTATAAGATGATAGGGTGGGGAGATCAAGGCAGAAAATTAGACGTACGTGTGGATAATGAGAAAAAAGAAAGCACATTATCATATAAAATAAATCGTCAACTGGAGTATGAATGCTTTAACAAAACTAAAGGAAAAACGAATGTAGGACAATTTAAGGGCAATTTTGCAGTAATATGGCATTTAGATGATGAAATGTTTTTTTTTATTAATAATGTGATTAGGTTTAGATTTAGATTGCTGTATATACATACATACCAAATAATACATCCCCAGATGGAACATTTACCCAGGCGATGAGGAAACTGCATGACCTGAGAAAGGAAGTTAAATCTAATGTAGGGAGAGATCAGCGGTTTGGGCAATGGTTTGATGATCTTTTTGGTTCATGGAAGTTGGGGCTAATGAAAATAGGTATAATAGTAGTTATGGGACTGACCTTATTTGCATTATTGTTATGTTGTATTATACCCATTCTGAGATCAATTATGACTAGAACGGAGGATAAGCAAATGGTAGCCGTATCAATGATGACAACGCAAACAAGTGTAGCAACCAGACAATATACCATTGGGCCAGGATTGGATGAACTTGATGAGATTTACTGAGAAGCAATCAAGAAAATAACAATGTAAGGGGAATTTTATTTTTGAACACTTTTCTCATGTTTTTGATAGTAAGGGAGACAGCAAGACTATTGTACTTTCATTTTACATAACAAAATAGGTAGCATCTCAAGAAAGGAGTTAGAGGGTGTTTTGTTTGTTATTTTTGACATATTCCCCTATTATCAATGTAACCAATTACTTATTACTTATTGGTGAAGTATATCTTTAGTACACTGTATCTAACCAAATAGAAGTAGCATTTTTGATGATTATGGTTCCATATAATGTATATGTGAAGTTATTGCCAAGAGAAGACATATAAGAGCTATATTTGAAGACAGGAGCGACGAGCACCTCAGTGCTTGGCTGCAAGAGCAAATAGACTCAACTGGTGGTTTAAAAACCTGCTGTCTGCTCCAACACACCACCAGATAGCGCTCCAGGCTACCGGAATTGTCTGTGAGTTCCTCTGGCAACGAAGGATGCATATTACTGTTACTTTTACTAGTGTTTTGTTAAGCATGTGTATATATATATATATATATATATATATATATATATATATATATATATATATATATATCTTCTACTTAATGGATAATCAATTGTACTCTACATCACGCAAGGCTTTACAGTTACATGCACATGCTTATTACAAATGAGTTGATTTTTGTCACCCACCCCCAGGAACAGTGCTAGCTAGAGGACTGGGATCTTTTACTCCTTCCTAGCCAAGTGTGGATGGAGAGGTTTGGTCCCAAGTTCTGCAGAGTGCAGCCCCATAAAAATGGCATTGGATAGTGGACTGAGTGGCCTACTTTGGCTATATGATGGAATGGGACAGGCTGGCTTGTGTGACTGCACTCTGGTTTGAGGGAAATAGAGTGTGAGACTTTTTTAAGTCTCAGAGGTGGGAATATATAGTATATTTTTCAATATTCTAGTATGTTTCGTATATATCAAAATACTTATATGAGTTTCCTGGCCTTTGTGTGACCCAGGAGAGAGCATATGAGGTTACTAAAATTGTTGTTGCTGCAGAGGCCACAAAGAGCACCCAGCTGTAACAAAATAATGAGACTAAGGACCTTGAAGATAGACTAAAGCCAAGTTTCTACCAGTAAAAAGATATCAAAAGGCTCTGTGAGATAATGGTGGCAAATAGTATCCATTGGTTACAAAAATAACAAAGGGGCACAGAAATGAGGTAATGCCAGATAACAAACTGTATAGAAGAGGAGGTTTTGGACTAAGACAGTCAGAACGGACAGCTGGCCGGTCTCATGTTTGTTGGTGTTCAATAAACTACAACTTTGGCATCTGGAACTCAAGACTCTGAGAGTTTTCTTACAACTTAGAGAGATTCATTGTGATATTCCACGACAATGTTAAGTTTGTGTGTCTTTCATTTTCCTTTTTGAACAGCCTTGGATTTGAAGGGTAAAGAAGCAAACCAATTGGTGAAATGAGAGAACCTCCAGAAGGAAAGTTTCCTGGCTGTTGAGTACAAAAAACAAAGAGGGACAGACACCGAGAGGCTAAAACAGATTACTGCCAAGTGAGTACACCCAAAGTCTTTCTAGCAAGTCAGTCCACTGGTCGTCTTTGGAACGCTATCAAGAGGCTATTTCCAGTCGTGACAGTGAAGCTCAGTAATAGTTTATCAGTAATAAAATTTGACAATACAAATCATATTACTAAAAATTGCAAAAGAAAAACACAATTTTCCTGGCACTATAATGTATAGCTAATGTGCCTGCGCATTCTCAAGTTGATTGACAGGCGATGTCTGTGTCTAAAAGGTGATTTGCTCTTTTACCTGTAAGGTGTGACTTCCTTTCTACATCTGTTGACTGTTGGACACTTTGGTTGAGTGTTCCAATTTCACCCATCAATTTTAATAGAAGTGACCCATCTCTGCTAAATAGTCTCTGGTACACCAGCAATGCAAACTTTTGTAGAGATCTTATTATGAAAATCAGAATTTCATATGTTTTAAACCAAAAATGTCAGAGTTTGAAATTCCACAACTTTGACATCAGATAGATACATTAATACATTTACCAATCAACAACATCAATTAAATATTTAGCAACTTAGCCCGCTCAATGTGTATATAAGAAGGAATTAGGATAGATACAAGTATTCCTAAACAACCAAAAGTTGAATATCTCAATATTGACCAAGACCGCAAACTCACAACCTGTTATTAAGCATTGTTACATATTTCACATTCGAATAGGGTGTTTACATATGGGTACAATATCAAAATGGCCCTTTAATTATAAAGGGAGTGTGTGGTAATGGTTATGAAAAAATTAAATCTTGAATATTATGTTTTTGCTTAAAAAAAAAAAAAAACCTTGACTAATTTGGCCCACAGGGATAAAAATAAAATGTTAAAGATGTATATAACTCCTTTTAACAGATTAAAAATAGTAAACCTTGTTGTTTCTTCAAGATAATGCTGAATGTGTCTCTCTTTGTGCATGTTGCAGAATGGACGGTGTTCTCAAAAAGGTTGCAGAGATCAGAGATGTTGATCGCAGACTGAGAACACTAGAATCAGATGTAAGAGCACATGTTGTGATGCTTACATTACACTGTATGCTTTATGTAAATCTGCTGTTCAAAGCTTAATATTCACCTATATGCAGATGGAGTTCTGTACATCTTCTCTTCTGTGGATAATGGAATCTCTGTCTCAAAGCAGTGTAGTGAAGCCCAGCAAAGTGCACCCTTCTCGCAAAGGTACACCTGCTTTTTATATCAAAATTCTTGAGTGGTGTTCACACCTACAACAATCTACTGAGAAAAGCATCTGGAAGCCATACAATTTCAATGAGAGTTGATGATTTCCGTCAACATGAGATTCAGGGACCGTTTACGATGCAAGGATGTCCAGTTATGTACAAAGTTAGTTGAGAAGAGTTTATTAAAGTGTGCGGTGACATGATGTAGGGACTACAAATGGGAGGGAACACACTGGAGCTCATCTGATCTGTTACTGTAGTTGAGTTTAGGCAAGATGGAGACGTAAAAGGAACAGTTCACCCAAAAATGTTAAATGCATCATCATTTACTCACCCCCATATTGTTCCAAACCCATATAACTTTCTTTTTTCTTCGGAGCACAAGAGGCATTTTAAAGGAAGTCCTGTTTGCTGAATTCAGTACAATAGCAGTTGATAGTGACTCTACCACTTAAAAAATATAAGAAAATTATCTTAAAATTAGTCCATGCGACTCAGGCTTCATATTCTACATTTTCTGAAGGCATATGATAGGTTTTTGTAAAAACAACACAAAATTTTAGTTATTTAATAGTGACTTCTGCCATAGCTCATACTCATACCAGCCCATCTGACACCAATAGTGATCCATGTGATTATCTAATTAGCCAATCATGTGGAAGCAGTGCAGTGGATAAAATCATGCAGATACGGGTCAGGAGCTTCAGTTAATGTTCACATGAACAATCAGAATGGGGAAATTGTTTTATCTCAGTGATTTGGACCGTCGCATGATTGTTAGAATCATCTTCAGATGGAAATGTCTTGTTGATGAGAGAGGTCAACAGAGAATGGCCAGACTGGTTCGAACTGACAAAGTCTACGGTAACTCAGATAACAGCTCTGTACAATTGTGGTGAGAAGAATATCATCTCAGAATGTTATTCGGTGATTCGGGTTGGCGCTGTTTTGGCAGCACGAGGGGGACCTTCACAATATTAGGCAGGTGGTTTTAATGTTATGGCTGATCGGTGTATCATATGCCTTTAGAAAACATGGAAGATGACGCACTAGTCGCATGGACTACTTTCATAACCCTCTTGGGCCCTTTTTAAACTTTAAGTTAAGTCACTACAAACTGCCATTGTATTGAAATCAGCGAACGGGACATTCTTCAAAATTCATCCTTTTGAGCTTCGCAGAAGTCATACGGGTTTGAAACAACAGGGTGAGTAAATGAAATTCATTTATTTTTGGGCGAACTATCCATTTTATATACCCACATTAATAAAACGACACATGGAAAACCTTGTCAGGAACCACTTACCTTCCAAGTTTGTTTGATTAATGCATTGATAGTCATTCATCTTCTTTATGAAATGATGCATCATAGACTTTTCAGCTGCAACATATACAAACATTTTGTCCTTCAGAATGATAATTTTGAGTAGCGCGAAAGTTAATTGTTATCAAAGTAGAATGACATCTTATTTTTACCAGCAATGCATCACATTTCTGATCTGATCCTTATAAAGCTATGGCCAATTGCGCAGCCCACCAATAATATCAGGGCATCCAGCATTAGAAACACCTGCTAGCGGCCAACAGTCCAGCAACCTCTTCTACAATTGCTGTAGGTGTGAATGGGGCATTAGTCTATAAGTCTTAAATGCATACAGTAGTGAATGTATTTGACATTCACTGACAGTTTGAAGATTGTGTTTCATTTCCAACATAAACTGATGTGGTTGTGATTTATCATCTTTTCCTCAGCCGTAATTTCAGCCTCCCTTGAGAAATAAGAAATAGCCTTCTTTCCTGTATTCATCTGCTGTCCCCTGCTCTCACGGACACATAAACCAAGAAGGCACAGAGAGCCAGTGAAGGTGTTGAATTTATTGTTCTGCTTTCCATATTTAAATCGGTCATCCTGGCCTTTTTAATGGTTCATCCTGCTCTTGACAGTTTAGTACACCCAGGTGACCTGTCCTCTTTTCCATGTGAATGGGGAAGTGCACAGAATTAAGAGGACATACTGCACACTCAAAGGTCAACAATGCCACGTTACAGTCATAGATCAAATGAACATGTTCTTAAAAGCATATTGTTGGTAGGTTTACATCTTTTTAAAGTCAGAGTACTATTATGTATTGCGCTCATAGAATCTGATTTAATACAGTTATAATTACAAAACAATAAGAAATATTTTGTCCTGTATTTTGATTCATGTCTTTCAAAAAATACAAAGTGGCATGGCTCATAAACTACAGTGGGAACAAACATATTGTTCTTGTCCTCTTGTACCATACATTCACACCATTGTTCATCTTAAGTCAACTATTGTTTGTGAACAAAAGACCTCTAAGCGATTTATATGTATTATGTAATTCTTGAAATAATGTTACGGTACATGCAATAAGCTTAATATTCAACACAGTTTATTATGTTCTGTTTATGTTTACAGAGAATATTATTTAACATACCAAATGAATTAAATATCTAATGTGTTTCTTGCACTCAAATATGGACAAAAACTAAGCAAACTTTGTATCGCACCTTAAGTACGGCATTGCATGTTTACATTTAGATGTAGAACAAATGTGTTTTATGTCATGATATTTTTCAAACCTTTTCGTAAATTCGACTCTAGTCGCATCCACTACAACTGTAATTGCATACTGTTAACTGTTCTTGGATTTTGGGTCTTTGAGTATTTATATCACATTACATTTTTTGTGTGTGTGTGTGTGTGTGGTTAATCATTTTGCTTATTGTTTTTATATTGGACAACATTGTGATTGTTAATAGAATTTCTGAAACCATAACATGTGGTCGTTATTGAAAGGACTATAATTTTTGGCAACCTCACCATAACAGTGCATGTACTGCATTGCAATTCTATTTCAGGGACAATGACGGTCCTTCGATCTCTTTCCTCCACCCCAAACCTCTCCCCTCAAAAACGAATTCGAAAGCTAGAAGTACATGCAGTACATGCAATATGTGGTACTTAATCATGTTCCATATGGTACTTTTTGATTTGTGTATACTCAAAGTCTTTGTAAAATTGTAAATTCTCTGTTAGATTTTCTCAAGAGCAAAATTCTCCATAATTGCCCATAGAACTGTCATAACATTAGAACATTAAACAAGCTCAGGTACTTGCTTGATGAGTCTTCTTTTCACCCACTATATCGATTGTTAAATAGTTAATCATTGCAATAATGGCAACTTTAAAGGGTTAGTTCAACTGAAACTGAAAATTATTTTGTAATTTCCTTACCCTCAAGTTGTATCAATCATGAGAGATTTCAATGAATTCTGAAATGCCCTCTTTTATTCATACTATGAAAGTAAATAGTCACTGAGTCTGAAAGAATATCATATACGTTTTGAACAATATAAGGGTGAGAAAATGATGGCAGAATTTTCACTTTTGGGTGAACCATCCCTTCAATGATATTAATGATTGTGTTTAATTATGTCCAGAATGAGTCAATTGGAACAAACTCTCTAAAATTAAGAAGGTTTGAGGAACACTATGATAAAAGATAACCAATATAATATAATTAGGGCTGTCAATCGATTAAATGTTTCATTGAATTAAATATGCAGATTAATATATCAAATGAATTGCAATTAATCATTTATCAACATTTTCTAAAAAAAAATCCCCAAATACATATAATTCATTATATAATCATCAAAATAATTACCAATATATAATAAATAATATTCAGTTATTGTAGTATAAAAATATCAGATAATTAAAAGACATGACATTATTTTGGCAGACAAAACATTGATAAGAAAATACAAAAGGTGACTATATAGGTCATATATACAGTATTTTTTGGATTTTTCCATTAAACATAAGATTTTCAGTGGCCTACTGTCCACAGGGATCTATTTTACAATTGAGTTCATCAATGGATGAATCATTATGTGCTATATACTATATTTATGATTTACTATAATAGTCTACTTTTCACTTTAAAATGTATTCTAAGTCACTGTAGTAACTACAAAATGCCACATAATGACTCAAGCAAGAGTGGCCCTTCCAGGAGCAATAATTATTACACATGTAGAGACTTTGCAGAGAGTCACTTACACAAACACCTTCAGAGTAACACATGTGAGACTAAAATAATACAATAAAAATAAAACAAAATATAGCTGCGAGCAGCGATGGCGGGCCCAAGCCGGTGGCACCGCCACCCCCGTGCCTTTAGGGTCGCTGTGCACGATGGGCAATAACGTAACCTCGCTTTGACCTTCGAGAAGACGTGTGCTGTAGAGCTCGCATCAGCGTGGGCTCTGCAAAAGTTCGCATGGAGGGCACATATCAACCACAAAGTATGCGTGAGCACCCTTCCGATACCTAAAATGAAAAATGAGACACCCTACGGTCTCATGGAGTTAATGGACACACGAAATAAGTACACAAGACTGAAAATTCATATGAAGTGTGCCATTTGAGACAGGGACAGTGCCTAGGACCGTGAACCACAATAGTCACATCTATGAGGTAATTCAAATGTAGAATAATTTTTGATGTCATAGGTCAATATCTTTTGCAGCACTTAAACGTGTTAATCCAGAAGGCCAGTATTTATCCGGAGGTCTCTGTTCAGGTTTATTAATGTAATTATAATTTACGCACTGCTGAAGTTTCATCGAGATCAGTTAATGTATGCAGAAGTTATAACACACTTCCTTGCTTTTATGCTGCCTTTATGTGCTTTTGGAGCTTCAAAGTTCATTTGCAATGTGTTCCACATTCAAACCAAAATATCTGACTTTCTGTTGGTCTGTTTGTTCACTTGAGACATAAGAGGGTGATTTAAAAGCATTTTGAAAGTGACACACTCCCTTCTGCCAGTTGGTGGCGCTATAACTTTGTCTCACAATAGTCACATCCATGTGACACACTGCTGAAGTTTCATCGAGATCAGTTAATGTATGCAGAAGTTATAACACACTTCCTTGCTTTTATGCTGCCTTTATGTGCTTTTTGGAGCTTCAAAGTTCATTTGCAATGTGTTCCACATTCAAACCAAAATATCTGATTTTCTGTTGGTCTGTTTGTTCACTTGAGACATAAGAGGGTGATTTCAAAGCATTTTGAAAGTGACACACTTCCTTCTGCCAGTTGGTGGCGCTATAACTTTGACTCACAGTAGTCACATCCATGCGACCGGCCTCTTCCCGCAAACACACTGCTGAAGTTTCATCGAGATCAGTTAATGTATGCAGAAGTTATAACACACTCCCTTCTTTTATGTTACTTTTGATGTGCTTTTGGAGCTTCAAAGTTAATTTGAAATGTGTTCCACATTCAAACCAAAATATCTGACTTTCTGTTGGTCTGAGCTAATGACTGTAAATTAGAAAGTTGTTCGGCCCGACGAGATCTAGAAGTGTTCCGAGTTTCATATTATTATATGCAAGCATGTTTGATATATGGACAAGTGTTTGAATCCCATTCCAGGTGTCGCTGTCGAGCCCCCTGCCACGCCCGGGTACCAGATTCAGCCCGGCCCTGATGGCCGCGGGTTCTGACCTGTGTGCAAAGTTTCAAGAGTTTTCGAGCATGTTAAGGGCCCCAAAAGTCCCAGAAACCTTGAAAAACAATCAAACAATCAAAAAGCAAATCTAAACCCAACAGAGAACCCCCCCCCCCCTCCCACACACACACACACAAAAAAAATTTGGCAGGCCCATTCTGTCTGTCAGACAGAGAGACACTGAGAGAAAAAACACAGAAAGGGAGGAGGAGGGTCACTCAGAAAGAGAAAAATTTTAAGAAATCCACATTCAAACCACAATATCTGACTTTCTGTTGGTCGGAGCTAATGACTGTAAATTAGAAAGTTGTTCGGCTCGAGGAGAACAATATACACGCCGAGTTTTGTAACTGTAGATAGAACTAACTAAGTTATAACACACTTCATGTGTCCTTTTTAGTCATAAATCAATTTCCTCGCCACGGCCAAACCGTTCGAGATATCAAAAATCCGTCCGAATGTAGCATCCTCAATGTCTTGACTTCATGCCGACCGAGTTTGGTGGCGATTGGATTCATTCTCTAGGCGGAATATATATAATTCCAGAGCACGTGTTTCCAAACAACCCATAATAGCCGACTTCCTGTTGGGCTGGCGTAAAACTTAGAGCACGAAAGTTGTTCGGCCCGACGAGACCTACAAGTGTACCGAGTTTCATATCATTACATGCAAGCATGTTTGATATATGGACAAGTGTTCGAATCCCATTCCAGGGGCGCTGTCGAGCCCCCTGCCACGCTCCGGTACCATCTTCGGTCCGACCCTGATGGCCGCGGGTTCTGACCCGTGTGCAAAGTTTCAAGAGTTTTCGAGCACGTTAAGGGCCCCAAAACCTTGAAAAACAAAAATAAAAGCATTTTCACTCCTCAGCAAAATCAGCACCCTCCCCCCAGACACAGAGAGACGTAGGGTCAGTGAGAGAGGGAGAGAAAATTCTCCAAAACATCCACATTCAAACCACAATATCTGACTTTCTGTTGGTCTGAGCTAATGACTGTAAATTAGAAAGTTGTCCGGCTCGATGAGAACAATATAATTCCTGAGTTTTGTGACTGTGGGTCAAAGTGTAAAGCAACCCCCACTTTTGTCAAAAGGTGGCGCTACTGAGCCCCTGCACCACGCCCGTTTCTGAAACTTTGCACATGTGTACTGGCTAATAAATGTGATGTGTCCGTCGAGTTTCATGCAATTTCAAGTATGCTAAGAGTCTCAAAAGCATCAAAAAAGAATATTCGAGTTTGAAGCGTTGCCGCGGCGACAGTATCGAAGATATCAATAATCCTTTCACATGTCTACATCTGCCGTGTGTTTACATTATACACCTAAAGTTTTAAGTAAATCGGGTAAAAATAAGTGGGTGATTTCAAAGCATTTTGAAAGTGACACACTTCCTTCTGCCAGTTGGTGGCGCTATAACTTTGACTGACAATAGTCACATCCATGCGATCGGCTTCTTCCAGCGATCACGCTGCTGCGGTTTCATGGAGATCAATTAATGTATGCAGAAGTTATAACACACTTCCTGTTTCTCTTTTCGCGCCATCATTTCGTTTCCTCGCCACGGCCAAACCGTTAGAGATATCAAAAATCTGCCGGCAATTTTTCATGCTCAATGTCTTGACATCATGCTGACCGAGTTTGGTGGCGATTGGTGGAATTCTCTGGGAGGAGTATTCCAAATTCCATTGCGTGCGTTTTTCAAACAACCCTAAATAGACGGTTTCCTGTTGGCCTGGGGTAAAAAGTAAAAGTATGAAGGATATATGAAACGATGAGATCTATACGTGCACCGAGTTTCATATTATTACATGCAAGCGTGTTTGAGTTATAGACCAAGTTTTCGGACCATGTTCCAGGGGGCGCTGTCGAGCCCCCCTGCCACGCCCGGGTACCAGCTTCAGCCCGGCCCTGATGGCCGCGGGTTCTGACCCGTGTGCAAAGTTTCAAGAGTTTTTGAGCACGTTAAGAGCCCCAAAAGTGCCCCAATAGTCGTAAAAAAAAAAAAAATAATAATAATAATAATAATTAAAGCTGCGAGCAGCGATGACGGGCCCAAGCCGGTGGCACCGCCACCCCTGGGCCTTTAGGGTCGCCGCGCACGACGGGCAATAACGTAAGCTCGCTTCGACCGTCGAGAAGATGTGTGCAAATTCCAAGAAATCCACATTCAAACCAAAATATCTGACTTTCTGTTGGTCTGTTTGTTCACTTGAGACATAAGGGGGTGAGTTAAAAGCATTTTGAAAGTGACACACTTCCTTCTGCCAGTTGGTGGCGCTATAACTGACTCACAATAGCAACATCCATGCGATCGGCCTCTTACAGCTGAACACACTGCTGAAGTTTCAGTCGAGATCAATTAATGTATGCAGAAGTTATAACAGACTTCCTGTTTCTCTTACTGCCTTCTGCCAGTTATTATAGGCTTTGTACTTTACTCACGCTGCAATACCGACGTAGAAAATCATCCTCTTTACATGCGTAAAAATATGCTTGGAAACATCACAGTGGAGCGGTGCTTACTGTGAATGATACTGAATTGTACTACTGACTATTTAAACAGAGTAATTTTTTATATGGTAGGTTTACTATTTTATTATTATATTTTATTGCGGCTATAATGAACAGGCTGCAATGTCAAGATTGCAATGATGGAGTGTGTGTGTGTATTTGTAACCTTAAAGGGGTCATATAATGCCATTTTTGTACAAGTTAATATGAATCTTTAGGGTCTAAATGAAAACTTTGTAATATACTTTTATTAAAAATTCTCATTAGTGTTTTAAGAAAACACAATTTTAACTGCTCAAAAACAGCTCCGTTTTCAGCACGCCGTTTCAGTGCATATGACTTTAAATGATAATGAGGTTTGGTCACCCCGCCCCTCCCTCCGTTCTGGGGGAATTGTAGTCTTGAATCATATGCATTTGCAAGATGTAAACAGTATTTTGCCAGTATTGTGTTACCATTCATCTTCATGCAGTTATAACTGTTTTTTTTTACATTACTTCTTAATCAGTAACATACAAGTAAACCAGGTGTAACTTAGTGTTACCATGTTAACTGTAACACCTGCGTACACAGTTTTTAATAACACAATAACCATAACGCGTTGTTCATTATAAACGTGTGATTATGAATTATATTGAGAACGTCGTAACGTTATGGAAAACATGCCGTAATGTACCCTGAGTGTAAACATTAGCCACATGCAGTTTAGCGTTGTTTTGGTTGAACTCACCTCTGAGTGCTGCTTTACCTGCAGTTGAGCGTTGTTAAACTCACCGATGAATGGTGTTGTACGCCACAATGAGCGTTGTTAAACTCACCGATGAATGCGGTTGCCTATGAAGGCGCTAAACCTTTGCTGAGAGGGCACTTTGATATCAGATTGTGAGGGTTTTTAAAAATAAAAAAACTGTTGGAGGGTCAGATAAAGATGATCTGGGGGCCACCATTATACTAGCCCTGCCATAGATCATTCATTGTAGCCTATTCCTTTTTATTTTTATTTATTGCAGTCTCGACCCATTCGCAGCAGACGAAAAACGTACGTGCAGGTCCAGCTTGTTTCGTTTTGGTGGTGCGATGAAGACTTTCGTCGAACATCAGCACGAACGGTCCCATGATTTTGGAAATTAGTCATCATCCGCTATTCCAAAGCGCGTAATGGCTGATGGCTGTAGTTTGCTGGAGACCCTTGACAGCAGTTAGATATTTTTCACTTTTTGAATGAGACTCCAGCGCCCGTACACCCAACATTCCCAATTTAATAGCTTTCTTGCATAAGCAGTAGGCTTCAAATGCGTTATTTGCAACTGGGTTTAACCAAGCACGAAATTCAGATTTTTCAAGCCAAGTATCGCTAAACTTGCACTTCCTCATAGCTGAATAAAATCCGTTTAACGTCTTTCTGTTGTATCCGAGAGACTCGCGCCAATAACACGAAAGCTCAAAGCTGGCTGTTGCATGTTGGTCTATTTTGTAGTCATAATACAGCGAATTATATTTGGACTAGCGAAATAAGAAACTACAACACCACGGAAGTAAAAAAAGAAACATTCCAAAGCGCTAGGGAGCATTTAAATGAGATTTACATGGACGTAGGAAAATTAAGACCTGTTAAAAATTATTTAAGACCTAGAACACAATACTTCAGCAAATTTAAGACTTTTTAAGGCCTTAAATTGTGATTTTGAAATTTTAGACTTTTTAAGACTTTTTAAGACCCCGTGGAAACCCTGTTTTTTTTTTTTATTTTTTTTTTTTGGTAGAGTATTTTTTATTGTATCACCAAAGCAATGACGCTCACGACTCCCGTTGAAGTATCCAGCATCTCTAAGGTCTGCAAATAACTCCATCCAGAACTGAGACCTATATACATTTTGAAGAGTCCTCAAGCTGATGCTTACACCGTGTACAGCGTCACGAGTGGCCCTCGTTAAAATATTGAACGCAATGATGCAGTATGTCTTGTTTTTCCGTCTGGTCCGCGTCTTTTAAAATCTCCAAACACCGTTCTCAACAGTCAACACGTACAAGTGTTCTTCTTACGTTAAAAGAACGAGAATACAGAAAATGTGCTTAGACCTCCATCTAGTGGTTATATTATAGAATTAAAGGAGAAATTACATATGAGACAGCTTTATAACTGAAATAGACAAGTTTAATATAACTATACTGATAAGTGTATATTTCCAACGTCATGTTTGTGTTATCCGTTTCTGTAAGTTTTTGTGACGTGTTTCAGAAAGATAATCGCTTAGACAGAGTAATAGTTTATTTTCATCTTAACCGGACATCACAGTTGATCAGTGAAATAATTCATAATTCAATATATTGATACCGATTTCTTTATCAACTGTTTGTTCAATTGAGACATAAGGGGTGAATTCAAAGCATTTTGAAAGTGACACACTTCCTTCTGCCAGTTGGTGGCGCTATAACTTTGACTCACAATAGTCACATCCACGCGACCGGCCTCTTCAAGTGAAGAAACTGCTTAAGTTTCATCGAGATCAAGTAATGTATGCAGAAGTTATAACACACTTCCTTGCTGTTTAAGCTTCATTTATGTGCTTTTTTGAGCTTCAAAGTTCTTGTGCAATGTGTTCCACATTCAAACCAAAATATCTGACTGTAGGTCAAAGTATGAAACCAATACCCGACTTTTGTCTGAAGGTGGCGCTACTGAGCCCCTGCACCAGGCATCAAAAAGAAAATTCAAGTTTGAAGAGCTGCCGCAACAGCAGTATTTAAGATATCAATAATTCTTTCACACGTCTACATCTGCCGTGTGTTTACATTATACATCTAAAGTTTGAAGTAAATCGTGTAACAATAAGTGGGTGATTTTAAAGCATTTTGAAAGTGACACACTTCCTTCTGCCAGTTGGTGGCGCTATAACTTTGACTCACAATAGTCACATCCATGCGATCGGCCTCTTACAGCGAACACACCGCTGAAGTTTCATCGAGATCAATTAATGTATGTAGAAGTTATAACACTCTGACTGTTTCTCGTTTCTCGCCATCATTTCGTTTCCTTGCCACGGCCAAACCGTTGGAGATATCAATAATCTGCCGGCAATTTTTCATGGTCAATGTCTTGACATCATGCTGACCGAGTTTGGTGGCGATTGGTGGAGTTCTCTGGGAGGAGTATTCCAAATTCCATTGCGTGCGTTTTCAAACAACCCTAAATAGACGGTTTCCTGTTGGTCTGGGGTAAAAAGTGAAAGTATGAAGGATATATGAAATGATGAGATCTATATGTGTACCGAGTTTCATATTATTACATGCAAGCGTGTTTGAGTTATAGACCAAGTTTTCGGCCCCTGTTCCAGGGGCGCTGTCGAGCCCCTGCCACGCCCGGGTACCAGCTTCAGGCCGGCCCTAATGACCGCAGGTTCTGACCCGTGTGCAAAGTTTCAAGAGTTTTTGAGCATGTTAAGAGCCCCAAAAGTGCCCGAAAGTCGTAAAAAAATAAATAAAATAATAATAATAATAATAATAATAATAATAATAATCCTAACGAAAACAATAGGGTCCTACGCACTTTGTGCTTGGGCCCTAATAATAATAATAATAATAATCCTAACGAAAACAATAGGGTCCTACGCAATTTGTGCTTGGGCCCTAATAATAATCCTAACGAAAACAATAGGGTCCTACGCACTTTGTGCTTGGGCCCTAATAAAATACAATATAATAATGATGTGTGATGGTCACGCAGGGACTTCTGGAAATGCTAGATTATTGTTTATATTTTTAAAAACAAAAGTTTGTTTGTTTTTTAACCATTATTTTAACAATAGTTTACCATAAAAATTTATTTTTAATTATACAGTTAAATCATACTTTTTACATTTAAAAACATCATTTTCAAAATAACTGAATGTAAAATGTAATGTATTGTCTTAAATATTTATTTACCATATATGTTAAGATAACTGCCTATTAACCAATTAACGTTTTTTTACTGTAGTGATTTTACATTCTTTTACTGTTAAAATTACAGACATTTTTACTCTGTCCTCTCATTTTTACAGTGCACATTTTTGGGATGCCGTGTCATATTAAATGTAGATTGAAACTTGAAAAAATGTGTCTCGAATGTGTATGCCCTGGTATCTCTTCTTGGATTCAGGCTCATGCGCTGTTTTAGTACTAGATCTTAATGCGGTGCTCAACACTAAGATCTTAATGCTGTGCAAGACCTTAACATCAATCTCTACCTATGGTCAGCATCCAGGTATTGACTCTGCAGTGGTTTGCCTCCTATTTGAAAAAATAGGACATTTTCTGTAAACATAGGGACATTTTCATTGTCATCCACCCCACTATGGTGTGGTGTTCCTCAAGGGTCCATTCTAGGCCCCTTACTCTTTTTCCTCTACATGCTTCCTCTATTTTTTAAGAAATACATCAAATCCCTTGAAGTACATTGAAGATATTAAATGTTGGATCTCTTTCCTTAAATGTACAAAAAGCATGTCAAAAGCCTCGGAGTGACTTTAGACACTTTACTACTTCTTAATAAACAGATTAGTGCTGTAATTAAAAGAAACTTCTTTCACCTCAGATCTATTGCATAAATCAAACATTTTCTTTCAAGTAAAGATCTGGAAATCGTCATCCATTCTTTAATTACATCACGGCTAGATTATTGTAACTCGTTGTATATTGGCCTCCCTGAATCGGATTTATCACATTTACAACTAGTTCAAAATGCAGCCAGGCTGTTAATGGTAGAAAAAGAGGGATCATATACCCCCTGTTTTAGCATTTCTTCACTGGATTCCTCTGAAGTTCAGGGTTGTGTTTAAAATCCTTCTCTTTGTGCATATGGCACTCAGCGGATTCACACCTCAATACATCAGTGACCTCTTTCTTTCTTCCTTCTCCCCCCTCTGGTCCTCTGATCAACTTCTTTTGTGTGTGCCCCATTGTCACTGTAAATCTAAAGGCGATCGGGCCTTTTCTGTAGCTGTGCTCAAACTTTGGAATAATCTCCTATGACGAGGAGGAGGGTGTGGCCGGGCCAGGAGTGAGATTTATTCTCTAGCTTTTGATCATGTTTAAATATCAGGTTGAATTTTCCTGATTGTTGCACTTTTATGTGTTTCCATTGTGTATCAGGATTGTACAGAACTTTGAGTCAACCTCTGTTGTTTTAAATGTGCTTTATATATAAATGTTGACTTGACTTGATTGAGTGGGATGGAGTTTCAGCAGCTGAAATATCTATTGAACGCCAGATAATGTAATGTACTGCTGCTATTGAGAGCCTCTTTATATAGCTTCACACCTACCTGCCAGACCCAGCCATAAATGAGATGTGTCAAAATGGTGCAGACTTCACTGCATTTGTCTGGTGTTGGTGCTAAAGCTTATTTGTACCTTCCAACCCCTGCCCTAATCATCTTTTTCAACATATCTGGTCAGTTCTTGTTTATCTCACTTTCTCTCTCTCTCCAACTCAAATACTCACATAGACAATGATGTAATAAAGGACATTAGAAGCATGTGGCCCTGTCAATCACCTCAGTATGTTCCTCAGTTCCACACACTGTCCTCTGAATGGTGTCAAAGTACATGTGGGCAAACAACAGAAGCCAGCCCCTCTCTGTCACTTCACTAACTCTCTCTAATTCTATCTGGAGGATAGATAAGTTAGTTTAAATGGTTGCCTTGGCCTTTATGTGATTTTGGGTGCAGTTCAACTCATTAAAAACCTCTAGGGTGGATACAAGCACATTTTTGTAGACTGGACTTTCTGGTTTTCCCTGCCATAATTGTGTGAGTGAGTGACTGCAAAATGGAAGCGTCACGCGGCTGGTTTCTTGGGCTTTTCATAGTTTTGCTCAGCACTGGAACATTTAAGGATATTGTACAGGCTGAAGAGGGGCAGCAAACTGAGAAGGCAGAGGAGCAGGGGGGTCTGGATATTACTGGAGGTGAGGAAGAGGATGCATCTGATGATGAAGAGGGTGGAAACTCATCTGAGGAGGTGGCTGATGACACCGGAGAGGATGAAGAAGGAGATGTGAAAGCAGATGAAGGGGATGATGGAGAGGAAGGGGCAGCTCCTGGTAGTGGGGCAGAGGAGGGAGTGTCTGAGAAAGAGGAAGTGGTGGAGGAAAAGATTGAGAACGAGGAAGGAGCAGCAGAGGAGGAGGAAACAGAAGAAGCCACAGATGACGAGAGTGAGGAAGAAGTAGAAGAGGAGGAGGTAGAAGCAGAGGAGGAGGAAACAAATGATGAGGAGGAGCAGAAAGAAGCAGCAGCAGAGGAGGTGGAGGAAGAAGGGCAGAAAGCAACAACAGAGGAAGAGGAAGCAGCACAACAGATAGAGGAGGAAGAAGCAGCAAAGGAGGTGGAGGAGGAAGCACCGGCTGAGCAAGAAGAGGAAGAGGTAAATGAGGAAGTGGTAGCTGCTGATGAGAATGAAGATAATGAGGACACTGATGAAGAAGAAAAGGAAGCAGATGAACAATCAGAGGATCTTGAACTGGTTGAGGAAAAAGAGGAGGCCAGTGAGAATGAGGAAGCTGAAGAGTCCGTAGAGGGTACCGCTGGGGATGACACTGAAGGTAATGACTAAATTAATCTTTCAATAGCCCACACAGAGAAACAACACCCTCTTTATCTCTAGCCAGATTATCATTACCATTCACACAATCCATACTGTAAGTCATTTGCTTTAACTTACAAATACTTTCAATTACTACATGCAGTTTAAACCAGAGATTAAGGTTCAGCAGTGCGCATTCTAGAGTATTCAAAACAAAACTTCTCTTTTTTGTGTTTAATTATTTGCAATAATCACTGGCTCTGTTTCAAAACCTAGTGAGTTGCCTTGCTGTCTATTGCATACATATAAAGCTTATTTTCTAAAGGATGGATTACAAAGCACAACTAAAACTGGTTTTAGCACCGATTTGCAGTCAGGCCGAGTCGCCTCCAGTCTGCAGATTTTGGACCAGTCGGACTTGACAGATTTGACTGAAAGTTGCATAGTTTATCATGGCTACAGACTGATTTCTTTCCCTTAGACTATGATTCCATCCAGTCGGAGGATATCAAAGATGTTTGACATATTTGAGCTGACTATATATATATCTCATGGTATACGATGCTCCACGACTCCAATCTGAAATCATATGATGAAGAAATAGAGATGGCAAACAGGCAGTTAAACTGAAGTTTAACTCTTAACACCACTCACCCCCCAAATGACTTAGCAGTCATTAGAGGCCATACTGGCCACATCTTCCCACCCATGATCGCACCCAAATACGTTTGGCCTTTGTCTTTTGCAATTCGGAACACAGAGTTGCAGCAACCATAACAGCACCGCTTCATGTTTTTTTTTTACATCTGTCTGTAAATGTGTGATACAGAGTATTTTAGAATGTATTCAGATGTTAAAAGTTGTGTAGAGTAATCCAGCATCATGTAAAAAGCATGTCTGTGCATCACACAAATAGCTCCTCAGGTGAAGTACATGAGACACGACTTACAATTTATTTGAATAGAGTTTAGTGTTAGCATGTTGCTAAGCTAACAACATGATAGTTTATTAATACTCTAGTAAGAATCACACAGTATTTGTTAAAATAGTACATTTTAAATGATATTACATTTTAATTGATACTTTCAATCGAAGTCCATTACAAAAACCTCAAACTTGCCGCAGATTTGCCACTTATTTTTTCCTAAGTTTGCAGCTCTTCACAGGTAGTGGTGAACCTTTAAGTCTAGTTATGACACTTGGCGGATGTTGGTAATGACCCGGACAGCCTGTGTGATACTATTTTCTATGGATACAAGTACAGCTCCTATCTATTTTAATGGGAAATGACCAAAATCTCCAAAACGGTTGGTAAAGATTATGATTGAACACTTTTCAAATCAGCAGTATAATATGACAAAAATTGTATACAAATTGTGCTTCTATAGCTCAGACCATTCCAAAACAGTCTGCCCCAACTAATGCACATTTGCGTTTTCAAATAAACTGACACGTGATTTCTCTATCAATAAGCTGATTGGTTCTTTTAACTGTAAAATGGGACTTGTACAAAGTCCTGTGTACATCCCACAGTGGGTCTGTGAAGGCAAATCTCAGCCCTAAAATAGCTTGCTATATCTGAACAGCTAAATGCTGTTATATTGAAATATTCCAACTGCTTTAAGTCCTTTCTAGTTGAATGCTGTTGACATGAACATAACACTCAGCATATATGTCACAGGATATTGCATGTCAGGATGGCCCCTGGTGAATCTTAAGATACATTATATCCAAATCACCACGATAAAGTTACAGGCAGAGTGCAATTCAGTTGTAGCTGCCATCACATTGAACAAAGCAACAATATCTCAGTGACACACTCTCAACCGCCTTCTAGCTTTTCTCTTACTACTGTCAGATGAGAAATTGCCTTTAGATGTTTATTATCAAACGTAATAGCCATTAAATTGTCAAGGGAATTTATTCTAAAAAAAAAAATTATATATTATTTGCTGTTGATCATAATGTTGAGGTCATTCCCATATCATAAAGCTATAGGCTAATTATAGATCTATAATTGTTGTTATCTAATTGTTATATAAGATGATTCAAAGACCCCATGATGCAAAATGAATGAATTTTAGTCCACCTCTGTTTGCTCTGTTGTTATGTCCCGCCCCAAAGTACTGTTTCAATAGAAAATATGTCAACACAGCAAAGAAAACTGTGCTCATTATGTGATTTAATGGGGTATTTAAGAATAAACTAATCAGAATATTGCTATTTACATTTCATTTGTGTTCACTTGTTTTCTCAAACAATGATTGTAAATGCACACTTGTAAAATGAACACAAGTCACCCTTTATGCATGTTCTATCCTTACCCATTACTAATGAAGATCATTTGTTTATCCTCATCTTTCCCTCGCTCTGCAGTTGATTATGAGGAGGTAAATGTAGAGGAGGAAGAAGTACCAGTAGTAAGTATTATGTACGTTGTGACAAAAAATGATTTATGGCCCTGATTTATGGTTTAATTTCTGTACATTTGACCTTTCCCTCCGCCCCCTCCCCTCCCTCGGGCAGTTGTACCTGCTGTGATATGACGTGTCTGTTCTGATAGCCCCATATGTGTATTTAAAAGAGTAGAAAGATTATTAATCTTTAATGGAAAACTGAGATGACAACAAAAGTAGTATTACGTTTAAAATGTGTTTAAATGATGTCTTTATTGGGGTTTAATGCTTGGTGAAAAACTGTTTTGTTTTTTAAACTTTTGACAAAGAGAAGAAAATGTGTTTTTAAACATTACGTTGTCTAACACATCTCTAGCAATGTCACTTTAAAGATGCTGAACAAAAACATAAAATGTATTTAAAAATTGTATTTCAACAAAGAGCATTTTAAATAGCATAAATTGTAAAATGCAGCACAAAATCTACCGTTTAAAATCCTTTCATGAACTCATTCAGCGATAAGTGATGTAAGTAAGACGATGTTTAACATTAACCTAGCAAACAGGATACATTTTCTAAAAACATAATATATAATTTTAACTATATAAGACAGAAATCTTACACGACTACGTTTAAAGTCCTTTCACGATCTCATCCAAAATGACAATGGCGTAAGATCAGTTGACAAGCCCCTCCGCGGGGGTGGGACTTAACCCCCTCCTGATCAGTGTTTGTGTGTTTTAAAGTATTATTTAAACGTTTAAATGTATTTAACGAAAACTTTGACATTTTGTTTTTATATTTTTTTATATAAAATTTGTATCCACTTTATAAAATTCTTCCCAAACCCAAATTTTCCTAAAATCTGAAATAAAAACTCATGCTCCACTCTGTCAAAGGCTTTTTCTAGATCCAGACTTATCCCCTTTTACCCTCAGCCATCATGTAGCTCACCACGTCCCTTATGCTACAAACTGTCTGTTATATCTCTTCCTTCAATCGCATATGCCTGATTTGTTTCAATAATATTAGGTAAACATTTTCTTTAATCTATTTGCTAAAATCTTTGCTAAAAGTTTAAAATCTGTGTACAGAGTACAGTGTTTGTGCATGTGTGTAGTTAGTAAGTGTTTGTATGGTGTGATAATCTGACACAACCATTACACACAACAGGACTCTTTTAACAAATAGCCTGTAAAAACAACTCTTCTTACGGGTCTTCGGGGAAAACAACTTTAGTTGATTACGTCAAACATGAGATGTTTAAACGGCACTCTGGCAAATTATTTTATTCCAGGTTTGGAGAAACATTTATTGTGGTTCAGTCAACGTACTACAAAGTTAATGTACTTATGTACATTAGTGTAATGTATAGAAGGACTGGTCGTTGTGAATTTGATATTATAATGATACTTAACTTTAAAGTGTGTGTGTGTTAAAACTGACATCTTTGTAAACTAGAAAATATTGCAACATTTAAACAAATAACTATTTACAAATGAGGATAACTCTACAACAAACAAAAATCCAATTGTGGCAATAGAGGAACTTTTGTGAGTAAATGCAGTCCTGTAAACACGTTACTTCATCATTTATTGGTAGACTTTGTGGTTTTCTTGAAATAAAAATCAGTAAAGCGATGATCAGTTGGCATCACAACAGTACACATTTTTGTTTACATGTACACGTTTCTGAGTGTGGGGTTTGATCCAGGAATGAGTAAATTAATACCAAAAATATGAGTGTCAAAGTAAACTCAGCCTTTGCATTTGTGTTTGACACCCCACTGACATAACAGTACCATGAATGTAGTTTCAGGGTGTGAATTAAGTGTTAAAATATCTTGTGTGTGTGTATATCACAAGTCATTTGATTGTTGTCCAGTATGCTAGCACCCCATTTCTTTGAAATGTTCACACTTGAATTGACATGGGTTTTATGATAACTGTGTACAGCATACTATAAAAACCTCTGAATTTGAACTATTGATTTAGCAAATGATTTCTAAAAACTTTCTATTCTTTGAAGTAATTATATTTAATTGTTGCCTGTATTACAAAGAGCAATACTTCTTTAACCACATCTCTACCATGTTTCACAACGTTACATGGAGCACTTGATGGGTAAAAGAAAAACTTTTATAACAAAATAAACCCTTTTATCTCCCTTGTTTCTCACTTTTGGTTGTCACCATGCTTTTCAATGAAAGCAAACCATAAAACACCAGGAAACTCATGGCACCATATTGTTTTGCTGAACAGAATTACACAAGACACCATTAGGTCTGATCAGGGGGTGTGTGCGTATTCTGAAAAACCTCCCACCCCAGACCTCTGACTTCCTGTAAGAGCTCAGTATCGATTGAAAGACTTTGGGTGGAAAAATGAGGCTTTGAGTGGAAAAATGTAAGAATCTTTGTTACATTTTACAATGAATGTATGGTATTTCATTTAAAATGATCATTGTTGAAATAAAAATGTTAAATACATTTTATGGTAAAGTTTTTGTTCAGCATCTTTAAAGCGTCATTGCTAGAGATGTGTTAGACAGCCTAATGTTTAAAAACACATTTTCTTCTCTTTGTCAAAAAGTAAAAATGCAAGACAACATGTGTTAAAGATACATCTAAAATTACGTGAAATGCTTTATCGTGTTTTAGTAATATAAATCAAAACACAAAACTTTATTTTTGTTAAAATATTTGTTCATATTTAAACTGAATGTGTGTTTTGCTGCATAACCGTAGTCTTTGTTTTAGAATCTCATGTTTAAATTAAAAATGTAACAAACCTTTGTATTAAAGATATCGTCAGAATTCTTTAAACACATTATTGCGTTTTAGTCAAATAAACCTGTTTGCTAAAATACTGTATTGCCTAGTGAATGTGGATTTAATTTGCAGCACACCCTTTACACATCGTTTTTAGAAAGATACTTTTCATGTCTTTAATAAATTTAAGAATCTTTGTGCTAAAGATACATCTAAATTAGCATTTAAATGTGTTACTGCATTTTAGTAGCATAACCATGTTTGTTAAACTAATGTTAAACGTAATCTTTCGTAACACCATTTATTCCTTATCTTTAAAAGTGAAAATCTGAATGAGTTTGCTTCACAACCAATATCCACTGATTTGGAAACATTGTTAAAGGTAAAAATGTAAGATATTTGTTGTTAGAGCTATAGCTAAAAAAATATATATTATTGTGTTTTAGTGAAATAAAAGTGTTTGCTAAACTAATGCCAAACATTAGCTTGGAAAAAATATCATTTTAAAAGAGTAATGCACTTGTTAAACACCCGCTGCCGTCTCGCACACAAACGTGTCTCATCTGTGACATTTGCACACAAAATACACTAGACAGTCTGTTTTAAATGGGTTGTGTTTTCAAATCTGAAGACCACATGTAATGTAATGAGTTTTTTACTATGGCTTAAAATAAAATATTTTTAGATTGACTACCGAATAATACATGTGTATAAACCTCGTATTACCTAATGAAACGGTTTAACCCCTTACAGAAGTAAACAAACATATGGTTTGAAAGTGTAAACAACACACCGTTCAGCCTGCTTTTTACAACGAAAAGAAGAAATAGTTATATCATTTGTAGCTGTTTGATATTGGCATACTTCTGTCGCTCTGTTCTTTTATGTTGATACGATGTTGCTTGTTGGTTTCATAGTTCTGAGCATTGTACTTTTTTAGGTTTAATTCTATCATTTTCATCAGTCACATATTGAGAACTTGCACTTCGTTTGGCATTCTCTCTCTATAACGCTTCAGATTCAATTCAATGGTCTCATGTCTCCATTGCTTTTATAACCTGATCTGTCTCTCATGTTTAAGACGTGTTGTTAAACGTAGGCCTACATTGCATTTGTCAAATCTTTTGCAAGTGTAACAGTTATGTTATTTCATTAGGCCTATACTTGTCAATGCCAGAAGATAAATCACACAACCACTCAGACTATTTCACAAAGACAGTTTACTTTATTAAACATCAGATTAATAAGTCCAGGCTGAAATACAAATACTGCGATGCAGCACAGGTTATAAAAACACAACAGCCAACTCAAGATCCACTCAATTCATTCACAGTTTTACCCCAATTCACCGCACCCCCATAGGACGCAACACCCTCCCCCTCCCCTGATCGCTTTCCCAATACAGTTCCCGCACTGGGGACAGAGACAGACAATACATCCATACAATGTTACATATAATAATTTAAAACACTTCCCTTGTCCTGGGTCGGCAAGACCCCTCCCTATGTATGAAGTGCAGGCACGGGTGATTCCAGCGGCCGCAAAGTCACACCAGGATAATAATCAGTCCATGTCCTTTGGTGGATTCTGATACCAATTAAGTCCACTGTCATGCACAATAGCCCTATTACAGCAGGTAACATTATAACATTAGTCGTGATGTGTTCTTTTTGGAGATTCCGGTGACGCTAAAATAACGGCGACCCTAACTCAGTTTCCTCATGCATCTCCCAACCTGGGATCCCCTCACTCACCCTGACCATGAAATTACATGTCGTGTCATGAGTTCACAATCACACCACAGCTATCTGACGCCATCTTCTCTTTAAATCTGGGGTTCATGATGCTCCGCGACAAACTCAAAATGACGTATAAAAGTTTAAAACACATTTTATTCATGTCTCTTTTATATAATTCTCAACAGAAAAATACACTTCCCTTAGACTAGACAACAATTGATCTCATTTTGCTTTTCATATAACAATGGAATGCAAGGCTTTCTGGCTTGGATTTAACTCACTAGTTGTTTTTAATTAGACTATTATTGATTATTTTTATTTATTTTAGTAGAGGAACGGATGTTTATTACCCTGATATGCTGAACAAAACATTGAGTTAACGATTTCTTGTGTTGAGGGTAAAAGTTCAAATGCACACCAATTAAGTCATAAAGCATAGGCCATAAATAATTTTTTGTCACAAGGTTCACAATCACACCACAGCTATCTGGCGCCATCTTCTGTTTAAATCTGGGTTCATGAAGCATCGCGACAAACTCAAAATGACGTATATAAAAGTTTAAAACACATTTTATTCATGTCTCTTTTATATAATTCTCAACAGAAAAATACACTTCCCTTAGACAACAATTGATCTCATTTTGTTTTCCATACGTTTAAACGACCGCACATCTTTCTGTCTAGTGATTTAACTCAGCGGCTGTTTTTATTATAATATTACTGAATGTAGGCCTATTGGCTTGTTTTTAGTAGGCGGTTGCACGTGAAGAAAGGACCCATTAATTTACAATATTAATATGTTTAGTTTAAATCTCTTTTAGAACTGAATAATGCAACATTGGGACGTTTGATAGTTTAATCTGTGCCTGAATCATTTAAAAGGACTGCCGATAGACTATACCAAAACCCCCGTTGTGAAAAATTCAGAGATCAAAGGTTTAAATTGACACTTCGAAATCTTGGCGTACCTTATCACTACAATACCCCATGAACGCAGATCCAATTAACAACCCTAAGGTCTGGTCAAAATACAAATTTAATTAACCCCCAGTCATTTCATCGTCTTTATAAAACGAATTATCATTACACTAACCCGCCACAAAACATCTGTCGATCGTCGCCTTTATAGAAAACTGCGAGCCCCCGCTGCTCAGCGCCTTAAAGTCTGGATCAAAAAACGCCTTATCAATTTGGATGCTGTCAAATAATTTTGATTGGAAAAATGCAATACAACACGTGTTAAAGTTACAATTTATAATGTATACTATTTCAATGACAATATTGTGTTTGCCAATCTGAACCTAATGTTTAAAACACGTTTTAGTCTCTGGTAAAAGTAAATAACACTTGTTAATCGTTTATTCGTTATTTTAAAGTGACCGTCTGAATGAGATTGCTCAGCCAGTATCGTCTGTTTGCGTAAAATAAAGTAATATCATTCAATATCCACCGTTTTAGAATCTCATGGTTAAAAATAAAAAAAAATGTAACAAACTTTTGTATTAAAGATATTTCGTCAGCATTATATATAAAATAAACCTGTTTGCCAAAATACTGTATTTTCTAGTGAATGTTGTTAAAGTTTTTATAATTTTAGAGTGCCTTTGCTGTATTTGCCAACTTGATAAATTTTTTTAAAACAAAATGTCAAAGTTTTCGTTAAATACATTTAAACGTTTAAATAATACTTTAAAACACACAAACACTGATCAGGAGGGGGTTAAGTCCCACCCCCGCGGAGGGGCTTGTCAACTGATCTTACGCCATTGTCATTTTGGATGAGATCGTGAAAGGACTTTAAACGTAGTCGTGTAAGATTTCTGTCTTATATAGTTAAAATTATATATTATGTTTTTAGAAAATGTATCCTGTTTGCTAGGTTAATGTTAAACATCGTCTTACTTACATCACTTATCGCTGAATGAGTTCATGAAAGGATTTTAAACGGTAGATTTTGTTCTGCATTTTACAATTTATGCTATTTAAAATGCTCTTTGTTGAAATACAATTTTTAAATACATTTTATGTTTTTGTTCAGCATCTTTAAAGTGACATTGCTAGAGATGTGTTAGACAACGTAATGTTTAAAAACACATTTTCTTCTCTTTGTCAAAAGTTTAAAAAACAAAACAGTTTTTCACCAAGCATTAAACCCCAATAAAGACATCATTTAAACACATTTTAAACGTA
The DNA here is from genome assembly GCF_025860055.1 of Xyrauchen texanus. Classification (NCBI taxonomy): domain Eukaryota; kingdom Metazoa; phylum Chordata; class Actinopteri; order Cypriniformes; family Catostomidae; genus Xyrauchen; species Xyrauchen texanus. The sequence continues at coordinate 26,739,662 of NC_068315.1, forward strand.
ATACTACTTTTTTTGTCATCTCAGTTTTCCATTAAAAATTAATAATCTTTCTACTCTTTTAAATACACATATGGGGCTATCAGAACAGACACGTCATATCACAGCATGTACAACTGCCCGAGGGAGGGGAGGGGGCGGAGGGAAAGGTCAAATGTACAGCAATTAAACCATAAATCAGGGCTATAAATCAATTTTTGTCACAACATACATAATACTTACTACTAGTACCCTCCACAGAAGATGCAGAGTACCGCTCAGGCTATTTCTGTAAACTTTGCTCGGTCTGTGAGGTAAACCACTAACGCTTACGTTACTAACATGAGAATTGACATACATTTGAAGGTCCTCTGTTTGAGTAATGAGTAATGTGTGTATGACAGTTTTGTGTGAATTTGTGGCAGTATGGGCCAGTCATTGCAACTCCAGCTGTTCAGGCAACATGCCTGGTCAAATCAGTGAGAGCAGGCAACACTTTCTCCACAGATGACACATTCTTGTGCTCAAAGACACCTTGGCAAAGTGCAACAGAAGGCAGGAATCTCTAGATGCGGTTTTCAAAGTCTGTACAGAAATACTCAAAACCAGCCCAACAATGGCACCAACAATCATCCATGCAATTATCTTATCAGCCAATTGTGTGGCAGCAGTGCAGTGCATAAAATCATGCAGATACAGGTTCAGTTAATGTTCACATCAACCATCAGAATGGTGAAAAAAAAATTATCTCAGTGATTTGGCCCATGGCATGATTGTTGGTGCCAGATGGGCTGATTTGAGTGTTTCTGTAACTGCTGATCTCCTGGAATTTCAGGAACAACAGTCTCTAGAATGTACTCAGAATGCTGCAGAAAATAAAACTAAATAAACATCCAGTGAGTAGCAGTTCTGTGGATGGAAATGCCTTGTTGATGAGAGAGGTCAACAGAGAATGGCCAGACTGGTTTGAACTGACAAAGTCTAGGGTAACTCAGATAACGGCTCTGTACAATTGTGGTGAGAAGAATGTAATCTCAGAATGCTATTCTGAAATGCGGGTTCGGACTGTTTTGGTGGCACGATGGGAACCTACACAATATTAGGCAGGTGGTTTTAATGTTGTGGCTGTTAAAAAAAAGTGTATGTTAAAATCTTTCACACAAATGCAAGTTCATGAAACCACCATGTCACCATGACCATGATCAGTGCATGAGGTATTATTGTCGCCCATTATTAACTCACTAGCATGACCCCATGTACTTGCTGAAATATACATTTGGTGCGTTCCCTTTCTGAGCTTTCCCAATAAAGAGATGAAGTGTTACATACTACAGTCTGACTCTATCTTTGTTTGCCTCTCCTTTTCTCCTCTCAGCACTGTGGTAGCTGTGACAAATGCCCCTGTGAGGAGGGAGACACATCAGCACACTGCCAACAGTGTGAAGTAAGTGCAGTACAACGTGTAGATTTAATATAAAGGTCGACTTCCCATATAAAGTAAACACAAGTTTCAAAACACGATTTGTATGTTTGAGTGGTCCAATGTGACAACCAATGGCATGAGTTTGTTGTGGGATGAATTGTTTGACCGAACGAATGCAGGACATGGGGCGATAGAAAGGAGTGGTAGAATAAAACAATTATTATATTTGCAATTCCATTTGGTGCCAATAGTGGCACAGAAACGTCTAGGTTATGTATGTAACCCCCGTTCCCCGATGGAGGGAACGAGACGTTGTGTCAGAGAAGCGACACTAGGGGTCTCTCTTGAGCCCCGATATTCACCTCTGGACTATGAAAAAAGGCCAATGAGAGTTGGCAACCAGTATTTGCATGTCCCGCCCCCGGACATACGGGTATTTAAGCGGCGCAAATACGGGAGTTCATTCAGGATTTTTCTGAGGAGCCGGAAATGGTCTGGCCACAACAGTGGCACAGCTCAGCGACGTGGCAGGGGAGACACAACATCTCGTTCCCTCCATCGGGGAACGGGGGTTACATACGTAATCTAGACGTTCCCCTTCTGTCGCTCTCTCCACGTTGTGTCAGAGAAGCGACACTAGGGGTCCACTTATAAAAGTGCCATGCGCTGAGCCGTGTACGTGAACTGCTGATACAGGAGCGAGCAGGTATTCTTACGTGCAGGACGACCAACTGTATCAGGCTGCACGTACCCTTCCCCAATGCCCCATTTAAACCATCAGGATTCCTCATCGTTACCCTGGAGGGGGGAACAAGGTGCTGGCCGCCAACCTGGGAATGAGCCTGGCCGGGCCTCTTTTCTCTCTATGTTTCTCGCATAGTGCAACTAAGGCCGGGGCCCTACACGCGTTGAGGGAAGGGGGTCTCAGCCCTTATTCAGGGCGGAGAAGACCCTGCGGAGGCCACGCCTACCCGAGAGGGGAGGCAAGTTTAAGTGGCAAAACCATCAGAGGCCTGCTTAGGGCCTATGTGGAAAAGTCGGTGCGGTGGTTCCAGCCTCATAGGGGGGGAACATACAGCACAGCAACCGAGGCAGCCATGACTGCCTAAGGGAAACACAGGAGTCAGCTCGCCAGAGGGGACAGAACCGTGGTGTTACACACAGGGGGAGTCCGAAGGAGGCCTTACCTGTGGAGCACCTATACCAGTACAGGGTAGCTGCGGTACCCGCAGTGGCTTGGGTCAGTGAGTTCCTCCACTGAACTGCGACCCACGAGGGCTAGGTAGGAATCGACCAGTGTCCCAAACCTGAGATCTCCTGGGAATGAAGGCGCACTGTTTCCCCTGGTTAGGGGGAAGGGCGCTAGGTGCAAGCGATTCACCCAGTCAGATCGTGGGCGTGCCACCGAGTTCTACGGGCTCGGTACCTGAGAAAACACGGGACGATACTGACTCAACTCGGAGATTGTAGTATCTCGCAAAAGTGTTAGGTGTTGCCCAGCCTGCTGCTCTACAAATGTCTGCTAGGGCAGTGCCCCTAGCCAGTTCCCATGAGGACGCAACACTCCTGGTGGAGTGAGCTCGGACCCGCAAGGGGGGGGGCACGGCCTGGGTGTGATAAGCCAAATGGCGTCGACAACCCAGTGGGCGAGTCTCTGCTTGGAGACAGCTATCCCTTTCTGCTGTCCCCCAAAGCAGACGAAGAGCTGCTCAGAGCGTCTGGTGCTCTGTGTGCGGTCCAGATAAATACGTAAAGCACGTACTGGACACAGCAGTGAAAGGGCTGGGTCTGCCTCCTCCCGGGGCAGTGCTTTCAGGTTCACCACCTGATCCCTGAAGGGCATGGTAGGAACCTTGGGCACATAGCCCGGTCGCGGTCTTAGGATCACGAAAGTATCTGCCGGACCGAACTCCAGGCAAGTGTTGCTAACAGAGAACGCATGCAGGTCCCAGACCCTCTTGATGGAAGCGAGCGCGATCAGCAGGGCAGTCTTGAGAGAGAGGGCCCTGAGTCCAGCTGAGTCAAGCGGCTCGAAGGGGGGTCTCTGGAGTCCCGTAAGGACGACCGAGAGATCCCAGGAGGGGAACAGGTTAGGCCGGGAGGGAGTTCTCCTCCGGGCACCTTTTAGGAACCTGACGATTAAGTCGTGCTTACCAAGAGATTTGCCGTCTACCTTGTCGTGGTGGGCCGCGATAGCGGCGACATACACCTTGAGGGTGGAGGGGGACAGCCTCCTCTCCAGCCTCTCCTGAAGAAACACGAGCACTGACCTAACTGCGCACTTCTGCGGGTCTTCGGCTCGGGAAGAACACCAGTCCGCGAACAGACGCCACTTTAGAGCGTAGAGATGCCTGGTAGAGGGGGCTCTGGCTTGATTGATTGTATCTATGACGGTCGGTGGTAGGCCGGCTAGATGTTCCGCGATCCCGGCCCAAGGGCCAGACGTGGAGGTTCCAGAGGTCTGGGTGCAGGTGCCAGAGCGTGCCCCGTCCCTGAGAAAGAAGGTCCTTCCTCAGGGGAATTCGCCAGGGAGGGGCTGTCGTGAGGAGCGTGAGGTCCAAAAACCAAGTCCAGGTAGGCCAGTAAGGGGCTACCAGAGTGACTTGCTCCTCGTCCTCCCTGACCTTGCATAGCACCCGTGCAAGAAGGCTCACTGGGGGGAATGCGTACTTGCGCAGCCCCGCAGGCCAGCTGTGTGCCAATGCGTCTGCCCTCAGGGGAGCCTCTGTCCGGGCATACCAGAGCGGGCAGTGGGAGGTTTCTTGGGAGGCAAAAAGGTCTACCTGAGCCTTGCCAAACCGGTCCCAAATCAGCTGGACTGACTGGGGGTGGAGCCTCCACTCTCCACCAGGCAAGCTTTGTCTTGACAGCGCGTCCGCTATCACATTGAGGTTGCCGGGGATGTGAGTGGCGCGCAGTGACTTGAGTCGCCGCTGACTCCAAAGGAGGAGACGACGGGCGAGCTGTGACATGTGGAGGGAGCGTACTCTGCCTTGGCGGTTTATGTAGGCTACGACCGTGGTGCTGTCTGTCCTGACTAGGACGTGTTTGTTCCGAATTAACGGGAGAAACTTCTGCAGGGCCAGAAAAACAGCCAGCAGCTCTAGGCAGTTGATGTGCCAGCGCAGCGGGCCTCGGTTCCACCGGCCTGCGGCTGCGTGCCCATTGCATACGGCACCCCAACCCAATTTGGAGGCGTCGGTTGTGACCAGAACGCGTCAGGACACCTGCTGCAAGGGTACTCCTGCCCTTAGGAAGCAGAGGTCTGTCCAGGGTTTGAAGGTTTGGCGGCAGGCAGAAGTAACTTTTATGTTGTGCATGCCGCCGCGCCATGCTCATCTCGGGACTCGAGTCCGGAGCCAGTGCTGAAGTGGTCTCATATGCATCAACCCCAGCGGCGCGGCCTCCACGGAGGATGCCATATGCCCCAGGAGCTGTTGGAAACGTTTTAGCGGGACCATGGCGCCTGGCTTGAAGGAAGCAAGGCATTTCAGCACTGACTGAGCACGCTCGTTGGAGAGACGTGCTGTCATTGGGACTGAGTCTAACTCCAGACCGAGAAAAGAGATGCTCTGGACCAGGGAGAGCTTGCTGTTTTCCCAGTTGACCTGAAACCCAAATGGCTGAGGTGGCTGAGCACCTGGTCTCTGTGTGCACATAGTAACTCCCAGGAGTGGGCCAGTATGAGCCAGTCGTCGAGGTAATTGAGTATGCGTATGCCGGCTTTTCGGAGCGGGGCAAGAGCTGCCTCTGCGACTTTCGTGAAGACGCGAGGGGACAGAGACAGGCCGAAGGGGAGGACTTTGTACTGATATGCCTGGCCGTCGAACGCGAACCTTAGGAAGGGGCGATGTCAAGGGCGAATTGAGACGTGGAAGTACGCTTCCTTCAGGTCTACCGCTGCGAACCAATCTAGATGCCGGACGCCAGATAGAATTTCTGGGTGAGCATTTTGAATGGGAGTTTGGACAAGGTCCAATTGAAAACTCGCAGGTCCAAGATCGGTTGTAAGCCACCGCCTTTCTTGGGTACAACGAAGTAAGGGCTGTAGAAACCCTTCTTCATTGCGGTTGGAGGGACAGGCTCTATCGTGTCCTTTAATAGAAGGGAGGCGATTTCTTCGCGCAGGGAGTGGGCATGTTGGCCATGTACTGCGGAAAAATGTACGCCCACGAAGGGGGGCGGAGACCTGGCAAACTGAATTGCGTAACCGAGTCGAATGGTCCGGTGAAGCCAGCGTGACGGGTTGGGCAGTGAAAGCCACGCCTCTAAACTTCGTGCTAGGGGCACCAAGGGGACGGGTTTTTTGGATGTACCCAGCGGGGCTTCGTAGCGGTGCAGAACAGGTAATGCGCCGTCGGGAGGCAACGTGGCGTCCTGAGGCTCTTGTGCTGAGAATAAACTCAAAGCACTTACCTTGCTCCGCGTACCCGGCAGGGGGCGGGTTCATGACTGAGGAGGAGGTCTGATGTTGGCGTCCTCTGGACTCGTCTGAAGGCGGGGACACTGCATCCATGGAGCCGGGACTGTTGAGGCCTGAAAGCAGAGTGCCGTGAGAATGGCATTTGCGGGCCATGTGCCCCAGTGACAAAGGAAATAGCTCTTTTATTGAGAATTTGGGTACCGCAGCCTGTTTTAGGGGGTACGGCAAATGAAAAAACAAAGGATTCTCCTCCCGGCCCTCCACCGGGGGACGGAGCGGTCTTACCACCTCCGGAGCTAACGTCTTGGGCTCTGGGTGCATTGTCTCAGGAGCGCCTGGGAGCCTTCCGGGTCCTCGAGGGGGTCCGTGAGACAGGGGGCGTGCGCTTCCCGCGGTTTGCTCGATGCTGGGGCTGAGAGCTGGGCCCGGGTTGAGGCGGAGCAGGGGCTTGCCTTCTGGCCGCGGGAGGACGCCCTCAGCGAGCAGACGGGGCATGGGCCATGGCGGCAGGCTTGCGGCGAGGCATGATGTGAGGGATGGCCTCCGTCTGCTTCTACACCATCGAGAACTGCTGGGCAAAGTCCTTGACGGTGTCGCCGAAGAGGCCGAACTGGGAGACAGGGGCGTTGAGGAAGCGAGTCTTGTCAGCTTCACGCATCTCGACCATGTTCAGCCACAGTTGACGTTCCTGGACCACTAGCTTGGCCATCGCCTGCCCGAGCGCTTGCGCTGTGACCTTCGTCGCTCTCAGGGCGAGGTCGGTCGCTGAGCGCAGTTCCTGCAGCGTGTCGGGATCAGGGCCACCCCCGTGCATGTCGCGTAGTGCCTTGGCTTGGTGGACCTGCAGGAGAGCCATGGCATGCAGGGCGGAAGCGGCGCGTCCGGTGGCGCTGTAGGCCTTCGCTGTCAGCGAGGAGGTTGCTCTACAGGTCCGGGAAGGGAGTACGGGGCGACCTCGCCAGGTGGTAGGGGTACCGGGGCATAGATGGATCGCAACCGCCCTATCCACCTGGGGAATCGCCTCGTACCCATGGCGCGCTCCGCCGTCTAGGGTTGCGAGGGCGGCGAGGGTGGACGAGCCTGTGGCGATGTGACGAGTGGAGAGGGGCGCCCAGACCCCAGGAACCAGTCGTCCAGCCGTGATGGTTGTGGGGAGGATGGAGGGTTCCAATCCAAGCCCACGCTGTTGGCTGCCCGGGAAAGCATGTCAGTCATCTGTGCGTCAGCCTCAGCCTGGGCGTGCAGGCCCGAAATTGGCAGCCCAGGGGAGTCCTCAGCATCAGATAACACGCCCTCCGATGCCGCGGAGAGCTCATCTGCTTCCATCGCAAGAGGGTCGGCAGACTTGCTGTGAGGCGAGTCACCACTGCCTTGAGCACGGACGGGAATCAACGAGCGTGTCGGGGTGCGGGTGGTCCGAGGGGGCGTACCCGGCGGAGCTGCACCCGCTGGCATCCCCAAATCGCCTCCATCGCCAGCCGCATCGTCCTCAATCCCGTGGGAAGAAGGAGCGACACGGGGGGCGGCTGGAGTGGCTTGCTCACGGTTGTAAGCAAGCCGCGACCGCAACGTTTTCATGGTCATGTTCTCGCAGTGAGAACATTAACCATCCACAAACGCAGAATCGGTGTGATCGCTACCCAGACACACGAGACAGCGCCTGTGGCCGTCGGAAGCGGAGAGCACTCTACCGCATCCAGAAACAACACAGGGGCGGAAGGGCATCTTTATAAAGACGCGTCCTTAAAAGGACGTTCAATGCCGCTGTGTTTTGCTCTTTTAGAGGAAATCACTCTTTTAAATAAAATCACTCTTTTAGGGAAAAAAATCGTGAGAGTTTTTAAATCTGAACTGTCGATGCGCCGAGGGGCAGGAATGCACAGCCGTGCAAACAGGAGAAAGCCGCTGTTGTGCGCCATAGAATCCAACAGCATGCATCAGAGGGATAACAGGAACTCGGTGTGTACACGCAGCAGTTGCAGACACGACCATCGGCTCCGAAGAAATTTTCTGAATAAACTCCCGTATTTGCGCCGCTTAAATACCCGTATGTCCGGGGGCCGGACATGCAAATATTGGTTGCCAACTCTCATTGGCCTTTTTCATAGTCCAGAGGTGAATATCGGCGCTCAAGAGAGACCCCTAGTGTCGCTTCTCTGACACAATGTGGAGAGAGCGACAGAAGGGGAACTCACTTTATTGGCTAAAATAATGCCAAAAATGTCATCCCTCCCTAAACTCAGATCATTGGTTAATCCTGTGTTGTTATGTACGGCCCAGCCAAACCACTTAAACTAACAGATTAGGTATGGTTAAGACATAAATATGCATTTTGAATTATGAAAATATAAAGTGCCAACTGAACTGAGCAACAGATGCGATCTTACAGTTTTGTTTCTGCTTCGACAGAATTGTTCGTACTGCTACATTTGTCCTTTGATCTGTGAGACAGTCTGCCAGCCAGGAAGGATGCTTCAAACATCAGTGAGACAAATCTTTGAACAACTGCACTAATATTAACCACACCCTAAATGACTAAAATAGTATACCCACTCAAATACAGTAAAATAAAGCAATAAGATATTTGTGACTGTGGGGACGCTAATGCTCAGCTTTGAGACTGTTATTGTCTTTATAAAATGACAGAAACAACAACATAATAAAAGACACCAATGTTCATTAAAACTGAACTGGACACAAATGCAAATGTCAAGTGTGGAATTTAAAAAGTGGCACCTTTGCTGTCATTTTCTGAGTACATTAAACCAGGCATGACGTGTACAGAGTGAATGACATAATGGTAATTTTATTGACAGAATCTATTAAGGTATTCAACAAAACATAAAATGTGATTTACAAAAAACAATTACTTGAAAAGACCCGTTCTATGATAAACATGTTCTCAATTTCTGAGTTGAAAGTCATTTTATTATTTTTTGTGGGGCTTTAAGTAAAAAATGTCTCAGTCTCAGACTCCGTCAATGTGGTAATGTGTTGTCATGTGACAAAAAAAATTATAAAAAAATCAAAGAAAAGAAAATAAATTAATCTAAATAATACAGAGGACCCCTTTAGATGGTCAAGACTGTGAGTGAGGTTTTACATATATATATATATATATCAGATAATTTGACATTTTAATGAAAAGGTACATCTTGTTCAGGTCATATGGAGTAACCCTAAAAAAACCTTTTAGGTTTTTTTAGGTTTTAAAAACCTTCTTGATATTTTAAAACAATGACAATTGTATATATATATATATATATATATATATATATATATATATATATATATATATATATATACTGTATATATATATATATATATATATATATATATATATATATATATATACTGTATATATATAACTATAAATATAAACATATTTTTCAAGGTAAAAATAAATAAATATTTTTTTTTTTTGGAAAACATTTTTTAAATGAATGATCAAGTTGTGTACATTTTCATGTCTTCAAGGTGCAATTAAAGTGTTTTAATATCTTTTACTTGATGGTTACACCATATTATATTACAAGTCATAACATTTTTATTACATACATTTATTTTTATGTTTTTCAAAACATTATCAAACCAAATTAGACAGAAAGATTACATTTCTATGAATTTGAGATTTTTAAATTACATAGTTCATACTTTGTTTTAAACAAAAATGTTAAATGATTTCTCATTTTAATAAAGTCAGACAGATCTGTCAATGACCCATAGCAATGATCAATAATAAAAACACAGTAATTGCGTTACTTCACACCAGTTTATTTCATAAACTCTCATGTTGCAACACACTGAAAGAACAGAGCTCTTGGATGTACGAGTCTGTTCCTCGCCATATGCTATTGTATTTAGGACAGCTGAAACACACCAAGTGTGAAAACACAGCACCGTGAGAAAATATTTTATGAAATATATTCATATCTTAATGGAAATTTGCTTTTGTATATTGTGAATAAAATCCCGGTTGCTTTTAGCCATAATTATATTCACAATATAGCTCAGTCTCCAAAACTTACTGCATATTTATGAACTATTACCCATTTTACATAGAAGACTTTATATATTGATAGACAGAAATAAAATGTGTGCATCTCATAACATTAATTCAGTGACTTTCCAAGTAGTGAATTAAAAAACTTTTTTTTTTAATACTCACTCTCCTGCTTAGCTGAAATGTCAACCGGTTTCAAAGATTTGGAAAATGATATACGCAATAATAAAACATAATAATAATACATAATATAATACACTTGAAACTGATCCATCTTTTCATCTTTTTGAATGACTTTCTGGAACAATGTTTGAAATTTGTTTGGTTCTAGGTGGAATTCTTGACATAGTGAGCGGTTCTCTCTACCAGTAAGCATGAAACATCCACCCAACACCCTCATTTCTTTGCCGAACGATCATGTTATAATTTATATTTATAACTTTATCAGTGTAAGTTCATACTGTTGACTCATTCCCTCTCTTTTTGTTCTTCTCACCTCTGTGCTTGGCCTCCACGTCACCTCACAGGACCGTGAGTATATTACTCTGAATACTCTTCACAGAACAGCGAACTACAGACTAGAAGTCAAACCATTCATTTGTAGTCGTATAGGAAGTTCGGTAGGGAAGATCTTGGAACTTTAGCTTTGTGTCCAACATTGGGAGTGAACTTGGACAACCTAATCCTAGATAGATAACTTTGAAACTTTCCCAGGACTTTAATGTTTACCATTTAAAAGCACTTTAATGATGACTTTACAGACTGAATGAATAAAAACGAAATATGAATATTCAGTTTAATTATTGTCATTTATAATAGAGATCTGCGTTTACAAAAATGTTCAGTTCAATCTCAATTTCCAAGAATTTATGTCAATGGTGTATGTACTGTATGTAACTGTACTTCAAATCATATAATGTCATTCTGGTTACTGGTTTCAGATTAAGCTATTCTTATCTAAATAAATGGGTATAATTTGGGAGTGTGTGTCAATCTGAATAAATACATACTTTATATTATATATACAATAAAGAAAGCCTCCATTTGTAACAAAGAAACTTGATACATTTAGAAAATTTTTGCTGGTTTTAATAGTTAGACAAGCACTTTTCCTAAATTCCACATATTCAAATTTAATTTAATAAAGTATGCATTTTTAAATAAAATGTAGACTTAAACTCTTCTTTGATACAGTACTTATAAGTATTTATATCACAGTGTCACCATATTAACAACATTTCTAGCACTAATGAAAATAGTGAGACAAAAGTCTCGGTTACGTGCGTAACCTTGGTTCCCTGAGGGAAATGAGACTGCGTATGATCGCTACGGGACAATGTCCGAGTGTCACATGGTCTGAAGCCCTTATACAATCACACCAATTTATTGGCTAACGCCACTTAAACAACGCCCCTATGGAGCTACGTCACGGACTCCATAAAGGCACTCGCTTTTGTGCCATCGAGTCATAATTTCTGCACAAGGCTCGAGCCTATACAGCTGCTAGAGAGTATGGTCTCGTTAACCTCAGGAAACCAAGGTTACGTATGTAACTGAGACGTTCCCTTTCGTGGAACTCAAGCTGAACGAAATACATTCACAACAGACTTTAGAGGCGCACATGTGAGCTAAAGCATCTGAATAAAAGGAATTATGAATTTACTCCTTTTCAACAGAGAGAACTTGGGAAACAGGAGACAAACCCTTGTCCATATGATAAAATCTAACAAATGTATGCATACCCCAAGCCAGGGCTGCCATCAGGATTTAAGGACAGGGGGACAACATTTTCCAAATTGGGGGTGCAACAGACTTTGACTGTGCATAGTGCTTGTATGCTGCTTGTACATGCTCATTGCCAACTTGAATAAGAAAAACTAATATTCTAATAAAGAGCATTTTCTTACTCTTAATGATTTTTTTATTTTATTTATTTAATAAAAAAATAAAAAAAATACAAAAACAGCAACCTCTACTTACTGCGGCACTACCCTCATCCACACCCACTCCACACCGTCCACAACTACCCACCCATCCTTGTGTTACTCACACACTCACTGTTTAGGGATGCTCGTCTCTCCCTCAGTTTCTGATAGAGAGTGATATCATAGGAAGGGTCTGAATATTTTCTTGCTGACTTCAGGCGTAAAAATGAGCTAATTGCAAGCTTTATTAATTCCAGCAGGTTGCAATATAATTGCCTTATAAGTATGGATGGGTATCGTTAGGATGTTATCAATATTATTACTCTGATTGATACTCCTTATTGGTTATAAATTGTTAAATAATTTATACAAATATATAATTTTTTAAAATAATGTTGTTTCTAGAGTAGCAACAGTAATGTTTACAACACTATATAAACTCAACATCTCACTGGAAACAAATCTAAAATGTCAATAAAATAATTGTATCCAACGACTGTGAAGAAAGCAGGGAAGTCATCAAGGGGCTGTGTTTGATATCAATCAAACTGTGCACATGTGGGTCAAGTGCAGGTGGACCTTTCACCATCTTTGCTGCCTACATAGCCCCGGGGAAAATTGCAATGTTTATTTTTGTAATTTAGATAGACGTCATATAAAAAATGTTGACTTCTCAGCATTGGTAACGTGTCCCACATTAACATAGATACTCTTTGTCCCACATTTGGTTTGTTGGGATCTGGTCACCCCTAGTGTGTGTGTGTGTGTGTGTGTGTGTGTGTGTGTGTGGAGCACAGCTCTGATACATAGTAGAGAGGCTGCAGCAGCATTATTATAATTTACACCAAAACATTAAAAAGAACAGTAATGTCGGAGCTTATCAATACTACAGTCTTTAATAATTTAGCACCGAGGCCCGTTTAATACTGGGTTTTGGTACCCATCCCTACTTATAAAGGCATTTATATTTATCTATTATATTGATATCTTATCTAGTTAAGTGAACATGCTAACGTTATTTAAAGGTTAAGCTAGCTAGCTGCAGTTTTATTTGCTAGTCTACACTAGCTCCTCGCTTTTGCCACGCTATACCTAGTCATACCTAGTGCTTCATGCTTGGCAAGAAATTTGGCCATCGCATCTCTGCTTCTTTCGTTATCTTTTGCTCTCTGTTTGCTCTCTTTTCTATTTTGTGCCCCTGATTTTAGCCTTTGATGAGGCATTTTGACTCTCTAGTCAGTCCCCGCTTTGCCCAATGCACATCGTGTGTGTTACGCACATCTGATTGGCCAGGTGTTTCGACCAAACCATTTTCACAATAACAGCGGGGGGATGGGGTATCAGAATCAGATGACAAGGTGAAATGTGTTTTAATGATAAAAATGAATGTATTTATCATGTAAATACATATGCATTCTATTTTCGGTGATATACTGTAAGTCAGTAAGTAAATTGTTGTGCTTGATCCCATTATGTGTCAATTATAGACCTTTGCATGGGCCCCCCTGGGCCTTGGGACTGAGGTCATCTGTACCCTCTGACCCCCCTGACGGAGGGTCTTCCACCAGGAATAAAGCGAGAGAGAAGAGAATGACAAATGAGACTCCATTAATAAGCGCATGCTCAGCCGCTATAGCGGCAACATAGATTTAAGACTCCAGCAAAAATTCCAGCACTGTACCAACAGGGATTTTCACTTTGTGCTGTACATCAAGAAGCAAATATACGCCACTTAAACGTATATAACCTCCTTGTTGATGGAGCTCAGGCATTTAGGATGGTATCAACCACAGCAGGGGATAACCCATCATTCAAAAGAGCAGATGTTTATTCTGACTGAAATCTCCGAGTCGAAAACCATACTTGAGATGGCCAATACAGCGCCACTAACAGAAGCCGAACCCGATCCACCTGAAGCCTCTGCAGAACTGCATACAGCAGACTGATGCACAAGCTCATTGATGCCCAGTGGTGCCGAGGCAAGAGAGAAAACCAGAGGGGACAGTGCGACGTCTCGCTCAAAGCGAACAGGTCCACTTCTGCTCTGACAAACCTCCTCCAGATTTGTTCCATAATTTGTCCATTTCCCCGGGAGTCAGATTCTGTCTGGACAGGAGATCCGCCCCCAAGTTCAACCGGCCAGGAACATGTATGGCTCATAAAGATAGTAAATTGTCCCATTCCCACAGAAGAATTTGCCAACCAAAACATTAACATGCCAACCTTAGCATGACACAAGAGCGCACCCCTCCCTGTCGACTGATGTAGGAAACCATCATCCTTTTGTCCGACCGGATGAGAACATAACAGCCTTGAATCTACGGAAGGAAAGACCTTAACGCCAGTAGCACCATGTGCATCTCCAAACAGTTTATGTGCCAATATTGCTGCTGGCCCTTCCAGACACCATAGACTGGACGACCTTTGTGTACAGTACCCCAACCTGTGGAGAAGTCGTCTGTCATTATCACCATGCAGTGACACAACTGTCCCATCGGGAGTGAATTTCCGTATTGAAAAACTGGGCTTTCCGAACAGTGACGTCTGTCATAACAACCCCATTGAATTCTGACGGAGCCCACCTGAATTGAATGACAAAACCATGTTCTATCATTCAAAGTATCCAGTTCTAAATGCACTGCAACTGCTGCCAAGCCACTAAACAGGCAGACAGAGGAATTAATGTATATCTCTAGACTGAAGTGTGACATGTAACCACTAGATGGTGCGCATGGCTTACTTTTGGCAAGACAACCAGCGGCACAGTGGAAGGGGGGCCTCTGCGTCTCTACTACTGTGGCTGGTGGAATGGGATTTAATAATGTTTCTGCCTTAATTGTATTCAGGCATAAATGATAAGCACCCTGAAATGCGTTTACAGCAGGGACACTGACAGAATAAACCTTTTCCCCGGTATTGTGAATGGGGAAGAGAGGTTAAAATCTGGTTCTCCACAACAGCCCCAGCATTCTTATACAGGTGGTGCTTATGTTCACTGTGGTTTTGTGTACTGTACACTAGTGGTTGATGAACATCAAATTCTGTTATGCATGCCTCGGGACCCTTGGTCATGGAGACAGAGGCTGCATTCAGGAAGTGTTTTTTTTTCTCTCATAAAAACAGAAATGGGGGGGGTGCCAAGGGCAGTCAAGGGCCTCTGGCACTGTCCCCATTGGCCCAGTCAGTAATCCATCCCTGTCCCCGGAAGCTGTTTTTCTATGTAAACAAGCGGCGTGACAGTGCAGCTCCTATCTGTTATGTCTTCATGTAGACAAGAAAGAGTAAAAAGATATTCCTTCAGGAAACTTTAATAAAAAATGCTCAGAACTAACAGGACAACTAAACATGCACATGTGCAGCATTCTCACTCTTCTCTTCTCCGCCCTCATTACATAGCTACTACCAGGAACTGATTGCCATCTAGTGGTGTATTAATGTAAGGACATCACATATTCTCCTCTTACTTAAATTAATTCTTTCTGTAGTCAACAATGGGCATGAAACACAAATCAAATGTGTTACGTGTCAACAATTACACATGTATGTGAATCACTAAACAGCACATTAAATGAATGCAAAGAAACACCAACAATAAACAATATGAACATTATAACAGTATTTCAATGTTCATGAAAGTATTTATTTTTTTCAAAAGTCCATGTCAATTTCTGTGACAAATAGACATAGTCTTTTAACCAAACTGGCTCACATCTTTGACGTTTCTCTAGCGCATGAGCATCCGAAGGCACCGCATTTTTAGACAATGGAGCATGAGACAGAAGCACGTTTTCAGCATTGGTGTAACGGTCAACAGGGGGCAGTGGTGGCTCAGTGGTTGAGGCTCAGGGTTACTGACCAGAAGGTCTGGGGTTCAAGCCCCAGCACCACCAATATGCCACTGTTGGGCCCTTGAGCAAGGCACTTACCTCCAGGTTGCTCCAGGGGGATTGTCCCTGTAATAAGTGCACTGTAAGTCGCTTTGGATAAAAGCATCTGCCAATGTAAATGTAAATGAACATCAGTGTATATTTGTGAAAAGACAGCACCTAATCCGTAATCAGACGCATCAGTAGAAATGACCACTGGCAGCCCCGGGTCAAATAGTGCAAGAGCAGGACTGTGTACAAGTAGCACTTTGACTTCAGCTAAGCTTTGTTGAGCTTTATCAGACCAGTAAAATCCACTGTCGTCCCTCAGGCATGCACGCTGAAGCGCCACTACTGTAGCGAAATTTGGAATAAACTTGTTGTACCATGAGAGGAGTCCCAGCAGAGAACGTAACTGAACAGCATCTGATGGTGCAGGTGCATTGACTATTGCGGAGAGATGTTCCTGATCCAGCTGAATACCTTGTGCAGTCACTATGTGTCCTAAACAATTCAAGCTCTGCTTTCTTAATTGACACTTGGACTCATTTGGCATCAGTCCAGCATCTTTGAGACGTTGCAGCACATCTTCTAGCTCTTGATCATGCTCCTGTAGTGAAAGTCCCCAGAAGATGATGTCATCTAGGTAGTTTGCAACATTCTTAATTCCTTTTAGAATGACAACCATCCTTTTCTGAAAAGCAGATGGAGCAGATGCCAAGCCATAAGGTACCCTACGGAATCTGAAGAGGCCCTCGTGTGTAACGAATGCTGTCTGGTCCCTAATGTCTTCATGAAGAGGTACCTGATGATATGCACTTTCCAAATCTATAGTCGAAAACACAGTTGCACCTTGCAGTAATGTCATCATCTCTTCCATATGTGGCAATGGGTAGCTGTCTACTATAACTGCCTTGTTGGGTCCTCGCAGATCCACACACATGCGGATCCCCCCTGTTTTCATTTGGACCACAAAAATCGGAGAAACCCATGGAGATAAGTCAATTCTTTCGATTACACCTGTATTCAAGAGTCGATCTAGCTCTGTGGAAACAGCATCTCTCACAGAGAATGGTAAGCAACGTAATTTGTGTCTGACAGGAGGTACAGAGACAGAAATGTTAACCTTGTGTGTAAAATTCTTTACACAGCCAAATGCAGAATGCTGTGATGAAGGAGTGGAGAGGGCACAAACTGATGCAGATTGTGGTGGCGGCAACACAGTGTGTCCATCAAATCGGAGCTGGAGTCCTTTAATCAGATCCATGCCTTGCAAAGCTGTGCCATTGTCGACAATGAAGAAGTGCGCAGGACAGGTAAGACCATATTTAGTTACCTTTGCAAATAAACAGCCTAGTACTGAAATTGGCTCTTGTGAATAAGTAACTAAACGGGCAGCAGGAGCTTGTAACGGCACAGAGTGGAAATGCTGTTCATACAATTGTTTAGGCAGGATGGACACAGATGAACCAGAGTCAACTGTGAGTTGAAGAGACATGGGTATAGCAGCAGGTGCAGCATTTATGGTCACATCGCACATCAAACGGTCAGTTGCTCCAGGCAGATTAAGAATACAGACCTCTGGTAATTCAACTGAATGTACTGAACGAGTAGGAGCGGAACGACAGACTCGTGCAAAATGTCCAGTCTTATTGCAATTCTTACATTTAGCAGATGCAGTAGGGCAGTTCTGTGCATTTGCAAGATGTCCAGCTGAGCCACAGCGGAAGCATATCCGAGCTGAAGTGGCTGAAGCAGAGGTTTTTGATGAGGTACATGCTTTGAATTTGGCCTTTAGATGCTGTCGTCCGAATGCAGGAGTAGCGTGTACGGCTTGTACTGAGGCAGAATTGTTTGTAATCATTGATTTCGCCTGAGCACCAGCAGCCTCTAGCTGTGTGGCAATTGTAATTGCGGTCTCAAGAGTCAATTTAGATTCCACTAATAATCTTTCACGAATGCAAGTGTTAGCAATGTTTTCAACTAGCTGGTCACGCATCATATCATCTAAATTATCAGCAAATTCACAAGTAGTAGCCAAATCTCTCAATGCAGCAATGTATTGCACAATTGTTTCATCTGTTCGCTGTACTCGTTTTCTGAATGTATGTCTTTCAACTACCACATTTCTTTTTGGAGTGAAATGCTCTTCCAGAGATTTAACAGCATCTGCCAGATTGTCACCGGTATTGGTGAAAGTATAAAATAGTCTCTGACCTTCCGTTCCGAGGCAGTGAAGAAGCAAAGCCCGTTTTCTGGCTTCTGGCCAGGAATCTCCGGTTGCATTTATCACTAACATATATTTCTGAAACATTTTCATCCATGTGACTAGTGGTATTGCGGGCTCACCGGGACAAGGCAAAAAAGGGCTTGAAAACGAAGCACTTACAGATGCCATCCTCAGTAAAAAAAACGTCCTCGTCGCCAATTTGTTATGTCTTCATGTAGACAAGAAAGACTAAAAAGATATTCCTTCAGGAAAATTTAATCAAAAATGCTCAGTACCAACAGGACAACTAAACATCCACTGCAGCATTCTCACTCTTCTCTTCTCCTCCCTCATTACATAACTACCACCAGGAACTGATTGCCATCTAGTGGTGTATTAATGTAAGGACATCACACTATCTACTTGAATGGGGAAGAACTGAAACATCCTCTTAGGGCCGCTCTTTAGCCAGGCTCATGATGGGAGTTGGGCAGAGTGAGAAGAGTTGCATAAATAATAAGCCTCATACTGACAGCGGTGAATGAAGCACACCTGATGTGTATGCTTTATCATTGCTGTCTTTAACCTGTTGATATGCAATTTCACCGCATTCCGGAGTGATGTCACTCTGCTTACATGGACCCTGGAGGGGAGCGTGTGCGGCCGACGGACCCAGCTCATGCCTAGGCCATTCCATAGACACTTCCCCGCCCTTCACGGAGCCCCGTCTCACCATAAGAATGCCAGATTCCCCCTTGGTTATGAACACTATTCCTCCTTGACACTTTATTTTCCCCTTTTGTGGACATTTTATGTTTATTATTATTTCCAATAAATGCCTATCCGAGGCTTGACATCACACCCACTGTGTCTGTCTCTTGCTCACCCTGTTACAGTCAATATAACGATCAACATTTTTACATCAGATTACGCTAATCAACTTGGATAGCTAATGTGCGTTAGCGAGATGATTGAAAGGTACTTCCTTTCTACATCCGTTGACAGTTGGGTATTCTAATTTCTCTCATTCATTTTAAATGAAGTGGCACATCTCTGCTAAATAGTCTGACATGACATGCTCACAATTTGCATTGTGGCTGACTGAACTTGAGGACCATAGACCTCATAAGGGACTATTTAGTACAGAAGGGTCCCTTACACCCACCTTACAGTTAAAAGAGCCAATCACCTGTCAATCAGCATGCTAACGCACATGCCCATTAGCTATACAAGCTGGGAAAATTTTGTATTTTAGCATAATATGAGGTAAAGAAACACAATTTATGATTCCAATATTATCACAATTGTTGAAATATGTTCTTTGATCATAATCTTTACCAACTGTTTTTGAGATTTCGGTCATTGCCCATTCAAGTAGATAGGAGCTCCATTGGCATGATTGTAAATCTTGAGAGTGTTCCAAAGATGGCCGACAGTGGACTGCAGAAAGACTTCGACCTCATTCACGGTAGCGCCATCTTGTTTTTGATTGGGAATAACAACGATGCTGTGAAGGATAAACTTACAATCTCTTCAATGGCACGCACATTATAAACCTGTAAAAAGCTCCTTGATCGCATCTGATTTTCCACAACGACAAAGATGGCTCTGCTGTGAACAATGTTTAAACCACTTTTGATTTAATTTGGGGTGGAGATGGGGGTCCATAAGAGACAAAGCAGATGAGGTGAACTCCCTATTTTTAAGAATAGAAAATGGGTTTTGCAACGTTTTATCCCTACCCATAGCATGTTATTACTATATGTAACTTTTCATGATAATATCGTGGAACATCAATTTAGCCTTTTTCGTGGGCCTCCCTCCAGGCCCATGTTGGACCTGTTACTCAGGTCCAACATTTCCTGCAGTCCGACACCCCTGCTCTGCTGACATAGTATGAAACAACAAACACAAAACTTCTGCCTTTAGGTGTGAAAACTTGGTCAAGGTGTGGAAGCCATAAAGGGTACTACTCAGCTCTAGTCTTTGAAAAAGCTGTGTTTGTCAACATAATTGATTTTATATTTAACTGAAAACTGAGTCAGTAAGTTTTTTTTTTTATTTGATCACCCTTTGATGACCTTTGTTTTTAATCATGAAAACATGGTATATGTGAATGCATCTACCTACACAGGAAATATACTTTTTAGTGTGAACAGGATGTATGTATGTTAGGTGAGTATGTTGTGTCATTCAGAAGAGGTAGGCTTTGCAATGATAAACCTTTGGAATGAATAAACGGATGATTTTCTTTTTTATTTATTAGTGTTTTTGTGAGAGCGTTTTCACTTGTTGGCGTTTCTCTTTGCCCTAGTTGATGATTTGGTCTTTTAATTTTTGCAGATATGCAGCTCTGACCACTAACATCTCACATTTACCCTACTTCTCACTCTGTTGGCTGCATCAAAACACAGTCATATCTCTGGATAGCATTGCAAGCCAATCTGTACAAACAAAGTTGCTGTACAAAAATAAAAACATACTTGACAGAAAGGTAAGTTCTGGATATCTTGAATGTTTTTTTTTTAAACACTTTTTAAATAATAACTAAAATCAATGTTTTGTGAATTTAATTTTGTGTAGCATAGGATCCTTTTTAATTGGTTGATTTTTAATATTTATCTACTGTAAGGTATTCTGTTAAATGCAGAGGACTGCTAATATGCATATTTCACATTTTGCAGATGTTTCTTATGATGCATGTGCTTTTCATTGTATTGATTGACTTCAGCTTTGCCAAAGGTGAGTATTTTGTCTCTTTCTTTTTGTTTTGGTCAGTTGTTCTTTACTTTGATTGTTACTGAATAGAAAAATAGAATCATGCACGCACCAAATTATTATAATTCTTTTTTTAATTAAACATGAGTTAACATTTAAATCCAGTGTGATTCAGCTTGACCTTTGACTCAAACATAAGGGTTATTAAATGGAAGTGCTTCTCATGTTAAGCACAACTCAAGTGTAGAAAAGCGTTGCCTAACACAATTTATACTGTACTGTAGCATGACCCTGGTTTATTTTTCTTTCTCATTCAATTTAGATTGGTGCTACTTTGGCTGTGGTGAGCAATATTACATTTTCATTCATAATTATAAAGTCAAATAGTTTTAAATATTGAAGTTTCTATTTGTACTTGCCATTTGCCAAAACACATGGTTAATACAATATTACTATAGTAAAACCATGGTTCATTTTACCTGGATCAGACCTTTCTCTCAACTCCCTGACCATCACTGTGACCAAATCAATGTGAGGCAATCAAACTTAATATAATTATTTTAGTTATTTTTGTAAGAAGTATTAAAATAAATTTAAAGAGTGGAGACAGGAAACAGGATGAGAAAAACTGCATCAAAAGGGAAAATCAAACCTGGGTCCTTCCGTAAGACAAAAAGTGCATTTCTTTACTTTACTGATTGCAATGCATCATTTATTTATATATGTGTGCTTGAATTCATTCACATTTCATTCATTTAAATAGATTTTTAAATAATGTTTTTATGTCCTTTCTTTCGGAGGCTTGTATAAAATGTGCTGTATAAATAAACTTGCCTTGGCTTGAGATATTGTTTATTATTATTTATATTATCATATTAGTGTACTGCACCCTCTCTCTTTTAGAAAACTCTCCCTCCCATTGGGGTAAACATTATCCCAAATGTAATGGCGGTAAGCAGTCTCCAGTCAACATTGACACTCAGAAGGTCATGAAAAACCATAAGCTTGGACCATTTGACCTAATTAACTTCACTCTTCCATACACTATGAAGAGGCTGAAGAATACCGGACACACAGGTGTGGAATCATTGATATATTATGCATGGACATATATGCTTTGTGCTGTTCTTATTCTGCATCCTCCCCTCATGTTCTGCTTGCACTACAGTTGAATGTGAGCTACAGGAAGGTGTAGTAGCAGTTCAAGGAGGAGGTCTGAGGCACAAATACATCGTCCTGCAGTTCCATTTCCACTGGGGAGGAAGGGACTTGATACACCACCCAGGATCCGAACACTCTCTAGATGGACGCAGATCTCCTATAGAGGTGAGAGATAAACCATGTGTCAAACAAACAAATTTGCTGTTGGGCCAAATACATTTAAAACATATTGAATGTTAAAACTGCATGGTTGACTGAAATTGATCTTTTATATGAAAAATATTTTGATTATATATATGTATATAGTATACATATACAGTGCTGTATTATATATATTGGGGTTAAGCATTTGTTTTTTTTTTTATGAAAACGTCACAAAAATATTTTTAAAAGACATACAATATAAATACTATATATACATTTTAAAATATATATTCACAATATTTATCTGGTTAATTAGATTTTAAATGCATTAAAACAATACTTTAATTATAAAATTATTTTTACTGTATGAGAAGGCCTGATAGAGAGGGTGACAGACATTAAAAAAACGTGTCACTTTATTTGCGTTGTCACATTTTACCAACTCAGATGCACATTGTCAGCAGGAGAAGTGATCTCAATGACAGCACAGCAACTGCATTTCAGGATGGCTTCGCTGTGTTTGCATTTTTCATGGTAAGTCACATTGTACAACCACTAGAGGACAGTGTTAACATTTTAGTTAACAAATAATTTAGTAGGACATCGACTTTCTTACTAACTGCAGAGACAATCCTACTGTGCAACCTGGTTGCACATTAAGTGCACATTAGTAATATCAAGTGCACATTAGTAATATCTTATTGCTCACACTTTATGGGCACAAAGTCACAGCCTTCCAGTTATTGGCCCTGAACTTTAGCTACTACACCATATCATCCAAAATTATCTCATTAAGGCCAAGCAGAATCATGTAAAAATGTCAAATTAAATGGGTTTATCCCACAAAAATGTAATTTTTGCCCAGCATCTTGGCATAAGTGGTGTTTGTTGGACATAAATCAGTTGTACAACATAGTGGAAAAAAGCATGAAATGTTTGCATAACTATATAACCTGAAATCTCAATTAATACCAAATTAAGGGAACAGTTCACCCAAAGATGAAAACTTCATGCTGTTATTTTCTATGTGGAACACAAAGTAAAATCGTCACACTTATTTTTCCATACATTAACAGTTGATAATGACTACACAAATTCTGTTTAGACCTTTTCATTATATACCTTAACACCAAAACACAAAGTCATTCTAAATCACTGAAAGGTCCTGTGTTTTTTTTTAAACATGTTGCATGTGGCAAATTGTACTCTAATTTGTATAATTGTACACACATTTGCGGTTAGCTAATTATAATTCTGGTAAAATGTTTCATTCCAGTGCGGTGCCTCGAAGAGGAGGTGCAGGCCACAACAGAAAATCCTAGTTTGACCTCTTCTGGTTTATTTTCAGCTTGCCATAGTGTCTCTTTTCTTTTGCCTAATTGTTTGATAAAGATAATTTACATTTATTCATTAAGCAGATGCTTTTATCCAAAGTGACTGACTTCAAGAATAGTTTAAAAGTAATAAGAATTATCAGGATTGAGTCACATGCTCATGGAAGAAATGCATATTTAGACATTTCTTGAAAGTTGCAAGGGAATTGGTTGTTTGTGAACAGTGAACAGTGAAAGTTCGGGAATGTTATTTTTTCTTTTTTTGTTGGTATCACAAGACACCACTCACTCAACAGTTGCAAGCTTCTTGAAGGAACATAAAGTTCGAAAGAGAGAGAGAGAGAGAGAGAGAGAGAGAGAGAGAGAGAGAGAGAGAGAGAGAGAGAGAGAGAGAGAGAAGGGTTAGAAAGAAATAACACATATGAACTGAATAATATTTACCACTCTGTTCTTACTTCAGGTTGTGGAAGACAAGCAAAAGGAAAAGCCACATATCTGGAAAAACTTCACAGATTATCTTCAGAAAATACCAGTACAGGGTAAAACACTGAAGCCTGACCAAATGGTGCATGAACATACAAAAGTGTTTCGTTATTATGGGAACTTTTTAATGATGTATTTGACTATTAGACTATATTTGGGACCCCTGAGAATACATCATAATGTGTTAGTGCAGTCAGAGTAGCTTATGGTTGTCAAACTCTTAATGAATTAAACCACTCAAGCACCACCTAGCATGTGAGAAGCTAATCTGTCTAATCTGTCACCCCAAACTACAAGAATGTGAGTACAAAGCTATATTACTGTAAAGCAGTTAAATGGAAAGGAGGAGGCGAGAACTGGCTTGACAATATAAATAATAGTTTAATGAAGAAATAAACCAAAAGACACAAACACACACATTGGACGGACAGCTGCCCATAAACGTTCTCTCTCTGTCGCACCACCGTCCGCAGTCGGCCTTTATCCCTATCGGAGGCTTGATTAGCCCGATAAGGGACCGTGTGTGTAAAATCAGGACCCCGCCCACCCTCCGCCCTGTCACATTCCTCCCTCATTCTCTCAGGCCAGGGAACCCCCGGCATGACGTACAACCCCCCGTTCCCTGGGGGAGGGCGTGCCTTATGACCTACGGCAGGTCATCCCCGACTTTCTGAATCAGGGGGAGGGAAACAATAATGAAAAATAGGGGGGTACTCCCTGTAATAGTGCAGTAGACCCCCAACAAAAAACACTGTAAAATTTAAAAGAGAGGGAAAATGCAAACAAGGAGCGGCAGTGGGACAGAGAGTAGAGAGAGAGAAAAAAAAAAAAAAACGATATGTCGTAGTTTGGTCCTCGGCCACTCCTCCACCCTCTAGTGGATGACAGCCATGCCTCCCTGGGCAGATCAGAGGCAGTCCTCCAGCCCCAGGCGTTGTGTCAATGTCGAGATAGACTGTCCCTCGTAGCCAGTGCACATGGCCATCACATAACCTACCCCCACGCTCCTATGAGCGTTGTACGGTCTCCTGCACCTCGGGGACAAGTCGACTGCCCAAAAATGGGGACAGGTTACCCAGCCATAAGTGTCTGTATCGGGGAGGTGTCCCTTCCCAAGGGGAAGAAACTGCAGAGACCACACCCTACCCTAAGGGGAGGTAATTGTGTGGAAAGAGTTTTCTCGGCAGTGTCGCATGTGGAGGAGTCTCCGTGGTAGGTCCTACCCAGAGGGGATGGAGCTCTACAAACACAGCATCCAGTGGCAGAGGGGACTAAGCCCAAGGAAGACATGGGCTTACCAACAGGGAAACCATCTCGTGGAAGATACATCACACAGGGTTACATACAGGCAACTAGCGCATGTGTAGCACCTACCCAGCACGTCTTGCTGACAGAGAACTCTTGATGGATGTGAGCGCAGTCAGGAGGGCAGTCTTTAAAGAGACCAGACTCAACTGACTCCAGGGGCTCAAATGGGGCTCCCCACAGGCCCTGCAGAACCACAGAGAGATCCCATGAGGGTATGAGGTATGGTGTAGGAGGATTCAACCTCCCCGCGGCTCTAAGGATTCGTGCTTCCCGAGATACTGTCAACTTCATCGTGGTGTGCTACTATAGCAGCCACATCCACCTACATGGTGGAGGAGGACAGCCACCCCTCCAGCCTCTCCTGCAGGAAGGGATGCACTGTGGATCCCAACTGTGGATCTCCGGGGGTCTTCGTGTCGGGAAGAACACCACTTAGTGAACAGACGCCACTTCAAGGCATACAGGCGCCTCATAGAGGGCGCCCTAGCCTGACTGATCATGTCTACCACCACTGGTGGGTTGCTCCCTGACCTTGCACAGGGTCAGTGCAAGTAGGCTCATTGGGGGGAGCGCAGCCATATTTGAGTGCATGCTCTTTTAAACCTAAATACTTAAATTGTTTTAATCATGATAAGTCCTAGTGTGTTTATTAGGATGTGATATAATTAAATAAATGTACAGTTTGCATGTGCTGCATGCTTCAAAGTAAATATGTGAAAACACCAAATTTTTGGAGCATCACGGACTGTCCCAGTTGTAGTAGATAACGCAAGAGTGCAATTTCACTGTAAAGCACAAAGTGCCTGCAAACTATATATTTATACAATTAAATCGCAGAATTTTGCAATGTTAAAAATCACAATGAGCTATATAACCAACTTCTTAACCGGAGGTGTGATACTACCTGAATGGAACTCACTTCAAATAGTCCTACTTAAAATGTAAGCAATGTTTACTTACAGTAATTGAGAAACATTTCAAGGAAACACAAAATTGTTTTCCTTTATTATTTACATTAATAAATGTAACTGTTAAACAGGTTTGTGTGATCAATAGCATTTTACCTATTTTTTGGTGATTTCGTAATTGGTATTGAAATTTGAAATATTTGACTGGTATTGTTACCGACCTTACATCTGGCCTGACCCGGGTGTCATTGAGTATTATTTCACAAAACTAATTGTTTAGTTATTTTCCTTATTTCTGTGCTAGGAAACAAAGTTCGAATTATGGAGCCCTTTTCTATGGATCAGCTCTTAAAGGGTGTTGATCTCACCAAGTACTATCGCTACAATGGCTCTCTGACCACCCCTCCCTGTGATGAATCTGTGGTATGGACCATCTTCAAGGACCCAATTCGGATCAGCAGAGATCTGGTACAGGCAAAGAATTAAATTCTATTTGCATATGTAAAACAATTTTACACCTTTCTATTATTTCATAGGTTCTCCTTGTTCCCATTAATTTCCATATAGCGTGGAAACTTGCTGGAAACCTCATGTGCAGTATCAAAATCGCAACTTCTTAATAAAAAGTTGATAATAAAAAAATTATAAAATAGTAAATAAAAAGTGAATTCATCTCAAGAGACCGCAACGTTTTTAATGCAATGTAACAGTAAAAGAACGGGCAAGGAGGAGGCGGGAACCAGCTGAACAGTAAACATGAACTTTAATGACATAAATTAACTTAAAACAACATAAAATATAAGGACACAGACATACATGTGGGCGTGTGCGTCACTCTCTCTCGACTGGCAGCTCTGGCTAGTCTTTATCCCCCTCCCGGCTGATTAGCCCTATTCAGGGCTGGCCTTGTGTCCTCATGGGCCGGCCCCACCAATCGCATGCACACTTTGGAAATGTTATTTGCATCTTGGGGGTTCCATCCAGCATTTGGAAGCAATATCCCAAATTCGCGAAACAATATGTGGATGGAAACCCAGCTTATGTCAGTGATATTCAAATTAGGCCACTTGGTGATCTGAGCTTTTGAGGTCTGGCGTGTCCAGCTGTATGTGTAATGTCAGACATGCCATCACTAGGAATAGGAGAACAGTGATCAGGATTTTCAATAAGAGTAGCGTGGTCTGCCACACAGGTGAGACCCCACATCAACTAGGTAGAATTACTGCTGGTTTGTCTAGCCCATAAACATTTCCACTCTATGCTGAGAGGCCAACATATTCAGATCAGAGCAGGCAGCACAACGGTCATGTCTTACATAAGCACCTAAATCTGTTGCTGTTGCTGTTACACTCACTTCTGACGTGATGCAGCAATCATCTGCCGTCACTCAGAGAGTCACATGTCCCAGGTCACCTGAACGCAAGGATATACCACAATGGCATTTTCTCCCTGATGTGGCCAATGTAGACCTTTTTATATTGCATAAAAATGCACATTAGACTAGAGTGTTTTTTTCCTGGAACACCAGTTAAACATATGTTTGGATAATGTATGTAAAATTCCATTTAAAACTAACCAAACACACAGTACATAACATTTAATTTTTATGTTTTTTTATTATTTTGTTTAATAATTAACCTTATTTAATGCAAAAATTATAATTTTATTTAAAGTATAAAAATGTATAATTTGTTTGACCTTAATCATGTTATTGGAATAATAGGATTCTTTACTTGCAAATAGGAAAATCTGTCCAGAACAAACATGTTTTAAATGTCCCTGTTTGCATACATAACTCTGCATTTCTTGACAAATTATTTTGTATTTTATTCAGGTGGTGTATATAACCTGTTTTATCTTCTCTGCTATTGGTATCTTTTCTTATCACAAGCCATCTCGTACAGTATCCTACACAGCTTAACAAAATTCCTTTCGGCAGCAGGTGCAGTGAACACGTGATCTGATCATGAGA
This sequence comes from Xyrauchen texanus, assembly GCF_025860055.1. Lineage (NCBI taxonomy): Eukaryota > Metazoa > Chordata > Actinopteri > Cypriniformes > Catostomidae > Xyrauchen > Xyrauchen texanus. Next base: position 26,767,515 of record NC_068315.1, read on the forward strand.
CCACATATACACGTGCCTCTTCTGACACAGTGGAATCAGTACATTATGCAAGATGTCATGCCTTTTCCATTTCAGCCTCTTCCCTTGTGACTCTGTTCTTTTTCTAAAGTTATTCAGGTTCCCGGCACAACTTTCCTTCAACAACGTGTATCGCCCACAGCAGTTTCTGAATAACCGTGTGGTCTTTGCGTCAGCTGCTGTTAATGCTGATTCACTTGCTGGTAATAATCTTTTTCAATTATAACATATATATTATACAAAACCGAAATGACTATGCTTAATGGATTTTATTCATATACAGCTGCAATTTATACCTATTTCCTGTTTTTCTCTCCATACTATGTTCAGGTCAATCAACTGGGCACATCCGGGTACATGGGGGTCATAATCCATAGCAGAAATCATGCATATACCTGCAGTACAATTATAAAGTTGTTTGGCAATAGCAAACATGAAAATAAAAATATGCCCCTGTTATTGGTTCCTCTGTATTTATTTTTATAATTTGAGATACAGTATTTTGTTATATATGTTTTATGTATTTGTTAAATTCCTAAATAGCATACTTATTTATATCGTATTTAAAATGGCTGCATTCACACAGTCAGAGTTTGGCATTGACAAATGGATTAAGTAACAGGTGTGCCTCTGAAATTGTCCTGTACATATACAATAGCAGGCAGGAACAGATTCAATAATGTCTGTATGAATAAGTCACCAATGTCAGTCCTCTCCTCAAGCTCAAAATAGAGCGCAACAGTCGCAAAAACAGGTTTCGGAAGTAAAAATCACATTTATTATTTCCATGGCCGAATTGATTTTTACGATAACTTATAGGAATTACATAAAATATCAATACATTGATTATTGATTGGCGCATTATTTTCTTTATTTTTAAATGTATCGATATATTAATATTGGCCAATATTTAAATATGAAGCCTAAGTTGTGTGCTTTCCAACTCCTGTTTACTGTAATGTAGTCTAGCATAATAGTCTTAGACACCAAGGGGATGATATAACATTTAATGTATTTAACACTTAAAGGGATAGTTCACCCAAAATTGAAAATTCTCTCATAATTTACTCACCCTCATGCTATCCCAAGACTTACTTTCTTCAGCAGAAGAAATATAGAAAATATCTTAGCTCAGCAGGTCCTTAAAATGCAAGTGGATGGTGATCAGACCTTTGAAGGTCCAAAAATGTCAGCATAAGCATCATTGATAAATATTTAAGTAATTTTTAAGTATAAACCAATTTAACTGCTGAAGTATGGATGATGTTTATGCTGACTTTCTATGAGTTTGGAGCTTCAAAGTTCTGATCACCATCCACTTGCATTTTAAGGAACTGCTGAGATATTTTTCTATTTTACTTCAAATGTGTTCTGTTGAAGAAATACACACCTGGGATTGTATGAGGGTGAGGAAATGATGAGAGAATATTCATTTTTGGGTGAACTTCATATAAAATAATTATTTCTAATTTAAGAATGCGCCATATCGTCCGCCAGATGCAGCCGGTGTGAACACCTTTAAGTTACCCTGCTGATCACAGTTTGCAAAGTTGTGTTGTGAAAAATATGAAGCCTATTGTGCAATGTATGTTAGATACTGCTTAAGTAAAACACAATTACTACTGATTTATAATAATAATAAATATTATTATTAAGTAGTAGTATTACAGTAAATATGACATAACTTTACAATAGTGATATATTTCTGTCATACTTTTTTCTATAAATGTAGCTTTTATTTTGAAGTGATTCTGTGTTGTTTTGGAGCTCTGACATTATCTGACGGCAGCTTCCCACTCTGGAAAAGCACATTCTCTAGACATTGACATTTATACATCAGATAGTTTCAGTTTTTGGTTATCGGAGCAGTACATGAGTGCGGTATCGGACCCGATATCGGACCCAGTATCGGGACATCCCTAGCAATATTTAACAATAAAAATGATTATTTAATGTAAAAAAGAATATTGGTAGCAGAAATCTTTATTTATATGTCTAAATTCTGTCAGTCCAAATCAATTTGAGTCACATAAGTTCTGCTATACGTGACGTCCAGTGGCTGCTTTGAAAAACTTGCTCAAGGAAAAGATCGAGCATCAAGGGAAAGCACGCTGCTATGGTAATAAAAACTAATTATTTTCATTAACTTCAGTGCAGGTAATGTTTGCCAACTATGTCTGATCTCTGTGGAACAGTGAATCCGTTTTTTTAAAGTCCGAAATAGATTATGTTTGTTTTTGTTTGTTCGGTCTCTGTTCATCTCATTTACGTGCTGAAATGAAATCAACAGGTTTCTCTCTCTTTTCTTCAAGTTTAAAGAAAGCAGTGGCTTATTATGTTATTCCAGGGTGAATCCTCTCCTTTTCAATAATTTTAAACACATTAAGTCATGAAAAGGTGAGAGTATGAGTGTGATCATTGTACCATGGTGCAGGGCTTTGCGAGGGGGGTAACACTTTCAGGAGTGGTAGAGAGGACTGTATTTATATTTTCTATTATTTCATTAAGTTCTTCTAGGCTTTGGGGTTTACTGAGGGTCTTTCCATCCTTGAAGACTTTCCATTCTGACTTTGTGAATCAACATGTTCTAATTTGTTCGGACAACTCGACAGAAGTAGATTACATAATTTCCAGGGCGGAGTCCGATAGCCACAATTGATGAGCATGACACAATGCGATGACGTCATGCCTAAAAAAAACACTTTGTCACATAGCTTTTGGTTTAAAAGATATCTGCCCTGAAGCCGTTTCCATCCAGAAATGTGTGTTTATTGCAAATTCGCCTACCATTTTTTTTCCGCTGAAGTTTGAGTAAAATGGGGAGATTATTAAGACAATTCATTGAAATTAGGCAGTTTACTGTCATTTTAATTAACAAATAAAAGCAATCAGAAGAGGAGGAATTGCAATCAAAAGGGAGCTGTTGCCCTTCTGATAGGACTGTTATATTGGTCCTGATGTTGTGCATATCACAGGTTGGCACCGGTTCCGACCCAAAAGCACACCGTCATTGCCCTGTTCAAGCTGGCAACCTGCGGCAAAAGCAGTGGGGGAAACTTTCTGTCTCAGTATAAGGACCATCAATCGATGTGTGCACAGCTATTAAAGAAAAAAAAATAATAATATGCGGTGTTATATCAGGGTTTACATATGATACATTCCTGATATTCAATATTTTCAACAATCACAACTCATTATGTCCCGCATATTTCTAGAGCAACTTTTAACGACCAACTGATATTGATTATCATCTAAAATTTATTTAAGCCTCATAATGCAAATTTACATTTTCTGAAGAAGCAGTAAATGTGATCCGAGGTAAAGAGGGTTAGATTTAAAGTATTTAAACGTTTTAAAATGTTCAAAACCTCGTTTTCTGAAAGTGAACTCAGCATTGAACAAATAGTTCTGATAGTTTATAGTCTTGAAAAAAGTGCAGAACATTCTGAGAATGTCATTCAGCCGATTGTTTTCGTCTACAGAACAGGGTAAGGCTAATTTAAGTTTGTGTATAGAAAAGACATATATAGTTCTAAAAATATATATATTTTTTCGTTTGGTAATACATTTTTTTTCATTTAATGAAAAAATTGCCCTATGGCTGGGAATTGCCCTCTTGGTGCAAAAGCACATGCAACTAGAGGCATGGCCTCTTCACGGGCGTGGACAAATGGTTTGTCCTTACAAAACATATGTCTGGCAGCAAGCTGGTCTGTTCTCTCTGTTTAGAACTCGTTTTAAATATCCAACGGGAATGCCAAAACCCTTAATTAATGATTAATACTGCCCCCATTATGTAAGCTGTGATTATAATACCCACTATGAAGTCACAAGCACTCTCTATGAGAATAAAACCTGCTTTTCCAACCATGGTTGCGAAAGGGTTAAAATTGTCTCCAGTTACACATGTGACCTTGGTTCCCTGAGATGAAGGGAACGAGACATTGTCAAAGCTGGCCGTACAACTACTTCAGAGATTTGAGGAAAGAGTAATGCGCTCTGTCCCTCAGTCCGAAAAATCTGAAGTAATGGTGACTGAGCACCCAATTATATAGGCCAAGTGAGCACTGTTCAAAAACCCATTACAAATTGTTTGAAAAATTAATGCAAATAAAGTTAATATTTTTAATAGTCTAGAAAAGAAGACCATTGAGGAATTATGCCTTTCAATGTCTCCTACAACAGCTGGGGGAAAAGTATATGAACCCTTCTTATAGACAGCTTGCATTACTGTGATACTTTTGTAAAGTTTTATGCAAGTCAACAATTCTTAATCGTCAATTCTTCACAATTCTTAAGTGCTGTAACCTTGGTTTCCTGAAAAGAGGGTATGGGACGCTGCTTCAGTAGTCGACACTGTGAGATCTCAGCACGGTGAAACCCGATACCATCAAGTAAACCTTATCCATCACAGATATACAGTATGTCTTCTAATGACACACTCTTTGCACCACCCAGGAAGAGGCCATACTCCTGGTGGAATGAGACTCAACACCAGTGGAACACTGCAGCTGCGTCCGAAACCAGTAAAATGCTACCTCTGGAGGTTGTATACGGAGGTAGAAAGAGATCAAGGCATGTCCGAATCCAATGTTCGTGTCACATTCATTCTGCTAAGATACCTTCATCAAATCGATTTTTTAAGGCAGCATGAATGCATACTTCGCTGCCTATGAAATCCCACAATCCTGTGCGCATGGATCCAAGGTGGTTGAGCTGAAGAAATAAAAAATGGCGGCCAAAAAGACAGTTGGCAGCCAAGTTTTTTCCCACTTTTTCCAACTTTTATTCATTTTCTAGATAGAAATTAATATTGTTGTTTTGAAATATACACTTATTTATTGCCAAAACTCTCTTAATTATGTTTTGAAAACATTGAGAGAGAAAAGGCCGCGGCTGGCACGGTCTGCTCCCATGCTAGTTATGTCTTTTTTAGTTCTTTTTTTGGGTGTCACTCCCAAGGGTAAGACACTGCGGAGACCACACCCCACCCAGAGAGAGGGAAGGGGGGGAATTAAGTGGAAATATGTCACATGGTCTTGCCAAATCTAATTGGAAGTATGTCATTTGGAAATCAACCAGGGAACACCTTGGTGAACACTGTTGGGAATCTTCAGCTTGAGGGAGGTGAAAGGCACTAGGCGCAATCAGAATACCCGGCCGGTCGGTCCAGACTTATCCGTTTGTTCCTGCTAAGACACGGGACGAGACCAGCTCAACCCGGAGATTACATACACCTTCAAGGTGGAGGGACAGCCATCCCTCCAACCTCTCCTGCAGAAAGGAAAGCACTGAGCTGACTGCGAATCTCTGGGGGTCTTCATGTCAGGTAGAACACTACTTAGTGAACATACAGGCGCCTCATAGAGGGGCCCTAGCCTGAGTGATGGTGTCTAACACGGCAGGTGGTAGACCACTGAGGTCTTCCGCATCTCGTCCAAGGGCCAGACATGGAGGCTCCAGAGGTTTGGTCGCAGGTGCCAGATGGTGCCCCGTCCCTGAGAAAGAAGGTCCTTCCTCAGGAGAATTTTCTAGGGAGGGGCTGACGCGAGGAGCATGAGGTCTGAGAACCAAGTCTGTGTGGGCCAGTAGGGAGCCACTAGGGTGACCTGCTCCTCATCCTCCCTGACCTTGCACAGGGTCTGTGCATATAGGCTCACTGGGAGGAATACATACTTGCATAGTCCAGGTGGCCTGCTGTGTACCAGCACATCTATGCCGAGGGGGGCCTTGGTCAGGACGTACCAGAGCGGGCAATGTGAGGATTCTGGGGAGGCAAACAGGTCTACCTGTGCCTGCCCGTATCAACTCCAAATTAGCTGGACCACCTGAGGGTGGAGTCTCCACTCTCCCTTGCGGGTGACATGACGTGACAGCACGTCCACCGTGGTGTTGAGGTCGCCCAGGATGTGAGTGGCTCGCAGTGATTTGAGGTGCTGCTGACTACAGAGGAGAAGACGGCGGGCAAGTTGGGACATGCAAGGGCAGCGTAATCCACCTTGGTGGTTGATGTATGCGACCGTCACCGTGGTGTATGTTCGAACCAACATGTGCTTGCTCTGGATCAATGGCCGAAACCGCCGCAGGGCGAGCAGTATTGCCAGGCACAACTTGAGGCAGTTGATGTGCCAATGTAGCCGCGCGCCCATCCAGTGGCCGGCAGCCATGTGCCCATTGCATGTGGCGACCCAGCCTGTCTTGGAGGCATCGGTTGTAACCACAACACGCCTGGAGACAGGCTCTAGGGGATCCCCTGCCCATTGAAATGCAAGGTCGTTCCAAGGGCTGAAGAGACGGCGAGTGCACACAACACGTCATTGAGGTAGTTGAGAATGCGGATGGCCACTTCCCTTAACGGGGCAAGGGCAGCCACTGCAACCTTCGTGAAGATGCGTGGGGACAAGGACAGGCCGAAAGAGAGGACTTTGTACTGGTGCGCCTGACCCTCGAATGCAAACTGCAGGAAGGGTCTCTGTTGATGTAGCATCGAGACGAGGAAGTATGCATCCTTCATGTCTACCATTTCGAACCTATCTTGATGCTGGACACTCGTTAGAATGCGTCTTAACGTCAGCATCTTTAACAGGAGCCCGGTTCAGAACTCAGAAGTCCAAAATTGGCTGCAACCCACCGCCTTTTTTTCGGTACAATGAAGTAGGGGCTGTAGAACCCCTTCTTCATTTTGGCTGGAGGGACAGAGAAAGAGTGGTGATTTCCATGCTCAAGGTGGCGGCGTTCTTGGCCTTCATCGTGAAGTGGACGTTGGCAAACCTGGGCGGGCGCCTGGTGAATTGAATCGCATAGGCGAGTTGGACGGTCCGGGTCAGCCATTGCGACGGGTTGGAAAGTGTGAGCCACGCGTCCAGACTCCAGGCGAGGGGGACCAGGAGAATGATTTCGTACCGGCTTAACGGAGTCCTGTGATGTGGCCACAGAGCATGGACAGGGTCAGGAGGCCCATGCGGTGGCCACAGGGCCAAGGCAGGGTCGGGAGGCCTGGGTGGTAGCCGCAGAGCAGGGACAGGGTCAGAAGGCTTGGAAGGTGGCCACAGAGCAGGGACAGGGTCAGGAGGCCTGGGTGGTGGCCACAGGGCCGAGGCAGGGTCAGGAGGCCTGGGAGGCAGCCACAGGGCTGAGGCAGAGTCAGGAGGCCTGGATGGTGGACACAGAGGAGGGACAGGGTTAGAAGGCCTGGAAGGTGGCCACAGAGCTGAGTCTGGAGGCATGAGAGACAACCACAGAGCATGGACAGGGTCAGGAGGCCTGGGAGGCAGCCACAGATCAGGGACAGGGTCAGGAGGCGGCCACAGAGCAGAAACAAGGTCAGGAGGCCTGGGAGGCAGTTCTAAGAAGGGAATGGGATCCAGCAATTTGGCCGGAGGAGGTGGAAACTTAGGAGGCAGAGCCATAGGCAGATCCAAAGGCATAGCAACAGGGGTAGGGACTTGAGATCCCAATGGCAAAGCTAGAGATGGGTCCAAAGATGGAGCAGACAGAGTAGTCAGAGGAGGAGTTTCAGGATGAAAAATGGGCTATAAAACTAATGAGGACTACAAAATTAACACAGGAAACAAGAACAGGGAACTAAACAATAATTTCAACTAAAAAGTCAGGGAATATATGAGGAATATATTATTAACAAGGATTAAAGATAATTATCAATATTTTAGCTCCTCTAAATTTAAATAATGGTCACACAAGTCCATTATAATACATGTCATTTCTAGGTTTGTCATTTCTTGGTGTGAATAACTCCAGATGGTGTTTTTCTGTCATTACCACAAGAAAACACTGCTCGCTCTTTGAATGAGCACTGTGACTAAAAGGGTGAGCACTGTCAATTTTGCGTAATGTGTAAATAAATGATGTGGTAAGCATGGTTTACCGTTTGGAATGACCTAAATACCGTCTCGCTTAGAAAAATTATTCCAGGCTGCTTGATCCTCTGCTGTGGCTCTTCTCTGTAAATCAATTAAATCAGCATTTGGTGTTAGTGTGTCAGGTTGTGGAACAGAAACAAAACTGTTGTTTTGAACTTCCTGTTGGGCAGCTTTCTTTGCTGCAGTATTTGTGAGTGAATTTCCTACAGAGAATGGATCAAGCGTGTTAGTGTGTGCCTCACATTTACACACAGCGACAGAGGACGGTCACTTGCTATTTGATGGGACCTGGGACAGAATGGTGTGTGGGTTGGGCACATTTGGGGCACGCGCATGTACAGCTGCATCCACAGCTTGTAAATCTTGAACAATTCTCCATTCTACCTGCTGGCCAGCACCGATGATGTTTGGCATGACACAATTATGGCTGATTTTAATAATGAATCAAATACTGTTCGAATGCCTTCCATTGCTTTGGTTTTGATTGGATATTGTGCTCTGCATGGCCAAAAGATGGATTTTGGAGTGATCACAACCGGTTCAGCGCCTTCCATTAATCCCACATCATATTTACTTTGTGCCCAAAGAGAACTTGGCATTTCAGAGAGCTCAGGAGAGTCTTCACTAGACGTGTGTTTGACCATTAAACATGTCTCCCCAACAATCTGAACAGTTCTGTCTACAGTAATGCCTCTGGGGCATCTGTAATCTGTGGGTAACATGCTTAACATTGTATTGAACCCCATTTTTAGAGGTGCCTTGCCAATCTGTTTCAAATACACAATTACACACCCACGGTCCTAAATCTTCCCATTTAATGTCAGCTGACTTAGCTAATGAAATATGTGGGATAGCTCCCGGAACATTGTAAAATTTTGCTCTTAGAGGCCCTGGTAGCTGAATTCAGGCCAAGCAAACGTTATCTTTCCAATAAAGCCAATCTGTCTGTATAAAGTCATTGTCCACACAATCAAAAAAATAATTTCTCAAAATCTTCATCTTCCTTCTGACACATAAGTAGTACAATGCAAGTCACCCTCTTGTAAGAAACTTAATGTTTCCTGTGGTGTGTTTGTGTGGGTGTTGCATTAACTCTACCCACCGTGTCTTTTGATGCTTCTGTGAGGTGCCATTAATAGGCATACAGAATGGGGCGGGGACAGGGTTGTTCAGCATGGTGTAAGCATGTGAGTTCAATTCAGAGTCAGTATTTCTGGTCAGTATTACCCTTTCTTCGTTAGACATTAACATAATGCCCAGAGTATACATTAAATCATGTCCCAACAAATTATATCAACCACTACATTTGGGAGGGGGTGTGAATACTTTGTTCATGAATACAGATTATGTGGAATAAATTCTGAATCCAGAAAAATGTAATTGGTATGTTTCCAACTGTCAACGTGATGGTAGGCATCGTTTTATAGGCTGAATTGGAAAGCATTGCAAACATTGTTTGTTCATGTGTGTGTTTGTTATACTCTGACTCACTTGTTCAGTGATCTGTTGCCCTGCAGTTGAAGCAGCCATTTTTCCTTTCTCGGTTTCTTCCTCTGCCCTGCCCATGCCCTCTCTTGCTCTATTCTTTTATGCTTGCAATCTCAGAGCTGTGGCTTTCTCTTTCTTCTGTGTTCTCTCATTCAACAGTTTCTCAGCATGCATAGCGTGGCTCTCTATGTCCTGCAACATTCCCATTTCACAGTTTACACAATGATTTTTCACATGTTCTATTAGCTCAGATCTCAGCCCTTCTAGGAAACGGTTGCGCAAATGCGCTTCCCAAGACGACATGCTATTGGTGTCTGCTGGTTTATCGATACCAGAGTAGTGTGCACCTTAGTCAAGCACATTAAATACTCAGTCTCTGGTTCTGTAAGACCCTGCTTGCAGGAGGTGATCTTTCGTAAATCCATTCTTTTTGTCGTTCCAATTCTGTTCAACAGTCCTGTCACCATCCTTACATATATGCTGGTATCTCCTTCGCTTTATGAGTGCTCTTCCATGACAGAAAAATCAGCAGTCGTGGCACTGCAGGCTGGTGGCTTGGGGCAGCTTCTCCTCTCCTGCATTGTTTTCTTCTTGATTTGGACATTTTCCAGGAGGAGTCAGGTCCAGGTCTGGGTCATCTACATATTTCAGACACCGAGAGATTTTGTTAGTGGGCCCTGTCTCTCCCTGATTCGTTTTTCTGTCCCTCAAGTTTGTTTCAGTTAACCAATCAGAAAATGCTTTCCAATCAACCTTAAACAAATCCAAATATTCACAAAGAGCCTGTTATATTTCACCTGACAATACACACATCGACAATAGTCACAACCACATGAATATATAAATCAATAGACTATGGATAGAGGTGACATCGCCTTCTCCAAACATGCAGACTGCCTATGATTGCTGACACAGAACAGTATTTGGCTGTTTGCTTAGAAATCTTTTTTCTCAGGCCGTGCCCCCCCACCTTGCGGGTTCAAGCACACTCTACGAGAATTGTGGCATCCTCGTGGGCACAGGCTCATGGCACCTCCTTAGCAGACATCTGCAGAGCGGCGGGCTGGGACACCTTTGCTAGGTTCTACAACCTCAGGTTTGAGTCGGTCTCGTCCCGTGTTTTGTCAGGTCCGAGCCGGTAGAACTCGGTAATACGGAACAGCCGACCGGGTTTTCCGCTTGCACTTTGCGCCCTTCACCAAGCTTATCCAGTGAGCCTTCTCTCCCAGGTTAGCCAGTAAGCACTCGATTCCAGGATGCTCTTCCTCCTCCTGAATTCCCCACCAGACCCACCACGAGTCGAGTGCTCCGTGCTGGGCTTGGGCTCCACAGGCATAGTTCCCGCTTCTGGCAAACTCCCTGTGACGTATTTTCCGCAGTACGGTCCGTCTGCTGGCAGGATCCGCGACCCCCTTGTGCAGTCACTGCAGCCCCCCGGTCGCCGTGTCTGTAGCAACTCCTCCATTGTCAGGCAGGATCTACCACCGCACCATGTCCACGGCTGGCTTGACAACCCCCGTGTGTATTGGGTGTATCCACAGGGCTTTTTCCCCCTGAAAGAATAGGAATGAGAAATGACGCCTTCCCCGATGCATCTATAGCGTTAAGATAGCCCCAGCTGCTTATTTACTCTATGACAAGAAACATAGAGGGAGAAAAGGCAGCGGCTGGACGGCTGGCTCCCTTACAAGTCATGTCGCCTGTAAGAGCGGTATATGAAACCTTCATTGGGGGCGTTGGGGAGGGCTACATGCAGCCAACCCAGATGCTTCTAGCACTCTCAGTCGTGCCACAGGAAAAAGTAAACTAACATGAACTAGGAAAAAGTAAACTAACATGAACTAATGCAAAAATTTGTGATAGGGCACTTGTCAGTAACTTTGCAGAATGGGGTTGATGTCAGGGTACTGGAATATTCGGTAGCAACATGACGACTTCTTGAGTGATGATGTTGTCAATGTTACCGCATTGATTTAATTTAATTTAGCATTGTTAGTTCTGTCACAGTCTCAATCAAGAACACCTTTCTTACATCAAAAAAGTGGTAAAAATGTTGCCATTACTCACTGTGTCATGTGATTGAGGTTGTGAGTGCAACTGTGGTAAATATTTCAAGTGCACTAGTAACAGTTTGATCTAGTAATCAGTGAAAGTAAAATTAATAGTTTTTTTGTTTTGTTTTTCATGTCTTTGGTTTTCCCTGCAGTATGCCATGCTTTCCTTTTGTAAACTTTTTCTTGTATTTTAAAATTCTGTTTCCTTAACCTTCACGTCTTTGCCACAACGTTTTTAATGCACTGTAACAGTTAAAGGACTGGCAAGGAGGAGGCGGGAACCAGCTGAACAGTAAACATGAACTTTAATGACATAAATTAACTTAACAACATAAAATATAAGGACACAGACATACATGCGGGTGCGTGCGTCACTCTCTCTCGACTGGCACCTCTGGCTAGTCTTTATCCCCCTCCCTGCTGATTAGCCGATTCAGGGCTAGCCGTGTCCTCATGGGCCGGCCCCACCCATCACATGCACACTTTGGAAATGTTATTTGCATCTTGGGGGTTCCAGCCAGCATTTGTAAGCAATATCCCAAATTCGCAAAACAATATGTGGATGGAAACCCAGCTTATGTCAGTGATATTCAAATTAGGCCACTTGGTGATGTGAGCTTTTGAGGTCTGGCCTCTGTCCAGCTGTATGTGTAATGCCAGACATGCCATCACTAGGAATAGGAGACCTGTGATCAGGATTTTCAATAGGAGTAGCGTGGTCTGCCACACAGGTGAGACCCCACATCAACTAGGTAGAAATACTGCTGGTTTGTCTAGCCCATAAACATTTCCACTCTATGCTGAGAGGCCAACATATTCAGATCAGGGCAGGCAGCACAACAGTCATGTCTTACATAAGTACCTAAATCTGTTGCTGTTGCTGTTACACTCACTTCTGACGTGATGCAGCAAACATCTGCCGTCACTCAGAGAGTCACATGTCCCAGGTCACCTGAACGCAAGGATATACCACATGTCATAAAATGGCATTTTCTCCCTGATGTGGCCAATGTAGACCTCTTTATATCCCATAATAATGCACATTGTCCTTTGTCCCACACCTCTCGGAGTAGACGAGTTTGCACATTAATGGCCCAAATCTCTGATTCAACCTTCAAGTGAGTGCATCTGGAGTGTTTTTTCCCTGGAACACCAGTTAAACATATGTTTGGATAATGTATGTACAATTCCATTTAAAACTAACCAAACACACAGTACATAACATTTAATTTTTATGTTTTTTTTATTATTATTTTGTTCAATAATTACGGAAGAGGATTAGGGCCAAGCAATAATAAAAAAATAAAACCATCATGTGAGATTAAAGTCGTTAAATTTCGAGAAAAAAGTCTAAATACAATCTTGAGAATAAACTCATTAAATATCGAGATTAAAGTCATTATAATGCGAGATTAAACTCGTTAAATTTTGAGAAAAAATTTGAAATACAATCTTGAGAATAAACTCATTAAATATCGAGAATAAAGTCATTATAATTCGAGATTAAACTTAACGAGTTATTTCTCGAAACACAACGACTTTATTCTCGATATTTAATGAGTTTATTCTCAAGATTGTATTTCGACTTTTTCTCGAAATTTAACGAGTTTAATCTCGCATTATAATGACTTTAATCTCGAGATGGCTTTATTTTTTTTTATTATTGCTTGGCCCTAATCCTCTTCCATAAATAATTAATCTTATTTAATGCAAAAATTATAATTTTATTTAAAGTATAAAAATGTATCATTTGTTTATTGTTATTGATTAAATAAACTTAATCATGTTATTGGGATAATAAGATTCTTTACTTGCAAATAGGAAAATCTGTCCAGAACAAACATGTTTTAAATGTCCCTGTTTGCATACATAACTCTGCATTTCTTGACAAATTATTTTGTATTTTATTCAGGTGGTGTATATAACCTGTTCTATCTTCTCTGCTATTGGTATCTTTTCTTATCACAAGCCATCTCGTACAGTATTCTACACAGCTTAACAAAATTCCTTTCGGCAGCAGGTGCAGTGAGCATGTGATCTGATCATGTGACCACATATACACGCGCCTCTTCTGACACAATGGAATCAGTACATTATGCAAGATGTCATGCCTTTTCCATTCCAGCCCCTTCCCTTGTGACTCTTTTCTTTTTCTAAAGTTATTCAGGTTCCCGGCACAACTTTCCTTCAACAACGTGTTTCGCCCACAGCAGTTTCTGAATATCCGTGTGGTCTTTGCGTCAGCTGCTGTTAATGCTGATTCACTTGCTGGTAATAATCTTTTTCAATTATAACATATATATTATACAAAACCGAAATGACTATGCTTAATGGATTTTATTCATATACAGCTGCAATTTATACCTATTTCCTGTTTTTCTCTCCATACTATGTTCAGGTCAATCAACTGGGCACATCCGGGTACATGGGGGTCATAATCCATAGCAGAAATCATGCATATACCTGCAGTACAATTATAAAAGTTGTTTGGCAATAGCCAACATGAAAATAAAAATATGCCTCTGTTATTGGTTCCTCTGTATTTATTTTTATAATTTGAGATACAGTATTTTGTTATATATGTTTTATGTATTTCTTAAATTCCTAAATAGCATACTTATTTATATCGTATTTAAAATGGCTGCATTCACACAGTCAGAGTTTGGCATTGACAAATGGATTAAGTAACAGGTGTGCCTCTGAAATTGTCCTGTACATATACAATAGCAGGCAGGAACAGATTCAATAATGTCTGTATGAATAAGTCACCAATGTCAGTCCTCTCCTCAAGCTCAAAATAGAGCGCAACAGTCGCAAAAACAGGTTTCGGAAGTAAAAATCACATTTATTTTTTCCATGGCCGAATTGATTTTTAACGATAACTTATAGGAATTACATAAAATATCAATACATTGATTATTGATTGGCACATTATTTTCTTTATTTTTAAAGGTATCGATATATTAACATTGGCCAATATTTAAATATGAAGCCTAAGTTGTGTGCTTTCCAACTCCTGTTTACTGTAATGTAGTCTAGCATAATAGTCTTAGACACCAAGGGGATGATATAACATTTAATGTATTTAACACTTAAAGGGATAGTTCACCCAAAATTGAAAATTCTCTCATCATTTACTCACCATCATGCTATCCCAAGACTTACTTTCTTCAGCAGAAGAAATATAGAAAATATCTTAGCTCAGCAGGTCCTTAAAATGCAAGTGGATGGTGATCAGACCTTTGAAGGTCCAAAAATCACAGACTGTCAGCATAAACATCATTGATAAATATTTAAGTAATTTTTAAATATAAACCAATTTAACTGCTGAAGTATGGATGACGTTTATGCTGACTTTCTATGAGTTTGGAGCTTCAAAGGTCTGATCACCATCCACTTGCATTTTAAGGAACTGCTGAGATATTTTTCTATTTTACTTCAAATGTGTTCTGTTGAAGAAATACACACCTGGGATTGTATGAGGGTGAGGAAATGATGAGAGAATTTTCATTTTTGGGTGAACTTCATATAAAATAATTATTTCTAATTTAAGAATGCGCCATATCGTCCTCCAGATGCAGCCGGTGTGAACACCTTTAAGTTACCCTGCTGATCACAGTTTGCAAAGTTGTGTTGTGAAAAATATGAAGCCTATTGTGCAATGTATGTTAGATACTGCTTAAGTAAAACACAATTACTAATTACTAAAATAATAATAATTATTATTATTAAGCAGTAGTATTACAGTAAATATGACATAACTTTACAATAGTGATATATTTCTGTCATACTTTTTTCTATAAATGTAGCTTTTATTTTGAAGTGATTCTGTGTTGTTTTGGAGCTCTGACATTATCTGACGGCAGCTTCCCACTCTGGAAAAGCCGGTCTTTGTGACGATTAAACTGCAAAGGACTGCTATTTAATTATATAAGTATGTACTCTGTATGTGTCTCGTGCTACAATGTGAATTTGCACTCTGTTTACTGCCATCTGCTACAAACAGAGCGCTTGAGGCTCATGACGGAGTTTTCCCTGTATGAGCCAATGAAGAGCTCTAACAGGTATGAGCAGCCGATGCCGACACAACACTGTCTCCACACATTCACAAGCACTCACATTTGTATTACATACAAACTATATATTTATCTCATTAAATCACAGCTTTTGTGGTTAAATAATCTCACTAGGACATAAAGTTTCAATTTTAATTTGTGGGTTGAATGTCTACACATTGACATTCATACATCAGATAGTTTCAGTTTTTGGTTATCGGAGCAGTACATGAGTGCGGTATCGGACCCGATATCAGTATCGGGACATCCCTAGCAATATTTAACAATAAAAATGATTATTTAATGTAAAAAAGAATATTGGTAGCAGAAATCTTTATTTATATGTCTAAATTCTGTCAGTCCAAATCAATTCGAGTCACATAAGTTCTGCTATACGTGACGTCCAGTGGCTGCTTTGAAAAACTTGCTCAAGGAAAAGATCGAGCATCAAGGGAAAGCACGCTGCTATGGTAATAAAAACTAATTATTTTCATTAACTTCAGTGCAGGTAATGTTTGCCAACTATGTCTGATCTTTGTGGAACAGTGAATCCGTTTTTTTAAAGTCCGAAATAGATTATGTTTGTTTTTGTTTGTTCGGTCTCTGTTCATCTCATTTATGTGCTGAAATGAAATCAACAGGTTTCTCTCTCTTTTCTTCAAGTTTAAAGAAAGCAGTGGCTTATTATGTTATTCCAGAGTGAATCCTCTCCTTTTCAATAATTTTAAACACATTAAGTCATGAAAAGGTGATAGTATGAGTGTGATCATTGTACCATGGTGCAGAGCTTTGCGAGGGGGGTAACACTTTCAGGAGTGGTAGCGAGGACTGTATTTATATGTTCTATTATTTCATTAAGTTCTTCTAGGCTTTGGGGTTTACTGAGGGTCTTTCCATCCTTGAAGACTTTCCATTCTGACTTTGTGAATCAACATGTTCTAATTTGTTCGGACAACTCGACAGAAGTAGATTACATAATTTCCAGGGCGGAGTCCGATAGCCACAATTGATGAGCATGACACAATGCGATGACGTCATGCCTAAAAAAAACACTTTGTCACATAGCTTTTGGTTTAAAAGATATCTGCCCTGAAGCCGTTTCCATCCAGAAATGTGTGTTTATTGCAAATTCGCCTCCCATTTTTTTTCCGCTGAAGTTTGAGTAAAATGGGGAGATTATTAAGACAATTCATTGAAATTAGGCAGTTTACTGTCATTTTAATTAACAAATAAAAGCAATCAGAAGAGGAGGAATTGCAATCAAAAGGGAGCTGTTGCCCTTCTGATAGGAATGTAATATTGGTCCTGATGTTGTGCATATCACAGGTTGGCACCGGTTCCGACCCAAAAGCACATCGTCATTGCCCTGTTCCAGCTGGCAACCTGCGGCAAAAGCAGTGGGGGAAACTTTCTGTCTCAGTATAAGGACCATCAATCGATGTGTGCACAGCTATTAAAGAAAAAAAATAATAATAATATGCGGTGTTATATCAGGGTTTACATATGATACATTCCTGATATTCAATATTTTCAACAATCACAACTCATTATGTCCCGCATATTTCTCGAGCAACTTTTAACGACCAACTGAACTTGATTATCATCTAAAATTTATTTAAGCCTCATAATGCAAATTTACATTTTCTGAAGAAGCAGTAAATGTGATCCGAGGTAAAGAGGGTTAGATTTAAAGTATTTAAACGTTTTAAAATGTTCAAAACCTCGTTTTCTGAAAGTGAACTCAGCATTGAACAAATAGTTCTGATAGTTTATAGTCTTGAAAAAAGTGCAGAACATTCTGAGAATGTCATTCAGCCGATTGTTTTCGTCTACAGAACAGGGTAAGGCTAATTTAAGTTTGTGTAAAGAAAAGACATATATAGTTCTAAAAATATATATATTTTTTCGTTTGGTAATACATTTTTTTTCATTTAATGAAAAAATTGCCCTATGGCTGGGAATTGCCCTCTTGGTGCAAAAGCACATGCAACTAGAGGCATGGCCTCTTCACGGGCGTGGACAAATGGTGTGTCCTTACAAAACATATGTCTGGCAGCAAGCTGGTCTGTTCTCTCTGTTTAGAACTCATTTTAAATATCCAACGGGAATGCCAAAACCCTTAATTAATGATTAATACTGCCCCCATTATGTAAGCTGTGATTATAATACTCACTATGAAGTCACAAGCACTCTCTATGAGAATAAAACCTGCTTTTCCAACCATGGTTGCGAAAGGGTTAAAATTGTCTCCAGTTACACATGTGACCTTGGTTCCCTGAGATGAAGGGAACGAGACATTGTCAAAGCTGGCCGCACAACTACTTCAGAGATTTGAGGAAAGAGTAATGCGCTCTGTCCCTCAGTCAGAAAAATCTGAAGTAATGGTGATTGAGCACCCAATTATATAGGCCAAGTGAGCACTGTTCAAAAACCCATTACAAATTGTTTGAAAAATTAATGCAATAAAGTTAATATTTTTAATAGTCTAGAAAAGAAGACCATTGAGGAATTATGCCTTTCAATGTCTCCTACAACAGCTGGGGGAAAAGTATATGAACCCTTCTTATAGACAGCTTGCATTACTGTGATACTTTTGTAAAGTTTTATGCAAGTCAACAATTCTTAATCGTCAATTCTTCACAATTCTTAAGTGCTGTAACCTTGGTTCTCTTACGAGAGGTTCTCTCGTATTGCGTAAGCTAGCTTACGCTACGGGAAAGATTCATCTTTTCTGAGATATTTAAGCCAAAAAATGATCCTTAATTTTGTATCCATTGTCAACGCAGTGCGGCAGCTGCAGACCTTGAGCGGGCTAGCTAGCGAGCTCATTGGTTGCTCTGCGGCAACTGCTGCAGCCTATAGACGAGCTTGGGCGAACTCACATCCAATGAGAGGCGTCCGCGCGCTCACTGCATCAAAGCCCGCCAAAAAGGGCGTGACTAGAGTGCATATAAGCGTAGTTCATAGGCTGGAACCCTTATTTTCATCTCTTCAGCGAAGCTCTTCGCATCACTGAACCGGAAGCCACGTCGCCGTTCGAGGGGCATCAAGCAAGCGTGGACAGCGCTCGAAGAAGCCGGCCGTCTTCGCCACCTTCAGCCGTCCTGCGAGCTACGCCATCCGGCGACGTATCCTTTTTAAAAGCAAGCTAGTTCTTAAAGAACTTCACAAAAGAGTACGAAGCGTCTTTTTAAGATGCCTCGCTCCACTTGCGCCTCATGCCGCGCTCCTCTCAGCACCGGAGACCGCCACATCATCTGCGCTTTCTGCCTGGGACTGGGGCATGCAGAGCTCGCCCTCGCCGGGCGGATGCGATCTCTGCGAGGAGCTGCCGATGTCGACCCTGCGGGCTCGACTCGGCGTTCAGGACCGGCCGCCCGCGCCTTCCGTTCAGCCACGCGAGAAAAAGCGCCGCTCTCAAAGGCTGCCGGAAACAGTGGTAGAAGCGATTGCCTCGCCGGAGCCCATCCCTCGAGCATCGCCTTCACCCTCCCCGCCCACCGGGACGCGCAGGTTGCCGCCGGCGGCTGCTATGCTGCCATCTCGAATGAAGAAGCGGAGGATAAGGGCTGTTCCATCATGGCTTCGGACAGCGAGGAGTGGTCAGGCTCACACGCCTCCTCCTCGGCCCAGGAATCCAGCAGGACCCGCGCCGAGTCGGCGGGGAACTAACACGCCTCCTCACACAGGCCGTCGACCGCCTCGGGCTCGAGTGGTCACCGCCCTTGAGCAGGCACCCAACAGACTTGACTGCTGCTTTCTACAGAGCCGCCGCCAGCAGCACCCGCTACCGGGCCGCTCCCTTCCTGCCGGAACTCCACGCCGAGCTTTCCAAATCATGGAATGCACCTTTCTCGGCCAGGGTCCGATCCCACGTCTCCACCTCTCTTGCTTCGGTGGACGGCGCCACTGAGAAGGGCTACGCTTCCATCCCTCCGGTCGAGGATGCGGTAGCAGCACACCTTTGCCTGCCCTCCGCGAGATAGCGGTCTAAACCAGTGCTCCCGTCTAAGGCCTGCAGAACAACTTCCGCCTGTGTTGGCGGCGCCTATTCGCCGCCCGGCCAAGCTGCATCTGCTCTGCACTCTATGGCCGTCCTACAGATCCTCCAAGCGGACCTTCTGCGGGAGTGGGATGAGGAAAGCAGGCATCCAGAGGCGGTTGCAGACATACGGAGTGCTACGGACCTCGCCCTCCGGCTACCAAAGCTGCAGCCCAAGCTATAGGGAAGTGCATGGCGCGCTGACTGTGACCGAGGACATCTGTGGCTAACGCTAGCCGACATGGGAGAAGCAGAGCGCTCACGTTCCTCAACGCACCGCTCTCTCCATCCGGTCTCTTCTGCTCCGCGGTGAGTGGTATCATTGACCGGTTTTCAGAGGTCCAAAAGCCACACAAGCCATGAATCTCTTTCTGCCTCGTCGCGCTAGCTCCTCTGCAGGCCGCCCACGTGAGCCTCCTGCACGAGCCTCTTCACAGCGCCCAGCTCAACAAAGCCAGACTTCTCAGCGTCGACAGGGCGGCCGCCCTCGATCGCGCTCAGACAGCTGCCGCAGACCGCCGCCCCCCCGCGGGCCTCGGACTAGAATTGCGCTGAAACCTGAACAACCGAAGTCCTCCTAGCTTTGTTGACAAAACGACGGATCAGTCCCGTTGCGGCCGGACCACCGTCAAAGCTTCGCCCCCTGTCAGTCCCCTTCCTTCAGGCTACTACAGTGGTAGATTCAGCAGCCAACAAGCCGGTGTTAACGCCCGCTTGCCTGCGCTCAAACGCCGTTTTCACGGCGACCCAAATAAATCTGGTAAAAAGCAAGCATGCCATATGTGTAGAACATGTGCCAACAACCCAGTGTTCACCTCTACACACAAGCATTACACATCCCGTGTCCATACCAGAGAGCAAACATGTCCTATGTGTAGAAAATGTGCCCACAATCCAGTGTTCACCCCTACACACAAGCATTACACATCCCGTGGCCCTATCACGGCACACTGACATAAAGCGGTTACGAACCGCTCGAGGTTAGGGTTAATAAACGCACCCACGAATCCGTGCGCGCGCCCATTCTCTGCCCGCTCTGTCACACGGCCAGCAAACACTTCTCTGTATGTAAGTCCCGTGCCCGTGACTATGCTTGCGTATCACTTAACAGACGTGACTCTTTCCCCATTCACCTCAATCGGGAAGTCACTCACAGAACAGCCTGTCCATGCTGTCTGCGAGCAGTCCAGCATAAGCACAGTAAGCGCGCTCACACATTCTGTTCAGCTGCTGTGCGCGCAATCAGAGCGATTTGGCCACTCACCCTCTAACATTACGCTTCAAAGCGTGGGAAGATATTCCAGGGATATCCGAATGGGTGTTAAGCACAATAAAACAGGGCTATTTGCTACAGTTTGATCGCCATCCTCCTCGCTTCTGAGCGCGGCTCGAAACTACTGTGAACACGGAAGCAGCGTGCATGCTTCGTTCAGAAATAGCAAACCTTCTGTGCAAAAGGGCCATAGAGAGAGTGCCGCCTCCCCTGAGCAAGTCGGGGTTTTACAGCCATTATTTTCTTGTCACCAAGAAAGACGGCGGCCTCAGACCAATATTAGATCTCAGGGTTTTGAACAAAGCGCTTGCAAAAAGACCGTTCAAAATGCTTACAACCAGCAAACTCCTTGCGCATGTGCGCCAGGGGGACTGGTTTATTTCTCTCGATCTGAAAGATGCATACTTTCAGATTCAGATAAATCCCCGTCACAGGGAATCTCAATTCTTGAGATTCGCCTTCGACGGCCAGGTTTATCAATACACCGTCCTTCCGTTCGGCCTGTCCTTAGCACTCCGTACTTTCACGAAGTGCATGGACGTGGCGCTCGCACCCCTGCGGAGTCAGGGTTTGCGAATTCTGAACTATTTGGACGATTGGCTGATTTTGGCACAATCACATACGGAGCTTCTGTCTCACAGGACAGTTCTCCTCAGTCATCTGAACAGTTTGGGCCTTGCAGTCAATTGGACCAAGAGCTCACTACAGCCCAGTCAGACAATTTCCTTCCTTGGAATAGAACTAGACTCAGTGGCAATGACGGCTCGCTTATCTACACAGCGGCGCCGTGTGCAGCGACTAGCAGCGTCATTTCAGATGAACAGCCTCACACCTCTGAAGAAGTTTCAGAGAGTGCTAGGCTACATGCCTCAGCCGCAGCAGTACTTCAACTGGGTTTACTGCGCATCGCCCGCTTCAGCATTGGCTAAACACCAGCGTCACGCCGGGCTTGGGCCACAGGCCGCCAGCCAATCAGAGTGACTCAGACCTGTATTTCAGCTCTGCAGCCCTGGACAGTGGCCGAGTGGTATCAGCGGGGAGTGATGATGGGAGCTGTATCTCGCCGAAAAGTCATCTCGACAGGCGGCGTCCAACACGGGTTGGGGCGCGGTCTGCGAGGGCTCTCCGGTTTTTGGCCTATGGTCAGTTCAGGAAAAGCCCCTTCACATAAATTGTCTGGAAATGATAGCGGTCGAGTACGCGCTCGTGCGCTTCCCCCCGATCATTCAGGGTCACCACGTCCTGGTCCGCTCGGACAACAGGTCTGTGGTATCCTATCTAAACCATCAGGGCGGTGTCAGATCCAGGAACCTCTTCCATCTGACGAAATGCATACTGAGTTGGTCCCAGTGCCACCTGCGCTCGCTGAGGGCGACGCACGTGCCAGGCCACCTGAACGACGGCCCAGACAGACTGTCCAGAGACAATATTCCCCCAGGGGAATGGTCCCTGCACGCTCAAACAGTCCAGGCGTTATGGCGCATATTCGGCAGAGCAGAGATAGACCTCTTTGCGTCAGAAGAGAACTCTCACTGCCCAATATTTTTCTCGAGCGAGGATGCGCTGGCCCAGGACTGGCCCAACCGCCCGCTTTACGCCTTCCCTCCCGTCTCGCTATTGCCACAGGTAATGCAGAGGATCAAGAAACAGCGCCACTCGGTGCTCCTCATAGCCCCGCTGGGAGAATCAAACATGGTTCCCGGAGCTTACGCAGCTGTCACTGACAGCGCCGTGGCCCATCCCAGTGAGAGCAGATCTCCTCTCGCAAGCTCGCGGAACATTCTGGCATCCCCACCCAGAGCGCTGGGCGCTACACGCGTGGGTGATCAACGACTACCCATCGCTTTGCCAGAAGGAGTAATAAACACCATCATACACGCTAGAGCCCCCTCCACGAGAAGACTATGCGTCAAAATGGTCTGTGTTTTCAAAATGGTGCACCGACAGAGACCTGGACCCACGGACATGTGGGGTGTCACCGCTGCTCGTGTTTTTACAAGAGCTGCTGGATAAGGGCAGATCCCCATCCACGCTCAAAGTGTACGTGGCGGCCGTCACGGCGTTCGCTGGACCCCTGCACGGCCAGTCACAGGGCAAAAACGAGCTGGTCATCCGCTTCCTCAGGGGAGCTAGAAGGATGAACCCTCCGCGCCCCCCATCGGTTCCTATCTGGGACCTTTCTATAGTTCTCGAAGTTATGAAAGCCCCCCCTTTCGAACCGCTTCAATCCGTGGATGTGAAACACCTCTCACTTAAAACCGTTTTTTCTAACTGCCCTATCATCAGTTAAACGGGTGGGAGACCTTCACGCGCTATCTGTCAGCGGCTGCGTGTCTTGAGTTTGGACCAAGTGACTCCAAGGTCATTTTAAAGCCTAGACACGGCTACATCCCCAAGGTCGTCGGTACTCCTTTCAGAGCACAGATCATTTCCTTGTCGGCGCTACCAGCATCTGATAGCGAATTCGACGCCAATCTCCTTTGCCCAGTCAGAGCACTGAGATTGTATACTGCGTGCTCCGCATCTTTCAGAAGCTCCGAGCAGCTTTTCGTTTCGTTCGGAGGGCGCACCAAAGGTCTCGCCGCCTCGAAACAGACACTGTCCAGATGGATAGTGGACGCTATTGCTGCCGAGTACGCGTCAAAAGACCTACCATGCCCGCTAGACATTAAGGCTCACTCCACTAGAGGCATGGCCTCCTCGTGGGCATGGTCCAGCGGGATTTCCATTCACGACATATGTGTGGCAGCGGGCTGGGCTTCCCCCTCCACCTTTGTCAGATTTTACAATCTGGAAGTACCCGCTCTGCAGGCTAAACTGCTAGCGGTTTATCACGCTACAGCTCCCTGGTGAGCTGCATTAATGGGACACAGTCCACACAGACCGGCACCGCCGCTCTGTCTATGTGCTTATGTACTACACACACACTGGCCCGCACTCTTGCCGGCCAAATATTAATTCCCCACTCACAAGGGCTCCCCGGGTCCCCTTAATTCCCTGGGGCTCATGCAGTGGATGCTTGGTGCGCACGGCGTTGACAAAGGGTTCCCGTAGCGTAACCTAGCTTACGCAATACGAGAGAACCTCTCGTAAGAGAACGAATCGGTTACTAACGTAACCTCGGTTCTCTCTAGATGAGGGAACGAGTATTGCGTAACTGGTCGTGCTCGCGCCACGAGCGATTTTTCGCTTCATTCAATGAAAACCAGGGTTCCAGCCTATGAACTACGCTTATATGCACTCTAGTCACGCCCTTTTTGGCGGGCTTTGATGCAGTGAGCGCGCGGACGCCTCTCATTGGATGCGAGTTCGCTCAAGCTCGTCTATAGTCTGCAGCAGTTGCCGCAGAGCAACCAATGAGCTCGCTAGCTAGCCCGCTCAAGGTCTGCAGCTGCCGCACTGCATTTTTTGGCTTCAATATCTCAGAAAAGATTAATCTTTCCCGTAGCGTAAGCTAGCTTACGCAATACTCGTTCCCTCATCTAGACAGAACCGAGGTTACGTTAGTAACCGATTCGTTTCCTGAAAAGAGGGTATGGGACGCTGCTTCAGTAGTCGACACTGTGAGATCTCAGCGCGGTGAAACCCGATACCATCAAGTAAACCTTATCCATCACAGATATACAGTATGTCTTCTAATGACACACTCTTTGCACCACCCAGGAAGAGGCCATACTCCTGGTGGAATGAGACTTAACACCAGTGGAACACTGCAGCTGCGTCCGAAACCAGTAAAATGCTACCTCTGGAGGTTGTATACGGAGGTAGAAAGAGATCAAGGCATGTCCGAATCCAATGTTCGTGTCACATTCTGTCTGCTAAGATACCTTCATCAAATCGATTTTTTAAGGCAGCATGAATGCATACTTCGCTGCCTATGAAATCCCACAATCCTGTGCGCATGGATCCAAGGTGGTTGAGCTGAAGAAATAAAAAATGGCGGCCAAGTTTTTTCCCACTTTTTCCAACTTTTATTCAATTTCTAGATAGAAATTAATATTGTCATTTTGAAATATACACTTATTTATTGCCAAAACTCTCTTAATTATGTTTAGAAAACATTGAGAGAGAAAAAGCCGTGGCTGGCACGGTCTGCTCCCATGCTAGTTATGTCGCCCCCAACCCCCACCCTCAGGGATGTGGGGAACTATATGACATCTTTTGGGGCTTTTGGGAAGGTTATGTGCAGGCCGATGCACCTGCCATTTTTGCACGCTGCATCCTGCTTGCACCTGCATCAGCAGTCCACGTAATACAGTTCAGTGTTGTGGTGTTTTTAGATAGGGACCCCTAGTGTCACTACATCGACACAACGTTCTTTTCGCTCTTCGCATCACCAAACAACAATGTTCTAAGCATAGCCTAGAGTATCTACACAGGTGGCAGCCATTTAGCATGAGGATTCTCTTCTTTGATGTTTAGTGAAACACAGCAGGTCATATGATTTCAACTTGGCGAAACACATTGAAGGGGGTGACCCGCACCATGTAGAATAAAACACTTAAATAAAAAAAGTATTAAAAAAAAAGTATTTTTTTAAGTATGAAAAAAAATAAACATTTATATATATATATATATATATATATATATATATATATATATATATATATATTATGAGTACTGTCTTCATCTCATGTGAGTGTACACAATTCGGATCAAATTTAACAAAACTAAATTGTGTTATGTAAATTGTGTATAAAAATATATAATTAAATAATAATTGTATTTAGTACCCCAGTGAGCAAGCCGAAGGCAACTGTGGCAAGGAACCCAAAACGTCCTGGCTACTTTTGTACCCTCCGTTCCCTGATGGAGGGAACAAGATGTTGTGTCGATGTAGTGACACTAGGGGCCGCTCTTGAGAGCCCAGAAACACCTCTGATCTTTGATAAAAGGACATTGAGAATAGGCGAGTTGTATTTGCATGCCCCTTCCCTGGACATACGGGTATAAAAGGAGAGGATGTGCATACCGCTCACTAGGTTTTGTGCTGAGGAGCCGAGAATAAGGTCCAGCGGTAGTTCAGTACTGTGGCAGGAGGGACACAATGTCTCATTCCCTGCATCAGAGAACGGAGGTTACGAAAGTAACCAGGACGTTCCTAACTGTCACTCACTCAACGTTGTGTCGATGTAGTGACAATAGGGGTCCCCCTACAAAACGCCACAACTGGCTGAACTGGGTTACATGGATCGGTGGTGTGAGACGGGCAGACTGCTGTGTGCTGCTTAGCCAGCGCCCCGGGCTGGCCCATAACCTCCCCTGATGCAGTTTGAGTGTCGAACAGCCCATTGGGGACGAGTCGAGTACTCAAAAGAATGGGTACAGGCTTGTCCTAGTCGTGCCTCTCTTCCCTCTTTTTTTCTTTTTTTGGGTGTCACTCCCAAGGGTTAGACACTGCGGAGACCACACCCCGCCCAGAGAGAGGGAAGGGGGGGGAATTAAATGGAAATATGTCACATGGTCTTGCCAAGTCTAATTGGAAGTATGTCATTTGGAAATCAACCAGGGAACACCTTGGTGAACACTGTTGGGAATCTTCAGCTTGAGGGAGGTGAAAGGCACTAGGCGCAATCGGAATACCCGGCCGGTCGGTTCAGACTTATCCGTTTGTTCCTGCTAAGACACGGGACGAGACCAGCTCAACCCAGAGATTACATACACCTTCAAGGTGGAGGGGACAGCCATCCCTCCAACCTCTCCTGCAGAAAGGAAAGCACTGAGCTGACTGCGAATCTCTGGGGGTCTTCATGTCAGGTAGAACACTACTTAGTGAACATACAGGCGCCTCATGGAGGGGCCCTAGCCTGAGTGATGGTGTCTAACACGGCAGGTGGTAGACCACTGAGGTCTTCCACATCTCATCCAAGGGCCAGACATGGAGGCTCCAGAGGTTTGGTCGCAGGTGCCAGATGGTGCCCCGTCCCTGAGAAAGAAGATCCTTCCTCAGGAGAATTTTCCAGGGAGGGGCTGACGCGAGGAGCATGAGGTCTGAGAACCAAGTCTGTGTGGGCCAGTAGGGAGCCACTAGGGTGACCTGCTCCTCATCCTCCCTGACCTTGCACAGGGTCTGTGCATATAGGCTCACTGGGAGGAATACATACTTGCATAGTCCAGGTGGCCTGCTGTTTACCAGCGCATCTATGCCGAGGGGGGCCTTGGTCAGGACGTACCAGAGCGGGCAATGTGAGGATTCTGGGGAGGCAAACAGGTCTACCTGTGCCTGCCCGTATCAACTCCAAATTAGCTGGACCATCTGAGGGTGGAGTCTCCACTCTCCCTTGCGGGTGACATGATGTGACAGCACGTCCACCGTGGTGTTGAGGTCGCCCAGGATGTGAGTGGCTCGCAGTGATTTGAGGTGCTGCTGACTACAGAGGAGGAGACGGCGGGCAAGTTGGGACATGCAAGGGCAGCGTAATCCACCTTGGTGGTTGATGTATGCGACCGTCACCGTGGTGTATTTTCGAACCAACATGTGCTTGCTCTGGATAAATGGCCGAAACCTCCGCAGGGCGAGCAGTATTGCCAGGCACAACTTGAGGCAGTTGATGTGCCAACGTAGCCGCGCGCCCATCCAGTGGCCGGCAGCCATGTGCCCATTGCATGTGGCGACCCAGCCTGTCTTGGAGGCGTCGGTTGTAACCACAACACGCCTGGAGACAGGCTCTAGGGGATCCCCTGCCCATTGAAATGCAAGGTCGTTCCAAGGGCTGAAGAGACGGCGAGTGCACACAACACGTCATCGAGGTAGTTGAGAATGCGGATGCCCACTTCCCTTAACGGGGCAAGGGCAGCCACTGCAACCTTCGTGAAGATGCGTGGGGACAAGGACAGGCCGAAAGAGAGGACTTTGTACTGGTGCGCCTGACCCTCAAATGCAAACTGCAGGAAGGGTCTCTGTCGATGTAGAATCGAAACGAGGAAGTATGCATCCTTCATGTCTACCATTTCGAACCTATCTTGATGCTGGACACTCGTTAGAATGCGACTTAACGTCAGCATCTTTAACGGGAGCCCGGTTCAGAACTCAGAATTCCAAAATTGGCTGCAACCCACCGCCTTTTTTTCGGTATAATGAAGTAGGGGCTGTAGTACCCCTTCTTCATTTTGGCTGGAGGGACAGAGAAAGAGTGGTGATTTCCATGTTCAAGGTGGCGGCGTTCTTGGCCTTCATCGAGGTGAAGTGGACGTTGGCAAACCTGGGCGGGCGCCTGGTGAATTGAATCGCATAGGCGAGTTGGACGGTCCGGGTCAGCCATTGCGACGGGTTGGAAAGTGTGAGCCACGCGTCCAGACTCCAGGCGAGGGGGACCAGGAGAATGATTTCGTACCGGCTTAACGGAGTCCTGTGATGTGGCCACAGAGCATGGACAGGGTCAGGAGGCCCATGCGGTGGCCACAGGGCCAAGGCAGGGTCGGGAGGCCTGGGTGGTAGCCGCAGAGCAGGGACAGGGTCAGAAGGCTTGGAAGGTGGCCACAGAGCAGGGACAGGGTCAGGAGGCCTGGGTGGTGGCCACAGGGCCGAGGCAGGGTCAGGAGGCCTGGGAGGCAGACACAGGGCTGAGGCAGAGTCAGGAGGCCTGGATGGTGGACACAGAGGAGGGACAGGGTCAGAAGGCCTGGAAGGTGGCCACAGAGCTGAGTCTGGAAGCATTAGAGACAACCACAGAGCATGGACAGGGTCAGGAGGCCTGGGAGGCAGCCACAGATCAGGGACAGGGTCAGGAGGCGGCCACAGAGCAGGAACAAGGTCAGGAGGCCTGGGAGACAGTTCTAAGAAGGGAATGGGATCCAGCAATTTGGCCGGAGGAGGTGGAAACTTAGGAGGCAGAGCCATAGGCAGATCCAAAGGCATAGCAACAGGGGTAGGGACTTGAGATCCCAATGGCAAAGCTAGAGATGGGTCCAAAGATGGAGCGGACACAGTAGTCAGAGGAGGAGTTTCAGGATGAAAAATGGGCTATAAAATTACAGAGGACTACAAAATTAACACAGGAAACAAGAACAGGGAACTAAACAATAATTTCAACTAAAAAGTCAGGGAATATATGAGGAATATATTATTAACAAGGATTAAAGATAATTATCAATATTTTAGCTCCTCTAAATTTAAATAATGGTCACACAAGTCCATTATAATACATGTCATTTCTAGGTTTGTCATTTCTTGGTGTGAATAACTCCAGATGATGTTTTTCTGTCATTACCACAAGAAAACACTGCTCGCTCTTTGAATGAGCGCTGTGATTAAAAGGGTGAGCACTGTCAATTTTGTGTAATGTGTAAATAAATGACGTGGTAAGCATGGTTTACCGTATGGACTGACCTAAATACCGTCTCGCTTAGAAAAATTATTCCAGGCTGCTTGATCCTCTGCTGTGGCTCTGCTCTGTAAATCAATTAAATCAGCATTTGGTGTTAGTGTGTCAGGTTGTGGAACAGAAACAAAACTGTTGTTTTGAACTTCCTGTTGGGCAGCTTTCTTTGCTGCAGTATTTGTGAGTGAATTTCCTACAGAGAATGGATCAAGCGTGTTAGTGTGTGCCTCACATTTACACACAGCGACAGAGGACGGTCACTTGCTATTTGATGGGACCTGGGACAGAATGGTGTGTGGGTTGGGCATCCACAGCTGCATCCACAGCTTGTAAAACTTGAACAATTCTCCATTCTACCTGCTGGCCAGCACCGATGATGTTTGGCATGACACAATTATGGCTGATTTTAATAATGAATCAAATACTGGTCGAATGCCTTCCATTGCTTTGGTTTTGATTGGATATTGTGCTCTGCATGGCCAAAAGGTGGATTTTGGAGTGATCACAACCAGTTCAGCGCCTTCCATTAATCCCACATCATATTTACTTTGTGCCCAAAGAGAACTTGGCATTTCAGAGAGCTCAGGAGAGTCTTCACTAGACGTGTGTTTGACCATTAAACATGTCTCCCCAACAATCTGAACAGTCCTGTCTACAGTAATGCCTCTGGGGCATCTGTAATCTGTGGGTAACATGCTTAACATTGTATTGAACCCCATTTTTAGAGGTGCCTTGCCAATCTGTTTCAAATACACAATTACACACCCACGGTCCTAAATCTTCCCATTTAATGTCAGCTGACTTAGCTAATGAAATATGTGGGCTAGCTCCCGGAACATTGTAAAATTTTGCTCTTAGAGGCCCTGGTAGCTGAATTCCAGCCAAGCAAACGTTATCTTTCCAATACAGCCAATCTGTCTGTATAAAGTCATTGTCCACACAATCAAAAAAATAGTTTCTCAAAATCTTCATCTTCCTTCTGACACATAAGTAGTACAATGCAAGTCACCCTCTTGTAAGAAACCTAATGTTTCCTGTGGTGTGTTTGTGTGGGTGTTGCATTAACTCTACCCACCGTGTCTTTTGATGCTTCTGTGAGGTGCCATTAATAGGCATACAGAATGGGGCGGGGACAGGGTTGTTCAGCATGGTGTAAGCATGTGAGTTCAATTCAGAGTCAGTATTTCTGGTCAGTATTACCCTTTCTTCGTTAGACATTAACATAATGCCCAGAGTATACATTAAATCATGTCCCAACAAATTATATCAACCACTACATTTGGGAGGGGGTGTGAATACTTTGTTCATGAATACAGATTATGTGGAATAAATTCTGAATCCAGAAAAATGTAATTGGTATGTTTCCAACTGTCAACGTGATGGTAGGCATCATTTTATAGGCTGAATTGGAAAGTATCGCAAACATTGTTTGTTCATGTGTGTGTTTGTTATACTCTGACTCACATGTTCAGTGATCTGTTGCCCTGCAGTTGAAGCAGCCATTTTTCCTTTCTCAATTTCTTCCTCTGCCCTGCCCATGCCCTCTCTTGCTCTATTATTTTATGCTTGCAATCTCAGAGCTGTAGCTTTCTCTTTCTTCTGTATTCTCTTATTCAACAGTTTCTCAGCATGCATAGCGTGGCTCTCTATGTCCTGCAACATTCCCATTTCACAGTTTACACAATGATTTTTCACATGTTCTATTAGCTCAGATCTCAGCCCTTCTAGGAAACGGTTGTGCAAATGCGCTTCCCAAGACGACATGCTATTGGTGTCTGCTGGTTTATCGATACCACAGTAGTGTGCACCTTAGTCAGGCACACTAAATACTCAGTCTCTGGTTCTGTAAGACCCTGCTTGCAGGAGGTGATCTTTTGTAAATCCATTATTTTTGTCGTTCCAGTTCTGTTCAACAGTCCTGTCACCATCCTTTCATATATGCTGGTATCGCTTCGCTTTATGAGTGCTCTTCCATGACCGAAAAATCAGCAGTCGTGGCACTGCAGGCTGGTGGCTTACGGCCACTCCTGCATTGTTTTCTGCTTGATTTGGACATTTTCCAGGAGGAATCAGGTCCAGGTCTGGGTCATCTACATATTTCAGACACTGAGAGATTTTGTTAGTGGGCCCTGTCTCTCCCTGGTGCATTTTTCTGTCCCTCAAGTTTGTTTCAGTTACCAATCAGAAAATGCTTTCCAATCAACCTTAAACAAATCATGTTTTTTTCTGCTCTTTCTTCCATTTTCTCATATTTTTCTTTCCTTGCTTTTTGCTTCTCTATCAGTTTCTCATTTATCTGTTTCATCTGTCTTGTGCTAAAACTAATCTTTGGAAAACAACATTCAGCTAAACCCCCTGGTATATGTCAGGCTGGGACTCTAAATCCCCTCGTATTCTATTCCAGCTTTGATCTTTTCTCAACTAAATAGCAATTATCAAAATGATCATCTATTGAGAATCACAACATTTAATTAAATTAGCATCACATAAATTTATTACCAGAAATGTTACCTTTGTCCGAGTCTGTGGGTTTTCCTTTGTTCTTCGGATGGCGTGCTGATCCGACCCCATACTCAGCTTTCAGGTTCCCGCTTCTCACCATCTTTTTTAGGGGAGGTTCAGGTTCCTCAGGGACACTAACCCTGACTGTGCACAGCTTTATCCTTCAGCACTGAGTCTGTTGTTGAGTCAGATGACCATCCTTTCGTGAACACCAGTTTGTGGTGGAAATTGTGTAATAAAGACTCAAAGACTGAGGTGCCTTTCTAATAAGTATTTAATAAACGCACTTGCAAGTGGATTCATTCTCAGGTAATGAGTGAAGCAACCCCAAAACTCTCCAGCGTAAACTATCAGGAGGCAGCTGGGTTCCATCATTCAGCATTCCTGATAACAGACAGACAAACAGTAATAATTTATTTCTCTCTCTGGGTTTAGCCGCCCCCACCCTTGTGACTCTAGCCTCCTCGACCGAAGGTGGGGGTGCGAGTCCACTATAATCTCCACTGGTGCAGGGAGTGAGTTTAGCCATGTACACAGAGAGAAACACAGAAAACACACAATATATTCAGTTAAGATTGTGTGCATGATTGTGATTACATATTACTTAGTATGTAGTATTAACATTTATAATACAGTTGTATTGAACGTTAAAGATTTAATTAAAACCTTAAGTTTTAAACTGTCTCACATGTGCTCCATTTTTTTCCACTGTGATAAACTAAACCTGTGAATGGTTCAGTATATAAGTGTAATACGAACAGCCTCCAAAGAAAACATAGAGTTGTTCAGAAACCCTGAATTGACACATTCAATGAATGTAAATGCGTAATGCCCTTTACAGGGTGAAGCATGTGCAGTCTTTTAGCCTTGTCTAACTCAAAAGGAGGAGGAGATAATGCCTGCAGGGTTACAACCTGAACCGTTTGCTCAGCCCTTTGCCAGCACTTTTGTCATATAACCCTCTCAGGACTTGCAAATGTCTTTCTAAATACCCGGTCCGAAATCCAAAAAAGAATTGCTGGCCAAAAAGGCCTGAAGGTCCCGACATGTTGGACTGATGCCAAAGCGAGTAGTAGCATAGTCTTCAAAGAGAGTATGCGTTAGCTTACCGCATCTAGTGGCTGAGATGGTGAACCCTTAAGCACGTTGCGGCAGCGGGGGTGTGGTCAAGTGCCCTTACCGCTTCCCTCTCTCCGGACGGGCACTTGACCACACCCCCGCTGCCACACACATTTAACACCAGCACTAAGTCCCGTACTGGAATAGTAGCAGGGCGAAAGTGTCTTGGCCACTTTAGTTATGATAGCGACGTAAATCTTAAGCAGAGATCAAATGAGTCCTGCATCCAAATTCTTTTGCAGGAAGCAGAGGTTACACTGATGCCTCACAGCCTCAGCAGAATGACTATGGCAACTACACATTCTAATAATATGTGTGGGGCCAGAGACAACACGAAGGGTTGAAACTAGTATGCAGTCCCCTTGAAGGAGTATCTTAAAAATGGCCTGTAGCAAGGGGTTATCTGCACATGTACGTCTTCCAAATTGACTGACATGAACCAGTCCAGCAGATGAATATGATATAAAATCTGTCTCTGATAAACCACCTTGAATTGAGCCTTATAAGTATCCAATTCAAGTGCAAGTTCAGTATGGGCTACAGCCCTCCATCCTATATGGTGACCAGAACATAGCAGCTGTAGAAGCCGTTTTGTGCCTTGCACGCCGGTAATTCCTGTAATCTCTTCTTTAACGAAGATGCATTGTACTTCTGTGTTTAAAATCAGCACGTCCTCCACATACGGTGGTGGACAGAATGCCATAGAGTTGAGGCACATAAACAACAACTGTAAAAATAGGCATCAAAGTGACCTGTGTCACACCACCATCTAGGCCACAAGGAGCTGCCTTAAACCTCCATGTTGCGACATGACTTCTGGCGTGGCATCATTAACAGAAAAAGCTGGGATGAACCATCAGGACAACCATCCTGATGTCACACTCTTGTTCCTGGCTCACAATGGTGGAGAAAGGGAAAAGTTAATTCCTGACAATTTTTAGCCAGGTGTGTCACTCCACTGAGACCAGGTCACCCATAGACCTGCCAATTTCCTGGAAAGAGATCATGGTGTCCAGAGTGTCAATTTGTGGCATGGTGCTTTTAACAAACGCCACAAAGATGGCTGCACCAGAGATCTGAACTCTCACTGATCAGGGAGAATGTGCAGGTCTGGATAGAACTGTACTGGTGGCGAAGCTCGAAGGCACGCCACACGGTGAACAACTTTTCCCTCAAGCCACTCAGTCTCAGAAGCCGCTTTGTCCCATTTCCCACTGGTAAGTGCCTCACCTGAGTGCATACACATCTGACTAATGAAAGCTTAGCATCCAATGATATAGCATCCCAATCATTTCCGCCAAATGGAGGGGAGGGGCGTTTCATTCATTCGCAATGAACATAATCAATTACAGCAAGCTCTTTGTCAGCGAGTACAGGCTATGCAGAATACTTGCACTAAACAGGCAAACCGCTTGATACGGAAAAGAGAAAGCACTCAAGGCTTAAGCCTGCAACAACTCTCCCAAAATGTCTGCACTCGATATTGCATCCTCTCGCATCTCTCTTAAATTGTCCCTCAGAGGAGTGGGTAGTGGCTTCGGCTTTAGAACGAAAGCGAGTCGAGAGCCAAACCTCATAAGTTTCATGTGCTCACATTGAATGCAATAGTTTCAAGTAGAAAATAGCATTTGTGCCTGTCAGAAAGAACAATATACCATAAGTTTTTATGTGCTTGTGGAAACACAAAAATGCTTAACACTAGAACTACCTGAATTCTATAACTACTAGAAGGCCATAGCGGTCATTCTGACCGTTCATACTAAACTGTACCAAATGTCATTTTTTTCATGTCATATTTACATTCAAAGCTTCTATTGAGGTTTTAGAATGAAGCTCCCAATGTCTGTCGTCATATTTTATTATGTCATCACCCTAAAAAATGTAAAAATCCTCGAACAAAATCCTCAATTTGAATAAAATAGAATAATATGGATTAAATGGAGCATGGAGCGCCAAGCGAACGCTTTTTTGTAATATATAATAGTGCTAGACTATATATATATATATATATATATAAGCTGCTAGACTGCCCCGGAAGGTGCACGTCTCGCTTTGTGTCCAGCAAGGTTTTTCACCACAGTGAAAATATTTTTGAAAGTCTAAACACCAACAAACATAGATTGAGACAGAATATTTCATTAGATAAAAACATGTTGTGAATTTTGGAAATTCACATGAAAAAAATCTTTTTTCAAAACATGTTGACTTTTGGACTTTACAACGCTCTGGAGTTATTGGAAATGTTTGGACAACACGAATCGGAAACAATCCTATGCAGCCACCACTGGAATCAAAATCCATGAATAAATGAATCTGTTATATTAATAATAAACACCAGGACACAAAATTAAAATTCTAATGAATGTGAAAATGTATTAGTTCATCAACAACCACAGAACCTGCCATTGTAGCTGATTACAGATACAAATTTGATTATTTATATTTTCTTTGTAAAATAAAAACAAATCTTAGGATACAATAGCTTATAAAAACATCACCAATGTGTATTTCAATGCATCGTAAAAACCTTAGGCCTAACTCAAAACGGTTTAACTGAAAGTAAACACCCAATGCAAACAATACAATAACAAATAATACAAGAAAGATACTATAACATTACAAGAAAGTGTTTAAAGTATATGCTACTTTTCTATAGAATGCAGGGAGAAGAAGGAGTCTATTTGCTGACTGGGTGCAGATTAGAACAGCAAAGTATTGATTTAGGGTTCCAGAGCATGAGAGATGTTGATGTGACCCTGAATAAGAAAAATGTTTACGGTGTGGTGCTAGGCTCCCAATTATATGCCCGCGGTGACATAAGCATAGGGCCAAGTACCAAGTGTCACCAGCCAATCAAATTGACCTGATGGTTTAGGGTTTCATGGTCACCACCCCAAGGAAGAGCTTTTTTTTCTCAAGGTGTGCACATCAGGTAATGTCTCTTGTGAATAAAAATGTTTATGGTGTGGTGCTAGGCTCCCAATTATATGCCTGCGGTGACATAAGCATAGGGCCAAGTACCAAGTGTCACCAGCCAATCAAATTGACCTGATGGTTTAGGGTTTCCAGTGGTGGACAGTAACGAATTAAATGTAATTCGTTACTGTACTTAAGTAGCTTTTTTGCGTATCTGTACTTTACTGAAGTATTTAAATTTGGGGAGACTTTTACTTTAACTCCACTACATTTCAAAGTCAAATATCTTACTTTTTACTCTACTACATTTTCAAAATCAGTCGTTCCTTTTTATTTATGAGTGGATAAAAATGTAACTGGTCAAACGAGCCACCAATCACAGTACAGCGCGCGCGCTTTGTTTTGAACTTGCCTACTACTAAGCGCGAACCAGGGGTGCGTTTCCCAAAAGCATCGTTAGCCAACTATGGTCGCAAGTTCCGTCGTTATCATCATAGTTCAACGAGTCGGTGTTTCCCG
This sequence comes from Xyrauchen texanus, assembly GCF_025860055.1. Taxonomy (NCBI): domain Eukaryota; kingdom Metazoa; phylum Chordata; class Actinopteri; order Cypriniformes; family Catostomidae; genus Xyrauchen; species Xyrauchen texanus. The sequence continues at coordinate 26,803,702 of NC_068315.1, forward strand.
AAACCATCGTTCCAACGAACATTCGCAAACAGCATCGCAGAGTTGTGTGGTTGGAACGACAGCTCTCGACCTGTGGTTAGAAGCAGAGTTTCTTGTTATTATAACGTGGGCTTAATAAATTATTATCTTGAGCCAAATAAGCAAGATGACATTCAGTACAATCAGTATCTTTTATTTAGAAGACATACAAATGTCCTTTATGTCTTTTAGTTTGTCAATAAATTTAAAGCACTTTTTTGAAGAGTGCGCATGTGTGAACGTGCTCTAGTGCGTAAGAACGAGCCTATGATTGAATCTGGAAATAAAGCAAATAACTGAGAAAAATATGAGATAGTCCTCAGATGACATGTCCGTAATTTATAGCAAAACATCTAGCATTAATTCGATCACAAACAGATTAACTAAAAGTAGTTTTTACTCCACCACATGTGTGACATCATTAACCAACGTGGTTGAACAACCAATTTGCGACAATACGGTTTCGGGAAACAGCCGTGACTAGCAAGTTGATTTCTTCAACAGTGCATCGTACTACGGTAGTGGAGCAGCAAGTTACGTCGTTGTACGGGAAACGCACCCCAGAGCCGTTAAATATGAGAGTTGCGAACATAGACGGTTGCGACAGTGATCTCGCCGCCGCGCGGTCACGTGATTCGTGTAGCTCTCAATAGTTCCAAACAAATTGCGTTGCCAATGATTTTAAGCGGGGCAGAGAGCAACAGCTATTATTGCAGCAATTATCGGTAAATACTGACGCATAATGTACATTGCTTATTATGTTGACACTAAAATGACTTTTTATGTTTTTGTGTTTAATTTTGGAGGGAAATTGGCTGCTCCCATAACATAGAATATATATATATATATATATATGTATATATATATATATATATATATATATATATATACAGTATATATTTAATGGCGTTGTGTAGGTTTACGTGAATGTATCATAACATTAGGATGTTAATAATTATGACCATAGACACTCGAGAAAAATATATACAGTAAATACTGTAAATGTATTATACCTTATGGGAACAGTCCCTTCCTCCAAAATTAAACACACAAAAAATGTATTCAATTTAAATATATATATATATATATATATATATATATATATATATATATATATATATATATATACATCTGACTAATTAATGTGTCACGATGCAGGAGGAGGCAGACAATGGGTTGGATCCAAATGCAGTGTACTTTATTGTAAATCAAATTGAGACAAAACAAACAGGAACAAAGGAAATGACCACGATGGGTAAAACGACACTAAAACCTGGAAACACGGAAAACATGAAAGGTAGAACAGGCAGGATAAACATCAGGGGGAGCACAGAGACAGGCATCCACAAACATCAAAGACCGACAAGGGAATGGTGAAACAAACCGGGTTAAATACACAAACACAATGACGACTAAACGAGACACAGGTGAGACCAATGAAGAGTGCAGGCAGTGAGAGAGGCCAGGAATTGTGGGAATTGTAGTTTTATACACAGACAGTGAAACACGGGGCGGACAACAAGGAAAACGTGACATGGAATTTGACGTGCTGAGTGAAACAGAAAACACGGACCGGACCACATGGAATGTGACATGGAATGTGACATGGAATGTGACATGGAATGTGATAGGTGAAACGGAGAACATAGGCCAGACAACACAGGAACGTGACATAGCCCCCCGTCAAAAGGACCGGATTCCAGACGGTCCTAAGAAACAACAGAATAGGAAAAATAAACAGAGGTTAAAGGAGAGGGGGGCTGGACAAGGGGGAAAACAGACAGACCAGAGGGGCACAAGGGACACAAAGACAGACTAAGGAGGCACAAAGGAACACAGAGACAGACCAAGGAGGCACAAGGGACACAGAGACAGACCAAGGAGGCACAAGGGACACAGAGATAGACCAAGGAGGCACAAGGGACACGGAGACAGACCAAGGGGGCACAAGGGGCAATTAGGCAGTCCACAGAGGCACAAGGGCAAGAGGGCAGTCCAAGGGGCAGGGACAGATCCAGGAGGCCTGGGAGGTGGCCACAGGACAGGGACAGGTCTAGGAGGCCTGGGAGGCGGCCACAAGACCGGGACAGGTCCAGGCCCAGGAGGCGGCCACAGGACAGGGACAGGTTCAGGAGGCCTGGGAGGCGGCCATAAGACAGGGACAGGTCTAGGAGGCCTGGGAGGCGGCCATAAGACAGGGACAGGTCTAGGAGGCCTGGGAGGCGGCCTCAAGACGGGGACAGGTCTAGGAGGCCTGGGAGGCGCCTCAAGACAGGGACAGGTCTAGGAGGCCTGGGAGGCGGCCTCAAGATGGGGACAGGTCTAGGAGGCCTGGGAGGCGGAGCCGTAGGAGGCTCAGGAGGCAGAGCCGTAGAAAGCTCAGGAGGCAGAGCCCTAGAAGGCTCTGGAGTCTCTGGGAGTAGAGCCGTAGGAGGCGGAGCCGAGGAAGGCCTAGGAGGCGGAGCCGAGGGAGGCTCGGGAGGCTCTGGAGTCTCGGGGTGCAGAGCTGTAGGAGGCTCGGGAGGCGGAGCCATAGGAGGAAGCTCTAGAAGGTTCTGGAGTCTCTGGGAGCAGAGCCATAGGAGGCTCTGGAGACGGAGCCATAGGAGGCTCGGGGAGTAGAGCCGTAGGAGGCGGAGCCGAGGAAGGCCTAGGAGGCGGAGCCGAGGGAGGCTCTGGAGTCTCTGGGGGCAGAGCTGTAGGAGGCTCGGGAGGCGGAGCTCTAGAAGGTTCTGGAGTCTCTGGGAGCAGAGCCATATGAGGCTCTGGAGGCGGAGCCGTAGGAGGCTCGGGGAGAAGAGCCCTAGGAGGCTCGGGAGGCGGAGCCGTGGAAGGCTCGGGAGGCTCTGGAGGCAGAGCCGTAGGAGGCTCGAGGGGCGGAGCCCTGGAAGACTTGAGAGACTTGAGGGGTGGAGCCCGGGGAGGCTCGAGAGACTTGAGGGGCGGAGCCCTAGAAGGCTCGAGAGGCTTGAGAGGCGGAGCCCTGGAAGGCTCGAGAGGCTTGAGAGGCGGAGCCTTGGGAGGCTCGAGAGGAGCCCTGGGAGGCTCGAGAGACTTGAGAGGCGGAGCCCTGGGAGGTTCGGGAGGAGGAGCCCTGGAAGATTCGAGAGACTGGAGAGGCGGAGCCCTGGGAGGCTCGGGAAGCTCGAGAGGCGGAGCCCTGGAAGGCTCGAGAGACTTGGGAGACGGAGCCCTGGGAGGCTCGAGAGACTAGGTGAAACGGAGAACATAGGCCAGACAACACAGGAACGTGACATAATGTCATTTTATTAATAGATTGGTGTGCCAAGAGTGACATTAGTCTTCATGTAGACTGAGTTAAGCAAGAGTCCTGTGACAAATTATAATAGGACATTATGGCCATAAAAAATCATAGTACTTGGATACTTAAGTACATCTGAAGGCAAATACTTTTGTACTTTTACTCAAGTGAATGTTTAAAGGCAGCACTTCTACTTTTACTTGAGTAATATTTTACCTTGAGTATCTTTACTTTAACTCAAGTACATGGTATGTGTACTTCGTCCACCACTGAGGGTTTCATGGTCACCACCCAAAGGAAGAGCTTTTTTTTCTCAAGGTATGCACATCAGGTAATGTCTCTTGTGAATAAAAATGTTTATGGTGTGGTGCTAGGCTCCCAATTATATGCCCGCGGTGACATAAGCATAGGGCCAAGTACCAAGTGTCACCAGCCAATCAAATTGACCTGATGGTTTAGGGTTTCATGGTCACCACCCAAAGGAAGAGCTTTTTTTTCTCAAGGTATGCACATCAGGTAATGTCTCTTGTGAATAGAAAACCCAAATTTTTTTTGTCCAATTTCATCTCATTGATTGGACTAAGCTCAGGTAGGCAGACCTTTGAATTCAGGTAGCATTTGGAGAAGTGATTGGCCAAGAAATTCTCATAATTTTTCTACCCTGCAATGTAAATGTTTACACAGTTCAATACAGACATGAAAATAAATATTTGTTTGTGTGTTATTTAAGATGACTTTGTCTTTGCTGTGACTTAACTGGAGATCAGATACAATTTATGACCAACTTATGCAGAAATCCAGGTACATGCAAGCAAGCAAAAAAAAGTTGAATGAGCAAGGGTTTAATTACAGATCACACACCCACAAACACATTTATGGGTCACATTAAACCTGCTCTCAACTGTACAAAAAAAACCACATGACCTCTTTTTCCTTTGTATATGCTCACACGCACACGCACACACACGCACACACACACACACACACACACACACACACACACACACACACACACACACAGAGAGAGAGAGAGAGATTTTTTTGATTTTTTAAAATACATTTTATTACAATTCTGTTTTTCATTCACAAAAGAAACATGTACAACCCCTCACAATATGCTGTTAAAAGTCAAAATATTACTGATTATACTACAAAGAACACCTTTTATACACCATCTTTGCTCAAACAACATAAGATTCTTTGTTGCATTATAATAGCGAAAATCTATTTGGATTCTAGATTTCAACAACATTGAAAAAAGCAATACTACATCTGTATCAGAATCTGTCTCAATTTTTCTTTTTCTGCTTACATAAATTGCCATTTTTGCTTGGCCCAAGAAAAAATTAAACAACTGACATTCATAAGAACGTTTTTTCAAATACTTAAAACCACAGATAAAAATCTCCAGAGAGAATATTTCATCAAACTGATTAAATAGATCTTGTAAAAAAATAAACAAGGGCCTTAATCTTATACAATGCATAAAAGTATGAAACACAGTTTCTCTTTGTGAACAGAATGGACACTCCTGAGTGACATCACGATTTATCACTGAAACAAATGCATTGACCGCTATAGCGCCATGCAAAACTCTCCATTGCAAGTCCCCTGTTTTTTTAATCAATGGTGACTTATAAAGTGCCCCCCATTTAGGTCTTGTGTTCTCACTTAAATGTAAGACATTGCGCCATGGTGTGTCTACTTTACCATCAAGACTCTTTTTGTTAAATGCTTTAACACAACACTCATACATAGCTTTACTGGATGCTTTTTCTTTTCCTAACAACCTTAAAACATTACACTTTAGAAAAAAGCCTTCACACAATTCTAAATCGGGAGTTAACAAATTCGGAAAAGGATCATCGTCTTTTGGTTGAATCCACCCTTCTTCAAAGTCCTTTAACATTTTTAACTCTTCTTTGGTGATGGTTTCTTTCCATTCAGACAACAGCCGAGTTACCACCCGTGTTGACCTCATCTTCAGCCTTTCTTCCAGAGCTTTGGAGTCAGATAAATCCTGTCCAGTTATACGAATTAGACTTCCGAAAGTGATGATACGAGATTTAATGAGTAAGTCCATCAAAGCAGGAAAACGTCCTTCGTTGGACACATCCAAACGCGATCCACCAATCAGCGGTTCTTGAAGAGTCCAGTACAAAGAGTCTGTTCTTTCACTTCTCAAAACTTTAAAAAGTGACCACACTTTGAATAAATTACAATAAAAAATCGGTAACTTAGACACAGAAAACTTCTTAAGGTTCAACCAGAACAAAGACTTATCTAGACCCAGACCTTCAAAATTCCTCAAAATAATGGAAGTGACCAAGCTCCAATTCTCATCTGCAGAACTTTCAAGGAACCTTTGTACATACTTTAACCAAAAAGCTGCCACTCGACTCTGGAGATGAATCAAACCTTGTCCCCCTTCATTTTTTGACAGATACAAGACACTTTGTGGCACCCAATGTAGCTTATCCCAAAAGAAATTAACTAATATAGATTGGATTTTTTTCAAAAGAAGTGCTGGGGGGTCAATACAGGCTAGCCCATGCCAAAGAGCAGAGGCGGCTAAATTATTAATAATTAAAACCCGTCCTCTATAAGACATGTGAGAAAGTAAAAACTTCCATTTATTCAAACGCCCCACAACTTTTTCTTCTATCCCCTCAAAATTCCTCTTTACAGTAACATCATCTCCCAAATACACGCCTAGATATTTAAACCCACCTCTGCTCCACTGTAACCCTGCAGGGAGACTGGGGTGTCCATGCGGCCACTTCCCAACTAAGATAGCCTCGCTTTTGTTCCAATTTACTTTGGCAGAGGAGACAACCATAAAATCACTTAAAATCTTTGTTATCTTAGACACGTCACTTTGCTCTTTAATGAAAATGACAATGTCATCAGCATAAGCTGATAATTTAATGAATTTCCCACAGTTCGGAATGCTTACACCCTTTAATTCCTCTCTAAATTTCTGTAACAGGGGTTCAATAGTTAAGCTATATAGCATACCTGAAAGAGAACAACCTTGTCTAATACCTCTAAGAACACTAAAGGGGGCACATAAGTCACCATTCACCTTCAACAAGCTTTCAACATCACAATATAAAACTTTTAACTTATCAATGAAATTAGTGTTAAAGCCAAAAGCTTCTAAAACCTCCCATAAATAACTATGTTCAATCCTGTCGAACGCTTTCTCTTCTCTTGAAATCAAACCAAAGTCCACATCAAAGAGCTTACTGATATCAAACATGTCTCTAATAAATGAGATGTTGTCAAAAATTTGCCTTCCTGGCACACAATAAGTCTGATCAGCGTGAATGACTTCTTCCAGAACCCCACTCAATCGATTTGCTAATGTTTTGGATAGAATTTTATAATCACTGCACAACAATGACACAGGCCTCCAGTTTTTTATTTCACTCAGGTCCCCCTTTTTGGGCAGTAGAGTCAACACTGCTCTACGGCAGCTCAGTGGTAACCTTCCACTGTTTAGACTCTCATTAATGACAGCAAGCAGATCGGCACCAATCTCAGGCCAAAACGACTTATAGAAGTCTACAGACAGGCCATCTATTCCCGGTGCTCTGCCACCTTCCATGCCTTGAAGAGCTTTCTTCAGCTCCTCCAACGTTATCTCTCTGCAGAGATCGGCATTTGCCTCTTCGGTCACCTGAGGAAGATCCTCAATAAACCCATTGGGGTTTAACCTGTCCATAAGCTCACTGCTGTACAGTTCTTTATAAAATTCTACCGCTCTCTTACGGATTTCTGCATGATCCGACAAGAGTGCACCCTCCTTGGAACGCAAAACATGTATACATCTTTTTTGGCCATTCTTCCTTTCCAAATTAAAAAAAAACTTGGAAGATACATCCATCCACTCTATGTTCTTAAAACGAGATCTGATCAGAGCCCCTTGTGCTTTCAGGTCTAAAATTTCTGCCAATTCTTTATTTTTCCTATTTAAAATTTCAATAAGCTCTTGATTCCGTTCAGTTCCAATAGATTCTTGTAGTTTTCTTATATCATCTTCTAAGTTTGCCATTAAAAGATTTGTTTCTTTAGTGATGTTGTAAGCATATTGTTGACTCAATTGTTTAATTTGTGTTTTTCCAAAATCCCACCACTGCTGCAAGGATTGGAAATCAGATTTAGTGGTTCTAAAATCATTCCAAAAAAACTTAAAAATACCCCTAAATTCCATGTCTGTTAAGAGGCTGTTATTGAAATGCCACAATGCACTCTTTGGTTTTATGGATCCTAAAGATAAAAAACACTGTACTAGACTATGATCTGAAAAGCTAACTGGAATGATAAAACAATCTCTAAAAAGATTGAGTTGATGACTTGAACCATAAAATCTGTCCAATCTTGCTAAAGACAACCTATTATCATAAGAATGAACCCATGTATATTGTCTCTGTGCTTTATGAAAATTCCGCCAAATGTCTACAAGATCATGCGTTTCTATAAATTGAATTAATCTTTTTCGAGAAGCCATATGAGGCTCAACATGATTTCTATCTGAGGCAACTTCTGTACAATTAAAATCCCCTCCAATCAAGAGCAAATCTTCAGCTTTACAATCACTTATTGCTTTGCATAATATATTTAGAAAACCCATTCTTTCAACTTCATTAGTGGGAGCATAAACACAACAAAAACAACAGAATACATTTTCAAATTGAGCCTTTACTTTTAAAAATCTGCCTTTTACAATTTCCTCTACTTCATAAGAAAATGGAATGGAGTTTTTTGAGAATAAGATAGCAACACCTGCACTTAAAGATGAATTATGACTAAAAATGCTTAACCCATCAAATTCTCTTACCCAATCTTCTTCATTGGTAATATCACTATGAGTTTCCTGTGCAAACAAGATATCTATTTTCTTTATCCTGATTAATTCATACAATTCAAACCTTTTCTTCCCTTCCCGTGCTCCATTTAAATTCAGGGAAGCAAAATGAAAATCTTTCATTATAGAGAAGAAAAGGATAATTAGGACTCAAAAAAACTTCATTTCATAAGTGTGAATTTTAAAACTCAGCATTGATTCCTAATTGAAAATTTACTTTTGTGAGAATTTTCCTCAGTCTGTATACCTCTTGATCAGAAAAAAGACTGAAAAAACTTCACCTTTTCTGCAAATTGCTCCAAATCAGGAAAATACTCAGTAATGCGCACATTTCTAGCATTCTTTGTTACTCTTAAAAAGAGCTTCACGTCATCTACACTGTAACACTGCTCTGAAGACTCATCATTTGCTTGATCAAAAGTAACACTACATTCTGAAATGTCAGTGTCACTTTCAGTATCAGTTTGACTATTCTCCATTTTTTTTATTTTACTAGAGTGGCTCTGTTTCATTCTCCTTTTCTGTGGTGTTTTAAAAACACATTCATCCTCTCCCCCAGAACACTGACCTCCTTCCAGCTCCATAGCTTGATTATCTTCCAAACTCTGTGTAATTAAACCATCAGTTAACTGACGCCTTTCACCGGAGACAGAAGCTTCTTCTACACCTGCCACTGACACTGCCTCTGTCCCCTTCTGTTTCAGAGCTGCAGCATCACCTGCTAAATCTGTCCCGTTAGCATCTACAGACTGTTGTACAGTGCTCACCTCAGCTGCACCCGCTGCTGTCGCCACCTCAGTCCTAACGGTCTGTGCTAACGGCACCTCCTCATCCTCAACAACTCTTTCAACCGAAACTGATGGAATTTCTCTTTTTGATTTTTCATTGTTTTTCGGACAAACCCTCACAAGATGTCCTATTTCACCACAACTAAGGCATTTCATGCTATTAGTTGTAGCATAAACTACATAGTTAAAGTCATCATGATTGAAGTTAAACGTTAAATCCAAATCCTCTTTATTGTCCTTTAAAACCATAAACACAAAACGTCTGAACGACACTACGTGCTTCAGTAACGCCGATTTACAGCCAATTTGAATCATCTTAATAGGGGAAACCAGTCTGCCATGTCTTTCCAACAATTTAACCAGAACCTCATTTTTAATAAACGGCGGTACGTTTGATAAAATCACTTTTTTGGACGGAGTAGACAGCGGTAACACTGGAACGAAAGCGTTGTCAATAACAACTCCATTTTCAACCAATATGTTCGCTAACTCGGTCTTCAAAAAAACAACAACCGCGTTGTTCATCCTTGATGCCGACAGAATATTTTCATAACCAACCACCTCTCCTACAGACAAACTGCACTCTTCCACACTCGCGTTTAAACTTATCTTCACAGCGTGACGCCGTGTGAGGAAATCCAACGTCCTCACACCCGAAGTCATCCTGCCAGTTACCAAGAACTGGCAGACAGACAACAAAACACTATCTTAATACTTTTAAACCAGTATACCACAAGAAGAAAAAAGAAAAAAGTTAAAGAAAGAAAGAATAGACAAAAAAAAAGTCCACACACTCACCAGCCACGCTTCTCACTCGCTCGCCCAACAAATGCCCACGCATGCGCACAGAGAGAGAGAGAGAGAGAGAGAGAGAGAGAGATGAAAATAAAGAAAAGATTGAAAGAATTATGAAAAAGACCAGGAAAACCTGTTAGTTTGATAACATCTTGCATACCTTTAGTTTACAAAAGTGTTGTTTTTTGTGTGTGTTTTTTGTAAAACCTATAGGCTGTGATAGGAACACATATTGTTTAGATTGTTTGTCATGAACAAAATTACAAATTACAACCAAACTTTTTGATAATACAAAGCTACTCACTATTTATACAAAATTTAGACAAAAAGCATTTCGATACTTGCAGGTTCTCAAACTACATTAGTGGAACATGTCCATAGTTCCCCTTATGTCACTCACTCGACATTGTGTCGATTGTAGTGACACAAGGGGTCTCTTTTAAGAGCCTCGCGTACCTCTGAACTTGAACTTGAGAATAGGCCAATGTCAAGTTGGCAGACAGAATTTGCATGCCCCGCCCCCGGACATACGGGTATAAAGGGGAGTGGGGGAGCGAATGTCAGACAGATTTTTTCTTCGGGGCCGAGCGGTTGTGTGATCAGTGAGCTGTGTGTCACGACTGCTTCACCCACCTCTGGAAGAGCGCTTCTGTTGGATCTGACGGCGCATTCCAGCGACTTTCTCCTCTCTGCACGCTGTGCAGACTCTGCCCCTGGGCGCTTCGACAGCGCTTCTCTCCTAAAAGAGTTGACTTCTTTGAAAGACTTTTATTTTCTTCTAAAAGAGTTTGTTTTCTGGTAAAAGAGCAACATACACAAGCGGGCGTTGAACGTCCTTTTCAGGGCACGTCTTTGTAAAGATGCCCTTCCACCGCTGTGTAGTTCCTGGATGTGGCCGGTATCTCTCCAGATCCGACGGTCATAGATGCTGCCTTGTGTGCCTGGGTAGCGATCACACCGAGGCAGCGTTTGTGGATGGTTCATGTTCTTACTGCGAGGGCATGACCATGGCAACGTTGTGGTCGCGGCTTTCTTTTCGGGCTACGTGCCCAAGGTTCCTACGACTGCCTTCGGGGATCAGGTCGTGAACCTAGCCTCTTCGTTGCTGTGTCCGGTACGTGCTTTGCGTACCTACGTGGACCGCACGCAGGGCTTTAGATGCTCTGAGCAGCTCTTTGTCTGCTTTGGCAGACGGCAGAAAGGGAACACCGTCTCCTAACAGAGGTTAGCTCATTGGGTTGTTGACGCTATTTCCCTAGCCTATCACACCCAGGCCGTGCCCCCCCCACCTTGCGGGTTCAAGCACACTCTACGAGAAGTGTCGCATCCTCGTGGGCACTGGCTCATGGCACCTCCTTAGCAGACATCTGCAGAGTGGCGGGCTGGGACACCTTTGCTAGGTTCTACAACCTCAGGGTTGAGTCGGTCTGTCCCGTGTTTTGTCAGGTCCGAGCCGGTAGAACTCGGTAATACGGAACAGCCGACCGGATGTTCCGCTTGCACTTTGCGCCCTTCAACAAGCTGATCCTGTGGATCTTCTCTTCCAGGTTAGCCAGTAAGCACTTGATTCCAGGATGCTCTTCCTCCTCCTGAATTCCCCACCAGACCCACCACGAGTCGAGTGCTCCGTGCTGGGCTTGGGCTCCACAGGCATAGTTCCCGCTTCTGGCAAACTCCCTGTGACGTATTTTCCGCAGTACGGTCCGTCTGCTGGCAGGACCCGCGTCTCCCTTGTGCAGTCACTGCAGCCCTCCGGTCGCCATGTCTGTAGCAACTCCTCCATTGTCAGGCAGTATCTACCACCGCACCATGTCCACGGCTGGCTTGACAACCCCCGTGTGTATTGGGTGTATCCGCAGGGCTTTTTCCCCCTGAAAGAATAGGAACGACACATCTATAGCGTTAAGATAGCCCCAGCCGCTTATTAACTCTATGACAAGAAACATAGAGGGAGAAAACGCAGCGGCTGGACGGCTGGCTCACTTACAAGTCATGTCGCCTGTAAGAGCGGTATATGAAACCTTCATTGGGGGCGTTGGGGAGGGCTACATGCAGCAAACCCAGATGCTTCTAGCACTCTCAGTCGTGCCACAGGAAAAAGGAACGACACATCTATAGCGTTAAGGTAGCCCCAGCCGCTTATTAACTCTATGACAAGAAACATAGAGGGAGAAAACGCAGCGGCTGGACGGCTGGCTCACTTACAAGTCATGTCGCCTGTAAGAGCGGTATATGAAACCTTCATTGGGGGCGTTGGGGAGGGCTACATGCAGCAAACCCAGATGCTTCTAGCACTCTCAGTCGTGCCACAGGAAAAAGTAAACTGACATGAACTAATGCAAAAATTTATGATAGGGCACGGCACTTGTCAGTAACTTGGCAGAATGGGGTTGATGTCAGGGTACTGGAACATTCGGTAACAACATGACGACTTCTTGAGTGATCATGTTGTCAATGTTACCGCATTGATTTAATTTAATTTAGCATTGTTAGTTCTGTCACAATCTCAATCGAGAACACCTTTCTTACATCAAAAAAGTGGTAAAAATGGTGCCATTACTCACTGTGTCATGTGATTGAGGTTGTGAGTGCAACTGTGGTAAATATTTCAAGCGCACTAGTAACAGTTTGATCTAGTAATCAGTGAAAGTAAAATTAATAGTTTTTTTGTTTTGTTTTCATGTCTTTGGTTTTGACTGCAGTATGCCATGCTTTCCTTTTGTAAACTTTTTCTTGTATTTTAAAATTCTGGTTCCTTAACCTTCACGTCTTTGCCTCCGCTTATTCCTACTCCTATCATGAACTCATGAGTCAAAAGCTAATTCATGATCCCCACCTTTGACTTCCCCAGAACCATTACATTTGCCTGACGCAATTCTCAGGTCTTCTCGCCATCTCTACACAATGTTCCAGTGCAGAAGAGTCCATGCCTTCACATGACTCAGAACCTTTGATCCTTTGATTCTTTTTTGAGTTTTGTTTTTGTTGTTTTATGGGTGTCAAGAGCTATCCCGATGGGTGGGGCTCTGTAACTGTTTTGGGGATTTTCTGCTTTGGTTTTGCATATATTATTTGGTAATCTTTTGTCTTATTTCATTATCTTCTATTTTGTTTCATTTTCAGCATGTTAATTGCTCCCAGGTGTGTCTTTAACTAGGGTGAATTCCATTTAAAAGTGAGCATCACTGTGCCCTACACATGTCATAGGGCAGAAGTGAGAGCTTTGAAGAAAGCAGTGTGAATGAATGTTTCATATGTGCTCATTCGCAACACCCAAATTAAGACAAACCTCAATGACTATTTTAATTGGGGTGTTTCCTTGGAAACAAAATTCATGTTTAGAACTGTAAGATTCTTGTGAGAAACAAAACAACCAAAAATATTACCTCATTGTGTTTTTAATTAAAATTAAATTTTCATTATTTCATATTGTGAACTGGCATTTGGTAAAAACAAACAATAACATTTTACAAAAAGTTTATTTTTGTTAACATTAGTAAATGCATTAGGTGTCATGAACTAGTGTGTCTTAACAAGACTTCTTTGTTGTTGATGTTTTATTAGTCATTGTTTATTGTTTTCTATATAGCAGGACAATGTGCCTTCAGAAACCTTCACTCCTGTATAAATATATTTTTTCCTTTCTCTTAAAATGAAAGGAATGTCAAAGCTGTGACACAGCGGTTAGCGCACATGACCTGACGCATTGAGCTGCGGTGCTCATAATTTTCCAACCATGTCCCCTTCTCTTCTTTCAGCCATTCCCTGAACTCTCTACTATTGTGAGTAAAGCTGGTAAAAGGAAAGAGGTAAACATTATTTAGAATTAGATAAAGAAAAATGTCTGAACACTAGCTACTGTAATAGATAAGTTTTTGCTCCTTTTTTCTTTTTTGAGAGAGAGAGCTCCACCAAATATGCTCAAATAATCGGGGAAAATGGCTATATACAATACACTAAAGGTAAAATGGAGCCATATGCAATCATATCCTTGATGAGAGCTGGTTTTGGTCATCCAGAAATTGGCATTGATGACATTATGTTTAATTTTCCTGAAGATTATGCAGTCTACATGGATCACTTTGTGTTGAACATTCCTCTGATGCTCTCAATCTGATTTGGTTGAGTTGGTGCTCATTTGCATTATGGATATTATTTTAAGATATTTTATCTTAAATATCTAGACTTTGAGCAAAGCTCATATACCAAAGAAGACCCATGACTGTAAATTATCCTTACATACCATAAGTCTACAAAAATGGTTGTAACAATTTGTGTTTTCGTTTCATGTATCTCTAATCATGTAGTTTCATACTTTTTAAATTACAGTTTTTCTCAATCGATTTTGCATATTTACTGCTCTCAAAACAGTTAACACAGCCATCTGAACACTTTTTAATTGTCCTTAACAGATTGAAATTTCACATAACTCAAATTTCTCTGATCCAAGATTCATGATTTTAAAACAGTTAACGCAGACAACTAAATTAAAGTCATATTCTCAAATGCACGTCAGGTTGTCAAATGCCTTCATATTGAAATCTGCTGTGTTAGTTATGCACACTAAGTCATCTATCATGACTTTGCTATCTATTACAGTAAAGAGGTCAAATATGAAAATTCAAAGCAAACAAACAATGAGGAAAAAGAAGAGGAAGAACAAGACAAAGAAGAGGTGCAAACTGAGAAGATTTAGAGTGGGCCCCTAAAGCCCCTCCTCTAGAGCTGGGGTGGGGGATGAGGAGAGGGAAATACAAAGAAAAGAGGAGAGGGAAAGGGTTAAGTGGAGCGAAAGCAAGAGAAAGTGAGGAGAGAGAGCGAATACCTGGTACACCAGCGCCCTGATACGCTGTTGCCGGCCCTCAGACAATCCCCTACCTCACTCCTCTCCTGGTGGACTGTAGTGGGTCCTCCAGCACTGGGCAGACGGTCACGCCCCCTTTTCTTTTTTTTACCTCTATTATTTGGAAGCATGCCTCAGTTCCTCGGTGTCCGGCGGTGACCTCTCCATTCCTGGGTGGACGGCCGCGACTGCTCCTGGGTTGGTTTGTAGTGACGAGTACTCGACAGCATATCCCTCCCCCTTCCCGGGCTTCGGCACCAATGTAACAAAAGGTAAGGATGTGAAAGGAGAAGGTGGGAACCGGCTGAACCGTCAAGATAATATTTACGTAAACAAAAAACACAAACACAAACATGGCAGCTGCATGTGGCTCTCTATCTCTCCCGAACTGCCACGTTCTGCCACATTTATCCCTCTCCTCGGCTGATTAGCCCAATTGGGGGCCAGGCTTGCATAGTCCTTCGTAGAAATTGCCCTTCTGGCTCCGCCTGCCAGCAGGTTTTCCCTGCCTCTCTAGGGCTGATGAGGGGGACGAGGGGGAAGAAAAAGCTAAACAAAACAAAAAAAGAGGATTGGTTTGATGGCAGTGGCGAGGACTCCACAACAGCACATTTCTCCCCCTTCCCGGGTTTCGGCACCAATGTTACAAGGTTAAAATGTAAAGGAGGAGGCGGAACCGGACAAACCATCATAATAATGATTAATGAGAAATTAAAACATAAACACAAAACACAAACACAAACGCACACACTGCAGCTGCATGTGGCTCTCTCTCCCAAATTGCCACATCCTGCTTCATTAATCTCTCTCCTCGACTGATTAGCCCAATTGGGGTCCAGGCATGGGTAGTCACGGCCCTGCCCCACCCTCCTCCTCGTTACACCCTCTAATTGATCATGTCATGATTCATGGTCTCTCTGAGACAGACTTGGAGTTTGGCCTAATATGAGCAGATCTACAGTGACTTCAATCTCAACGAAAAGAAAAAGAGGGAGTAATGTCACTGGTCTACATACCACAATTAATGTCTAAAATTAATGCGCTTTACTGTGGTGTCTTATGGTGCTTTCACACTGGCAGTTTAGTTTGAAACGGAGCATGGTTCGCATGAAAAATTGGTAATGTGAAGGTAAAGTGAAGGTAAAGCTGTCATGCGGCCAGGGGTGCGCACCATGGTACCAAACCCGAGACTACCTAGGAGGTGGTTTGAGTTTGGTTGCAATGGATAGCGTGATTCGCGTGAATGTGAAAGTAACTCGGACTCGGGTGCACACGCATTTTAGCTGATGACGACATTATTCGTTTTGATACATGAGGATCCACACATTCATGAAAGTCCCAAAAAAGTAATGACACCACAATGACATACAAGTACAATCAACACTATAAATACTGTCTGTCTGTCTGTCTGTCTGTCTATCTGGCTGTCTATCTACCTATACACCTTATAAATACTAAATATAAATACTATTATAGGTTATAAATATAGGGTATAATAGGAGATGACAGTGACAATAACTTCACCATGGACATGAGCGTTAGTAAGTGAAGTGTAAACAAAGATGCAAATGAATTCCTTGCAATCAGCTGTCTCCTCAAAAAACGCAGTTTGCGAGCAGCATCAAGCTGCCTTCCCCTGGACATCTGACGAGTTACGCCATGAAGCGCACATATACGCAGTAGTCGTTCATTCTGCTGTGCATAACGGCACCAAAAAAAAATTAAAAAAAATATGATGAGTCGCTTTGTGTTCACCATGCATGTTTGTGATGACGTAAGATGAACGCAAATGGACCGGGGTTCGATAGAATCAAGTGAATGTGAAACCAGGTTTTAGTGCTGGATTTGATGAAAGAGACATGTATGAGAAATTGCGATCCAGCTGATGCTGAGGTGCACGAGCGCAGATCACCGAACACCAAAGATGATTCAAATGCGATATATTATATACATTTGAAAGTTATCTTTTAAATCAGAAACGAAATATTTCTAGCGAGGTGGTGGCATGTGAAGGCGCACCTTGCAACACTCTAATAATGTTAATAGAGTTTTTTGTCAGCAGACGCATACAAAAATGCAGTTGACACACCCACATACAGGTGAGCAGCCAAGAGTATTAATATTCGGGAATGGTGCCACATCATAATATTACTACACACAGACAGATCAGTCTCTTCAAAAACTAAGGTAAGACATTTATCCGATTCAAATTCAATTAAATTAAAATTTAGTTTGTGTACAAAATGATGAATCTTAACTATTTTTGTATTATTTATTATTATTATTATTATTATTATTATTATTATTATTTAGATGATTGTCTTGCTGGTAACGTTCCTTGCTGCCATTCTGTGCCCCACTGCTCACAGTGCAGAGTCAACAGTGGGTGAGTAGATAAATCTCAGCATCACTTAATCTCAATAGACCTATTTTCCTTTTTCTTTTAATTTATTCTTTTTAGCAATAGCGAGTAGATATTAAAGCCTCTAAAACTTTTTAAGGAATGGTGTCACATTCTAGCGGTCTTTTCTTTGATTATTTGTTAAAGAGATAGGCAAAAAAAAAAAAAAAAAAAAGGAAAATAATTTATTTCTTCTGCTAAAAACAAACAAAATGTTATTGAAGAATATCTCAGCTCTTTAGGTAAATTCTATGCAATGTAATAGTTTCCAGAACTTTGAAGCAGCAAAAAGCACATACATGCAGCACAAACGTAATGCATTCAGCACCAGTGGTTAAATATATGTGTTCAGGAGAAATATGATAGGTGTGTTTGAGAAACAGTTTAAACTGTTTAATCAATGTTTATTAATGCTTTGGTGATTTGCATTCTTCGTGCATATCACCTGCTACTAGGCAGGGAAGAGAATGTATTGTAAAAATATGTAAAATTAAGTTAAAATAGTGCCTTAAAGATTTGCATGTGTAGAGGAAGATTTGTAAAAGCATAATGAAGTTACAAGCTTTTGTGCAAGATTTGTGAAAGCGTAACTCAAATTGCAAGCACAGAACATTTTGTGAATGTGTAAATCAAGATGCAAGTGTAAGAAAAAATATTAGCAATACTTAAATGCTTTTCATAAGTGTAATTCATGTTTTGTGAATCTGTAACTTCAAATTAACACAAAGTAAATATGATCTGTATTCTTACACTTTTGGCAATGTTTTTGTGCATAAACATGCAACCTGCAATCAGCAATATGCAAGCAAAGAAAGGGTATCATAATCATCCAAATGGAATGACCACGCAGAATTAGTCTATATGCATAAAAATAAACTATTGCAAAAGTGCAAATGAAAAAAGTCTTCCATTTTGTTGCACTCACATTTTTTCACAACTTTCTCACTCAAAAGACTTTTGCAAGCTGAATGAGGAAGGCGGGTGTGCCTGCTTCAAATACCCATTACAATTTTTTGTTGCCCAGGTTACTCTGATCTAATTAGTGAAATAACTTGACTGACCGCTTCTTCTTCATATGGCTCAGTGTAATTCCTCTGGCAGAATGGTAGGCTCTCTCTACTTATACTTATTTCTTATACTTACATATTAATACACACCCAGTTCTTTTATTGTGTGTGTAAAGTTGAGCCAACACCATTTATTGATATAAATATTAATCTCAATCTGGTGTTCATATGTTTCTTTTTGTAGCTGTTCATTATTTTAATTATATTTTAGTTACTTTTGATCATCATTGGGATGGCATTTGGATGGATGGATGGATGGATGGATGGACAGACGGAAATCATATAGGTAAACTATCTATCTATCTATCCATCCATCCATCCATCCATCCATCCATCCTAATTCTGTGTCAACAAAATGACACAGAATTAGCAAAAAGGAGAAATTAGCCAGAGGAGAGAAGTTAAGCCATATGAAGAAGAAGAAGAAGCTGACTGTCACATTATTAAACCAATCAGATCATTGTCAACAAAAGCCTCGTTTGAATGGTTACATGATGAAGGTAGAGCCGCCTTCCCCACATGCTTGCAAAACTCTTTTGAGTGAGAAAGTTGTGCCAAAGGTGTGAGTACAAAAAATGGGAAGACAGAACAGTGCATATCGGATTATTTTTGGAAAATATTTTTGCCACAAACACAAGTCATTTACACGTTTGCAGTAGTTTATTTTACACACACAGACTGATTCTACACTGTCACTTCCATTTGTTGTTCACCCTTTCTTTGCTTGCATAAACTTGATTGCAGCTTTGCAATGTTTTGGCCATGTTTAGGCACAAGAACAGTGTCAAAATTGTATGTTGAAAAAAGCAAGTCTGAAGAATACAGATCAAATGTACTTTGTGCAAATATGAAGTTACAGATTCACAACACATGAATTACATTTGTGCATTGAAATATTGCGCATAATATTTTTAATTATGCTTTTGTAATGGTAGCCAGCTGGTTCACGATAAGCTGTGCAGTGTGTAAACTTCACTCTCCTGGCCTTAAGAGAAACACTAGCAACTGAGGCTTGGTCCATGGCTTTTATAGCCTCCTTTCTAGCACATCTGGCCCCATGCCGGGGTTCGAATGCCACTCTGGGTAGGTTGAGTAGGAATGGTGACACTTGCAATTTGATTTACACCCTGTACAAAACGTTCTGTGCAAAAATGTACGCTTGCAGTTTGATTTAAGCTTTCACAAATTTTACGCTGTGTGTGCAGATCATTTAGGTAATATTTCATCTTAAAATAAAAAAAACTGATGCTAGTAACTGATGAGAATCTTTTGTGTGTGTGTGTGTGTGAGCTGTTCATTTAATACTGTAGTTTTATCCTAAACAGAATGGTGCTATCACGAGCCAGCCTGCGGTAAGTATGATTTATTTTTTGCACCCTAAAATACACATAGAAATCAAATTTAACAAATTCTTGCTCAATTTACTTTTAGAATTCCACATTATGGGTGTTTGAGTGTATCAGCATGCTCTTATGTATAATTTTATGAGCAAAAGTACATTTTCTGGTTTTATGTTCATTTGTAATAGATTTTACCAATTGGCCCAAAATTGTCTCACAATTCTGCAATGGATCAAGGCAATCTCCCATTGATATTGTGACTGCAAATGTTCAGGCAAATCCCAAACTGACCACATTCAACTTTACTGGTTTTGATGACAACGCAACCTTTTTGACAATTGCAAACAGTGCCAATTCTGGTAAGGGGTGCTGCCCAACAGGAAATGTAATTTGTTGATGTTTTCTACAGTTATTTTACACACTGATCATATGCTGTTTTTTTTAGGGTTTGCTATTTCTTACTAAATATAGTCTGGTTGGCTTACAATTCAATACTTGTATTTTAATTACAAGTGACTGTATTTGTCTTATTGTGTTGTTTATGTCTTGTTAAAGATTAATTGATTGATAATACCTGTGATAAAGCTATCACAACATTTACATTAATTTATTTAGTTAATGCTTTATTTATTTATTTTTCAAAGAGACCTGTGAGGAATACTGCAACAAAAGCATTTCATCCTTTAAACACAGTAATGCTCAGAAAAGTACAAAAGTAGACGCTAGTTGAGAAATGTTGGCGATACACAGTGCCTGATGCTCAACCTCAGTGTTGATATAGTATGTGGTTGAACTTGTAAGTAAAATATTATTGGTCTTCTTAGTGGTGGTCAGCCTGGATCATGCTAAAATGGCAGTGGAGGGAGGTGATCTTCCAGGTCTTTATAACTCTGATAGTTTCCATCTCCACTGGGGTAACGGCAGCTCCGGACCTGGCTCTGAGCACACTGTGGATGGCAAACAATACCCAATGGAGGTATAAATAAGTTAGGAAATAATAACTGAACTAATTAATTTACGTGTATGTGATCAATTCTGCACTGTGTCACTTTAATTCTGTCTCTCAGCTGCACATCGTGAACATTCATTCAAAGTACAACAGGAGTGTTAAAGCGGCTTTAGATGCTAATGACGCAACAGGATTAGCTGTTCTTGGTTTCTTCATCGAGGTAAGCAATGCCATCTTTATGACATTCAGAGATGGGAAATGCAACCCTTAAGTAAATACATATTATAAATGTATCTTTATTTAACCATTAGGGAACCAATGACACAAGCAAAACAAAAAGCTGGGAAATCTTAACATCTTACTTGTCAAACATCACCAATGCAGGTAAGGAAATGGTTTTGTCAACTGCCCATACAGTTTGAATGCTTAACCCTCTGGGGTCGACGGATGCGCCGGCGCGTCCTGCTGGATATTTTCGTCATTACAGCAGAAACAACTTAAAATACTCCGTCATTTTTGGGTATACAGATAAGTTTAAGACATCATTAGAAACTATAAAGGGTCTACTTTTATTTGTGTACCCTCACAATAACAACAAAATCTTGTGCTTTTGTAAAATAAAGAAAATAAAAAGGGTGAGCTTTCAGCAGTCTCTGTGTTCACGAGCATATTTCTGAAACACTTCTCAAAAATGAACTGAAACTCTGCGAATACTTATCACACAAACATGAAACATATGTCTAAAGAAAGCTTAAAATGTCTACTTTTAAATAAAACAATTCAAATTTAAAACAAATATTCTCCTGCAATGTAATCTGTATGAAAAAAAGCGATGTACATTTTCTTCATGCTCAACTCATTATCTGTAATGTGTTCACACCCACCAGCAGAGCGCGCCATTCATACGCTAATGTAGTGAGATGATCAATGCAAATGGTGCACGCCCTGACTGTGTTCAGAGGTTTAATGTAAACACAACACAGCTCAACTTTTCTGCGTGTTTGTAACGATACACATGCGATCAAACTCCTGGATATTAAGAAAGAGTTAACATTTTCCTAAGAAGAAGAGCGGGACTCCGATGAACATTTGTATTTTGAAGAGAGACTTGATCCAGCCGAGGATACAATTTCAGATGAGTAAGTCCTTTAGTTTTCTTTAGCTGACATGCTATTTTATATAAACATGTTCATATTTTACAAGTGGGACTGTTTCCAGACTTGCCAGCCAGGATTCAGAGTGTTGACATTTGAAATATGACTCCTAATAAGCAAGTTTTATTTACATTTAAATGCTGTTTAGGCTAAAGCAGGCATTTGAATTGTATGCTGTTTGATATAAATATGATGTGTAATATGATAGAAAAATAATACGAATGTATAGATTATATTTTAACCAGCGTTTATGCCGCCTCATTATCATCAACAAAGCTTGTGCTTACAAATATGTGTTCAGGTATAAATGAGTAAAATGCACTTTAAATGTGCCCATATTAGAAAATCAGCATATTATGATTTCTGAAGTATCATGTGACACTGAAGACTGCAGTAATGATGCTGAAAATTCAGCTTTGATCACTAATTGCTGTAGAGTATGAACGGAGAATCATGAACTCATTAATTCTAAATACAGGGCACACATTGTGTGCTAGGGGTCCTAAAGAAAACCCCCACACTGTTTCTCCCCATCTAAATCACCGGGGAGCGCCAGCGAGTCTGGAGTAGAATGCGCTATTGACGTTTTTACGACCCAGAGAGACACTCCAGAGACCCTCGTGACTTCGCCTTCTGAACCCGTACCATGTGAGAAAGGAATGTTCAGAGAAGTGCTGACCCTCACTTCATTCTCTTACTGAGAAAGAGAAATGAACCCTGTTAATCCTATATATATATTCTATATATCCATGTGATAAATATTGACATGTATCTAATGTGCCATCTCACATTTTCCCTTAAATGTGCTTGATCTATGTTTTCTTGCAAACTAATGGGTTAATGTTTCAGACTTTGCATACTATGGTTAACCGAAATCATATGTGTGGCATATTTGGTCTCTATAACTTGGTATTTTGAAGATCGAAATGACTGTGTGCATGATATGTCGATAACAACAACATATTAGTATTACAAGTATATTTCCTAGTTTTCTTTCTTGCACATGCAATGAGAAATGTGAGAACAAAGAGCAATAAACCAAATTCCCGCCTGGAACCCAAACCCTTCTCATTGGTCGAGCCAATGAGAGGTGGGACATGTTTTCTAAGGGTATAAAACTACTGCGCCCACTTCCTTCTCTCTCTTATCTCTTCACTCTCTTATGCTCCTCTGGCTTCCTGCCTCTCTTGCCCTCTGAGCCTTGTGCTCTCTCACTCTCTCGCTGAATGATGCCAAACTAGAAGGCCCCAAGGACTCCCAAGCGTGCGCCAGGCTACGGCCTTGTCTCTGACTCCCACTGGTTCTCTCTCTCATCAAGACAACATCATCAAAGATCAACTCAAGCCATCAACAAATTGCATCAGGACAGTTTAATTCAAATGGGACATGCAAGTATCAAACTTAGTCTCATTATTTGATACATTAAGTATCCTTAACCCCTTTCTAAAAAGGGCGTGTCAGAACTAATATGATGGTTTGCTCAGGCTGTTGATCTGCTGAACTTCAAACAATGCTATAACTTCTTGCCTTCCTGTATTCTGCTTCAGCCCTCTTTCCCTTGGTAAACTGTATGCATGTATGTATCTGTATGTTAGAGTAGTTTAAATGTTTAATCTAGTTAATAAAGTCTTGTTCATGTCACATGTAAAGTTGTCTGTGTCTCAAGCTCATATCTAAAGTCACTAATCATAGATTTTGACTACTTGCTCTTAATACGTAGTAAGAAAGACATTTCCCATTCCCTGGAAATGTACCTTTCTATTAATTAATTAATTAAT
The DNA here is from genome assembly GCF_025860055.1 of Xyrauchen texanus. NCBI lineage: Eukaryota > Metazoa > Chordata > Actinopteri > Cypriniformes > Catostomidae > Xyrauchen > Xyrauchen texanus. Next base: position 26,826,967 of record NC_068315.1, read on the forward strand.
AACCAATATTGAGTGTTCACGGGATGAACCGAGCATTTGGTTGTAATGTTAATGTAGCTACATCAAGTTAACCCGATTAACTGATCCAAATATTCATGATCGATTATAACAAGTTATGATTGATTATTAATATTTCATAGAGCTGATTCGCTACATAATGGTGGAGAATGCAGGCATGATTAAACAAAGGTTATGAGCTTGAACCACTGTCAACCTAAAAGTGTGCATTGAATAATTCCGGTCGGAATAGGACATGACATGCGAAACGGCATTTGTTTCACTAGTTGCTGGCTTGTTTGGATGCGGATAAAGTGATGGCTTGAATTGACATCTCTACTGTAATTGAAAGAGTCTTAACACATTTAAGCATATTTTCAAAAGGCATCAGTGTACGAGTAATATGATTTTAGCGGAGAAACCCTAATTTCAGTATTAAAGTGTAAGTCTGTTTTGATGAAGGAATCTCAGCTCAGCGGCATGTAAAATGTACCAGAATTGATTGCTTAACCTGTTTCTGATGAAGAAATCTCAGTACAGTGTTATATAAATGTAGATTTGGGCGATGCTCCCCTTTTCACAGTATAAAGGCCTTACAAATTATAGTTAGATTGATGTCCTTCATCTAAACTTTATCTGTGCATCTAAAAGGCTTAGCTTCCTGGTGATCAAAACTGTGTTTCACTCACTGAAACTCTGAAGTGCATGGGTTCCCATGACAACGACATGTCACAGGAAGTGCTCACTCCAGATAGCACATGTGTTTCCTTCCGACGCCATTTTGTAAACAAACCAGCCTAGGTGGCTAAGCTAACCCAACTTAGCAGCCCCTTAGCTTAGGCTAAGCTAACTAATAGCTTCAACAGTTAGCTGCTAGCACAATTTACATGAAGCCTTTATCTACAGCTTGTGTGTATGCAGAGTGAAGTGATCTAAACCATTTTCCTTTAACCCCATTTCTGGTTTCTGAATTCTCACTTTCTCTTTCCTTAACTTTAATTCTTCTCATCTAACTTCACCTGCACTTTTCAGGTGCATCCCATACTGAACGCTGTTCAGCTAAATTTGCAGTTACTTTGTTAATTAAATCTAAAAACTTAATTACATGTAAACTGTTTAGATAGAGAATAATTTTTATAGTTATTGGGAACTTTCAATGGCACGTTGACTAAACTTTATAGAGGGACAAACACATTGTCTTGAACACGCAACAGCTGTGACCAACTATAGAATGATGCCCAAAGAAAATCTAATTGTTGATCATAAGTGCTATTGATTATTCCCAATACAAGGTTATTCTGCTATTTTAATCACTTCTTCAAGTCTTTTTATTATTTTTACTAATAATAGAAGTCAGCTATTCATTTTACCATTTAACCCTCTTGGTCTAGTGTAGTTTATTTCCCCATAAAACTGCAAAAGTAACTAGACATACTTTTCTTCTCGATTTTGTGTTTATTTGCAACAAGTTGCTTAAATTTTATGAGCCAGCTACACTAGTAATCTAGACGATTTCTGTGGCATAATTCTGAGCACCACTAATAGACACAATCTAATAGGAAAGCTCTTTTCTTCCTCTTTCTTTCTCCTCTTCATGTGTTCAAAGATCAAGCCTGTTGTATGCTATCAGTAAGTGCTGATAAATAATTTGACCCAAAGAAACATCTTAAGTCATTTATTAAATCTGGGCTTACGCTCTTTTAGCAAAGCCACTCAGATCCACACAAATCTGAGCACCCTGCTATTTGCAGCTAAGATAGTAATAATCAGGAACACATTTCAATTGTTAACCACACCTAGCAAAACCTAGCTGTACATTATACACGTTGCTGTCTCACTTTGCCTTTAGCTCCAAATTCTGTTTGATCTTGCATTAGTCTCTTGCACTTACTCTCACCAGAAGTGTGCCAAAATGTTGCAGATGCTTAGCCTAACTGCCCAGATGGCAGGCCAAAAGGACTGGCTAGGTGTTTTGAGGAACACCCTTTTATCCATGGCTGCTGACGACCTTCAGCAACAGAACAAAAAGCAACTGGAAAACGAGGGAAAAGAACTAATGACAGACGACTCAAACCAGAGGTATGAGCACAAATATCTGACTGAGGTTATCGTCCTGGCCCACAACCTCACAGGTTTGAAACAGGAGGTAAACAACCTCCAACGCCAGATCACTGAGTCCCAAACGGAGCTGACACATGCTAAAAACCGCATAGACCAGCTAGAGATGGAGGCTCAGGACAGACACAAGGACCCTGGCAGAAGGGAGTCACAGGAGGTAATCCACAGACTTCAAACGGCTCTGACAGCTGCTAAACAACAAGAGCAGCTGGAAAAGACAGCCAGAGAGCACCTGGAAAAGGTACTCTTTCACAAAGATTCACTGTTAAAAACAGCAAATTCTGAACTCTTGGACAAAGATGCCAGAATCATGGCCTGTGAAGGTCAACTGAATGTGTCCAGAGCTGAAGTTAAAGTGCTGACTCAGCAGCTGGACAACACCAAAGATGAACTTGACATGGTCCAACGAGAACTGAGACACTCTTACCTGCTGCAAAAGAAACCACAGCTGGAGAGACATCTCACTCCCCACTTGCAATCAGCAGAGAAACCTCCCCAGCCAAGCACAGATTTACAAAGGGGAGACAAACCCTCTGCTTAACACGTTATCGGACAGTTTCCTTAAAGCTTCTGCAGCCACGGAAGGAAAAGGATTGATTCAGACGAATCTTGAAACGACACGTGTAGCGACACTCAAAGACCTCAACCGAATGGCCAGACATATCCCTGCATTTACACCAGAGCTTGCAGGAGACCACGACGCCCACGCTTACCTGCGAGACATTGACTTTCACCTGCAGTCTTTGATGAGTGTGAACCATCAAGATAGACTCCATCTGATCTGGATCACGTCCAGCCCAGAGTTGCGACGCTTTCTGGCTCGACAGCCAGAAAACATCCAGTCTAACTACCAGCAGCTGAAACAAGCCATCATAAGGGAATTCTCAGAGTCTATAAACGGACTGATCGCTGCCCTAGACACCAAACAGGGTCGGCATGAAACTCCCTATGTTTACTACCACAGACTCAGACGAGCTTACTTCGGAGCTCGCAACAAACCTGGGATGGAGGAGGACACCAGCTTCAAGAGCCTTTTCCTCCGAAACCTCCATCCTATGGTAAGTAACCATTTAGGCATTATGGCCTGCCCCCACACAATGCCTATCCAACAACTGCGTGACCTGACACAGAAGGCCTTTAACAAACACAAGGCCTCACCCAGCAAACAGCACAGGACATCCCACAGCAGTCTACAACAACATCCTCCTGTACACCTTTCAAACAGGTGCCAAACAGAGGCTGCACAAAGACAACTAGAAAAGCCTGTTTATGAGTTACAAGAGCTGCTAGCACTAGCAAAAGAGCTCCTGGAACAGAACTCCCCTGAGGAGTACTGGGAAGAACAAACCTCTGACTCTTGCCCAACACCACTCAGGCAAGCTCAAGTCAGCACTGCTGCCAGAGCAGAGTAACACTGCAGACTTCAGACACCTGGTGACTGGGTGCCGAACCAAGGGCGAACGGCCACCTGCTGCCCTTTTTCTACCAGTACTAGGTCAGTCTGAAACACTCTCCACACTACACAATGCCCATAACCACTCCCTGCAGCCACAAAACAAGCACCTGCCTCAAACGGACTGACTTCATAATGACAGGTGACACACTGTCAAGGCACCTGCTGCCTCTGCACCTGCTGCCTCTGCACCTGCTGCCTCTGCACCTGCTGCAGAGACCTGGATGTGGCTACTGTCTACATCACCCACCGTGGAACAACCACCTGCTACAAAACCCTCATGATTCACCTGCCATCCGCCATCGTGATGATTGTCGTCCGATGATGTCTCCAACAGGGACATCACCTGACGAAAAGGGGGACTGTAGAGTATGAACGGAGAATCATTAACTCATTAATTCTAAATACAGGGCACACATTGTGTGCTAGGGGTCCCACACTGTTTCTCCCCATCTAAATCACCGGGGAGCGCCAGCGAGTCTGGAGTAGAATGCGCTATTGACGTTTTTACGACCCAGAGAGACACTCCAGAGACCCTCGTGACTTCGCCTTCTGAACCCGTACCATGTGAGAAAGGAATGTTCAGAGAAGTGCTGACCCTCACTTCATTCTCTTACTGAGAAAGAGAAATGAACCCTGTTAATCCTATATATATATTCTATATATCCATGTGATAAATATTGACATGTATCTAATGTGCCATCTCACATTTTCCCTTAAATGTGCTTGATCTATGTTTTCTTGCAAACTAATGGGTTAATGTTTCAGACTTTGCATACTATGGTTAACCGAAATCATATGTGTGGCATATTTGGTCTCTGTAACTTGGTATTTTGAAGATCGAAATGACTGTGTACATGATATGTCGATAACAACAACATATTAGTATTACAAGTATATTTCCTAGTTTTCTTTCTTGCACATGCAATGAGAAATGTGAGAACAAAGAGCAATAAACCAAATTCCCGCCTGGAACCCAAACCCTTCTCATTGGTCGAGCCAATGAGAGGTGGGACATGTTTTCTAAGGGTATAAAACTACTGCGCCCACTTCCTTCTCTCTCTTATCTCTTCACTCTCTTATGCTCCTCTGGCTTCCTGCCTCTCTTGCCCTCTGAGCCTTGTGCTCTCTCACTCTCTCGCTGAATGATGCCAAACTAGAAGGCCCCAAGGACTCCCAAGCGTGCGCCAGGCTACGGCCTTGTCTCTGACTCCCACTGGTTCTCTCTCTCATCAAGACAACATCATCAAAGATCAACTCAAGCCATCAACAAATTGCATCAGGACAGTTTAATTCAAATGGGACATGCAAGTATCAAACTTAGTCTCATTATTTGATACATTAAGTATCCTTAACCCCTTTCTAAAAGGGCGTGTCAGAACTAATATGATGGTTTGCTCAGGCTGTTGATCTGCTGAACTTCAAACAATGCTATAACTTCTTGCCTTCCTGTATTCTGCTTCAGCCCTCTTTCCCTTGGTAAACTGTATGCATGTATGTATCTGTATGTTAGAGTAGTTTAAATGTTTAGTCTAGTTAATAAAGTCTTGTTCATGTCACATGTAAAGTTGTCTGTGTCTCAAGCTCATATCTAAAGTCACTAATCATAGATTTTGACTACTTGCTCTTAATACGTAGTAAGAAAGACATTTCCCATGCCCCGGAAATGTACCTTTCTATTAATTAATTAATTAATAACCAATATTGAGTGTTCACGGGATGAACCGAGCATTTGGTTGTAATGTTAATGTAGCTACATCAAGTTAACCCGATTAACTGATCCAAATATTCATGATCGATTATAACAAGTTATGATTGATTATTAATATTTCATAGAGCTGATTCGCTACATTGCATTTTACAATATATTCAAATAGAAAACTGTTCTTTTAAATTGTAAAAAGAGTTCACACAATGCTTTTACTGTAAAAACTGTTTTATTTTTACTGTATCAAATAAATGCAGCCTTGTTGAGCAGAAGAGACTTCTTTTAACGGTAGTGTAGGTCTAAAATTAAGTAAAACCTTTATGTAAAGAAAATATATAGTCAGATTACTTTTAACTTAAAACTTGATTTTGATCATTTAGTCTCCTCACATTCATTCTCTATCCCTCATTGATAGGTCCAGGAGGCAGGGGCGAAAATTTCATCAAAATGTTGGGGGTGTCAATAAACATAACAATTCTCAAGAGCAATTTTTGAAGTGGACACCAAGGGTTTTTTTGTTGTTGCCCCATTTGCATTTGTATTATTTTATTAAACAATTATTTTAAGAATATATCATTATATTATTTACAATACACATATTTTAATGATATTTTAGGGGGGACATATAATGATGTTTTTAAGCAACAGAAAAAAGCACAAATGTCAAGGCATGTCAAAACTTCTCCAGGGCTCAAAATACCCTCAGACCCCAGAGGGTTAAAGGTGCACTCAGTAATATTTTGATTATGTCGCCTTGTACTTGCACTGCCACTTAGAGTGCCACTTGTTCAAACACAATAGTTTCAGTTACCGATATCATTGTAGAAATTCCCAATTCACAGTAAACCATGATTCATTTTATCCATGAGTAAAAGTGTGCAATTACAGATCTGCTACTGAGATAAAATAATTAGTATTTGGCTTTACATCTGGAAGACGTTTTTTTTTTTAAGTTGTATGCTAATCTGCAATACATTTCCTCTCGGATGTCAAGAAGACATTCAGCAGATGTCTTTGAGATATTTATGATTTAGAATGTTTGTTAATCTGATCTTTCATGGTAGCGGGTAGTTTGCGATAAACTACCTCAGGGTGTGACAGGCACAGCTGGCCCAGCTGTCAGTACCTGGTAGGGGACCCTCCCAGGGTTACGCGGCTTTCTTACTGCCTTGTGAGTGTCTCGGGAGAGTCAATGGCTAAGGGAGTAAACCCCTATGGAAAATCACGAGTGGGGCCCCTTAGGCGGTTTTGTGAAGCAGAGCAACACATTCCCCGCAGCTCCTGCAGCCAAACTGGTACCAAACGTCATGCTATGCACTCCTTTGGACCCTACCAGCAAGACCGAGGGGGGGATCCTGATGCACGGGCAACCAAGGATTTCCAGAGTTACTTGCCCAGGCTTTGCGCTAACAAGAGGTGCAAAAATGGGGAGAGGACACTCCTTGGCCACCTAATCGTGGCCAAGGAACACGGATGGCAGCAGTCACAGGTTATAAACTCATTTTGGATTGGCATAAAAAATGGGCGCCACGGGTTGCCATTGTTGGTGGGAGGGGGTCATTGCACCCCAATGGATAGCTACCGCCCGCCTCAAGCTGTTGGTGGGAGGGGGTCATCGCACCCCAATGGATAGCTACCGCCCGCCTCAAGCTGGGCAGCCGCCGGCAAATAAGGTGCTTTCCCGCCATGGCTCACCTGCTCCAGTGGGTGCTTGGAGCTTATGGCTCATCGCCAGACAAATGGGCCATCTGCACCAAACAAAAGCAAAACAAATGGAAAGAATGTACCAGCCCTTCATTTTGCAAGCTGCAATGTATGTACAATGTGTTCTGACTCTCTGAAGATATATTGCATATTGAAGACTGCAGTTATCAACAGGGAAGTGGCGAGACTCCATGTGGATATTGCAGCACTGCAGGAGACTCGGCTTGCTGGCAGTGGCTCACTACGAGAGAGTGGCAAGGCAAAAAGCAGAACAAATCAAGGCTACACGGTGTTGGGTTTGCCGTCAGAAACACACTCCTTGACATAGAACCACCAACCGCAGGATCCGAGCGGATTCTGCTCATGAGACTACTCACTGCTTCTGGAGATGTAAACATCCTGAGTGTCTACGCTCCAACACTTTACTCATCTCTGGAGATTCACGACCAGTTCTGTGAAGAGCTTCAAAATATTATTGGCAAAATTCCTAGCTCTGAGCACATGTATCTGTTGGGAGACTTCAATGCAAGGGTTGGAGCTGACCACGTCATGTGGGTTGTATACCTTGGCTATCATGGCATCGGAAAGATGAATGACAGTGGCCAAAGACTTCTGGAGCTCTGCTCATACAACAATCTCTGTATCACATACTCATTCTTTCTCACAAAACCTTGCCATAAAGTGTCATGGAGACATCCAAGTTCTCTCAATTGGCACCAACTCGACCTAGTCATCACACGACGAGCCCTCCTCAACTCAGTACTCATCACACCAGCTATCACAGTGCAATCTGTGACACCGATCACTCACTGGTATCCAGCAAGGTCAGACTACACCCCAAAAAGATACACTGCCTCAAACAAATGAGCTACCTACGCATCAATTCTGCCAAGACCTCCCTCCCAGAGCTCACTCAATCATTCCAACACAGACTTGAGCAGTCTCTACACAACACAACAGATTGGAAGTGTGGAGACAAAGTGGGTGTACATCAGAGATGCCATCTTCAATGCAGCCATCAATAACTTTGGCAACCAGACAAGGCAGAACACAGACTGGTTTGAGGAACACCTGACTATATTGGAACCCATCCTCCAAGCCAAGTGCATGGCGCTCCTGAAGTACAAGCAAGTTCCAAGTATAGGATCATTAAGCGTTCTGAAAGCTACCCACAGTGCAGCTCAAATGACCGCCAGATGTTGCGCAAACAATTACTGGCTAAACCTCAGCAGTAGGATACAGCTCGCCTCTAACACTGGTAATATCCGTGCCATGTATGAAGGCATTAAGACAGCATTTGGTCCAAACATCACGAGGACTGCAGCACAGGGGCCATCATCACTGATAAACAAGAGCAAATGGCCAGGGGGGTAGAACACTACACAGAGCTCTACTCACAAGACAACGGTGTGTCAGAAGCTGCCCTTTCTGCAGTAAAGCCCATGCCAACAATATACAAATTGGACAATGTTCCAACCTTGAAGGAACTTGACAACGCCATCAATTCACTAGCCAGTGGCAAGTCCCCGGGACAGGACGGCATTACATCTGAACACCAGAACATGGTCTGCAAACACTCATCGACCACTTTGCCAATGCCTGAAACAACTTCGGCCTGAAAATCAATCTGAAAAAGACCAATGTCATGTGCCAGGATGTCAGAGACACCCCTTCCATACATATTGGCAGCTACACCCTGGAAGCCATTCAGGACTTCACCTACTTGGGTTCCACCATCACCTGCAATTTGTTCCTTGTCACAGAGATTGAAAAGCGCATTGGGAATGCATCTTCAGCTATGTTCAGGCTGACCAAAAGAGTATGGGAGAACAAATCATTAACACTCAACACAAAAGTTCAGGTATACTTTGCTTGTGTCATTAGCACCCTCCTCTATGAGTCTTGGACAACATACGCCCATCAAGAACACCGTCTAAACACATTCCACTTCCGCTGTCTCAGGCGCATCCTTGGTATCAGATGGCAAGATCGTATTCCCAACACCTCAGTCCTCAACATGGCCAACATTCCTAGCATGTACTCTCTACTCAGTCAAAGGCACCTGAGATGGCTTGGACACGTGCGTCGCATGCAAGATGTCATAATACCCAAGGATGTCTTGTATGGTGAGCTGGCATCAGGCACACGAGCCACTGGTCGCCCTGTCCTGCGCTTTAAAGATGTCTGTAAATGGGACATGAAGAGTTGTGATATGAACCCTGGTGACTGGGAGCAAACTGCCGACGACAGACTCAGCTGGCAGCAGGCTGCGAAAATAGGTCTCAGGAGAGGTGAGGAGAAAAGACACTCTGTCTGGCAGACCAAGAGGGAGCGACACAAAGAAAAAGCAGCGAATACTTCTGGAGCTGTAACCGCATTCACTTGCAATTACTGTGGCAAAGATTGTCACTCAAGGTTTGGCCTACTAAGTCATTCTAGGCACTGCAAAACCTACAGTTGGCACTGTCTAGGCACTGACAAAAAATTGTCTTTCGAGACATACAGGCCTATATAATCTGATCTATAAGGATGTTTAGCAGATGTTACTTAAAATGTGATGCTCTCCAGATGACAATATACATCTTGGACATGTGCGTGTACTACCTGGCTTAGGGTTATTTTTAGGTGAAGGGGTTGGTGTATGCTGTCTGTAACACTATATAATTAAACACAATAAACATGTTGCTGTCACAGTCTGTCGCCCTCATGTTTTCAAGGACTCTTATTTTGAAGTTTTCCTCCTGACTACATTTCCCAGAATTCACTGCCCTCATCACTTCCATCTGTTCCTTATCATCCCCACCTGTCTTCCTTTCCCTCATTTAGCTCCTTTTGTATAAATACCCTCCTGTTTTGTACATTCCTTTGTCAGTCCTTGAACTGTTATTTTGTGCCGTTTAGCTTTATAGCTTGTTGCTCTCCAGCGTTTATTAAAAGTTTGAAAGTATCTACTCTTGTGTCCTCTCTTCCTCTCCAAGTACCCAACATTACAGCTGCAGTGATGCCCCTATACTGTATGTTAATTATTAAATAGGGCACAAGTAGTATTTACCATTATTTGCACTGGGGTGTAATTGGCACCTAATTTTTGCATCTGCCAAAAGATTTCTGAGTGCACCTTTAAGCCACATTTAATGTATGAATGTTATTGCATAAGATAAACTATTCTAAAAGACATCTGTAAACAAATGATGCTAGAGGTTTTATAATATTATGCAAAGGTATTCATAGATTTATAAGTGTAGCTAAAGTATCCAAATACTTTTTGGCTCATTGTATACTAATGTATAATCCCTTCACCTGCATAAATTTGCAAACATCCTCAAATTAATTGAAGAGAGATGGGTTGTTTCCTTACACCCTCTGGTATATATTTAGGTCAAGCAACATCAGACATCATGTACCAAATTACAATGGACAGTCTGCTTGAAAATGTGGACAGAACAAAATATTACCGTTACCAAGGCTCCCTTACCACACCCAGCTGTAATGAAGTTGTGATCTGGACTGTGTTTAAAGACACCATCAAAGTCAGCCATGAGTTGGTAAGTCAATGCAACTCTTTGATTAACATTAGAAAATAATAATTTAGATTAGGTTGAGAATGGTACATTCTTCACATTCTAAGATTATTTTAAATTCTCTCAAAACAGATCAGACTCTTCAGCTCAACTGTCCATTTAAGTGGCACAAGCCCACAGATGCTGATTACTAACAACTTCAGAGGTGTTCAGTCCCTGAATAGCAGAGTGGTGACATCACAGGTGGCAGGAACTGTGACTGCAGGAACTGCGACTGCAGGAACTGTGACTTCGTCAGCGACTACGACTTATTTCTGTATTACCACAATATTTATCTTTTCCTGTTTGTGCTGGCTATAAAAACTAGTGTTTGAAATTAGAATAATAAAGTCCACTCTTTAAAGAATAGTTCACCCAAAACTAAAAAGAACTAGTTCTTTTAACAGCATTATAATCTGATTTAATTGGTTTCTCATTATTCACATTATTCATTTAGTAAATAATGTGCACGCTTTTATACAAGTTCTGTTATTAGTTGATGATACTTAACTGTTCTACATTTTGCAAACGCACAGACATCTATCTGTGAGCATAACATAGCCCTGTAGTTTTGACAGTATGATTATGTGTATGAAGCTTAAGTTGTTACTGTAAACATAATATGTGTAATATTGAATATCAGAGAACATTCCTTTGTAGTTTTTTCTCTCTCAATTTGACATAATATGACTGCTGAATACTCTCACATGCTATGGCAGACATGGCATACTGAAGTTATTCCAACTGGAATAATAAAGGTTTGCTGGGTAATACTGGCATGTGTCCCTTTCATCTCTCTCTCTCTCTCTCTCTCTCTCTCTCTCTCTCTCTCTCTCTCTCTCTCTCTCTCTCTCTCTCTCTCTCTCAAACTAATAATACATTATTATTTTCTAATTTTAATCATAGAGTTGCATTGACTTACCAACTCATATGTCATAAGTTTACATACAATTAGTTTGAAGTCATTAAAACTAATTTTGTAACCATTACACAGATTTAATATTAGCAAACTATAGTTTTGGCAAGTCGTTTAGGACCTCTACTTTGTGCATGACACAAGTAATTTTTCCAACAATTTTAATTGTCACAAATTGTCAGTTTAGAGACAGATTGTTTCACTTTTATTTCACTATATCACAATTCCAGTGGGTCAGAAATGTACATACACTAACTGTGCCTTTAAGCAGCTTAGAAAATTCCAGAAAACATTGTCAAGTCTTTAGACAATTAGCCATTTAGCTTCTGATTGGAGGTGTACTGAATTGGAGGTGTAACTGTGGATGTATTTTAAGGCGTACCTTCAAACTCAGTGCCTTTTTGCTTGACATAATGGGAAAATCAAAAGAAATCAGCCAAGACCTCAGAAAATGCCAGAAGGTACCACTTTCATCTGTACAAACAATAGTACACAAGTATAAACACCATGGAACCATGCAGCCATCATACCACTCAAGGAGGCACATTCTGTCTCCTGAATGATGTTGATGAAATCGTAAAAGGTAAACTTTTAAAAGTTAAAGCTACATTTGAAAGTTCTGCTTCACGTAAACATCTTATTCATATTATAAAAAAATACTGGACAGAATTTATAGTTTTAATTATCATCTTAGTATTTTTAATAAGTGTTATATTATGCCAGTAGGTTTTACAGATCATAGTATGGTGCACTGTAAGTTTATTTTAAGTTTTTTAAAAACTAAAAGTGCATACTGGCATTTTAATACTGACCTTTTAAATTATATATATTTTTTTAATCTTTTTGGAAAGTTTATAGTATAACAAACTCTGTTTTTTCTTCAATACAACAGTGGTGGGATTTTGGCAAGATCCAAATAAGTTTACTCAGCCGTACACTCTGTTTTTTGGAAAAAGAGATAATTGAATCTCAACGATTAGCTCAATCTACTGGTGAGCTTCGCTATTTGGAAGCCTACTCAAAGAAGAATGCTAAGTTATCTGATCTACTGGGGTATAAAGCACAGGACGCTCTGGTCCGTTCACGTTTTCAAAGTATTGACCAGATGGATGCACCATTCAAATACTTCTTCAATCTGGAAAAAAGAATGGGTAGAAACCTTTTATTCATGCACTGCGTTCTGAAGACGGAGTGCTTTTGTCTGATCCTGCTGATATTCGGGAAAGGCAGTTCTTTTTTTATCAAAATCTTTATAGATGTGAGCTCAAATCAGTGTGTTGTGTGGAAAATGTTTTCCTTGACAGTCTACCAAAGGTATCAGAGAAGGCAAATGATGACCTCGCAGGAGTTTTGACCCTGGGAGAATTTCATAAGGCCCCGCAAAGCATGGAGTCTGGGAGGGCTCCAGGAGTGGATGGCTGCCCAGTTGACTTCTATAAGGCTTTTTGGTTGGAGTTGGGTGCAGATCTGCTGAAGGTACTCAATGATAGCTTGTCAGAGGGTAGGCTGCTGTTGAGTTGCCGAAGAGCGGTAATCACTCTTATTCAAAAAAAGGAGACCTTACTGATATAAAAAACTGGCGACCTGTCTCACTTCTAGGTAGCGACTATAAACTGCTGTCCAAGGCATTGGCTAACAAATTGGCTGGAGTATTCGGACCAGACATATTGTGTCCCCGGTAGATCTATATTTGATGATATTTCTTTAATTCTAGATATTCTTTATGTCTCTAAATTATTGAATTTAGATTGTGGCTTGATATCGTTGGATCAGGAGAAAGATTTTGACCGTGTTGAGCATTCTTATTTGTGGAGTATTTTAAAAGCTTTTGACCTTTGCAAAACATTTGTTGACATGGTCAGAGAGTACTCTATTGTGATGTTGAGAGTACACTGAAAATTAATGATGGCTTATGTGCTCCATTTCAGGTTTTTAGAGGTATCAGACAAGGCTGTTCCTTGTCTGGAATGTTGTATTCCATAGCTACTGAACCTTTGCTTCAACAAATAAGTAGTAATTTAAGTGGCTTGGTTTTACTAAATTGTAATAATAGTTTTTGTTTGTCAGCTTATGCTGATGATATTGCAGTAATGATCAACAGACATAGCGCTGTGCAGATTTTACTTAATTTAATAGAAGATTTTAGAGTGTTGTCTTCTGCAAAGTTTAACTAGAAAAAAGGGATGCTTTAATGTTGGGACAATGGACTGATGGGAAACCTTGCCTTCCTGATGGGTTCTGTTGGGGTAGAGGGGGTATAGAATAATTAGGAGTTTATTTAGGAGATGACAGTGTGTTACAAAAAAATTGGGAGGGGGTTTTGGAAAAAGTTAAAGGACACTTGGAAAAATGGAAATGGTTATAACCAAATATGTCCTATAGGGGTCAAACTCTCATTGTTAACAATTTAGTGGCATCCTCACTTTGGCATAGATTGGCATGTGTAGACCCTTCACCACAGTTTTTAGCTGAAGTTCAAGCTGCCCTTTTTTTGAGACAAACTTCACTGGGTCCCACAAAGTGTTTTATACCTCCCCAAAGAAGAAGGTGGGCAAGGTTTGCTTAATTTACAAAGCAGGGTTGCTGCTTTTTGTTTAAAGTTTTAACAAAGATACAATTTTTGAGGTTTTGTATTGGATAGACCCCTCTTTTTAATGGATCCAACAAAATTGGGGAGTTTTTTTTCATGTTCATAAGAACTCATATTCTCTCCACTGGCTATTACAAGAACCTTTGATACTTGGGGTCCGTCTGGACATTAATACGCACTGTAATTTATCAGGGTTCATTACCTTATTTCAGGAATCCAGGGTCTTCAAGTTTGGGACATTTATTGACTTTAACTGGACCTCACTTTGAGAATGTGGAGGCAGCATCCAAACATCTGGGAATCAGATCTGCTCGTGTATTTACTCAGTTCTTGACAAAAATAAAATCATGTTTTACAATTGAAGAGGACCACTTACTGAAATACTTTTTTACAGGGATAGTACTCCTGATATTGAAGATCCCTTTCCATGTTTAGTTGTTCAACCCAATCTTGATGAATGTTTAGGTTTTTTGCTTAAACCATGTGAATCTTTGTTTTTAGATTTTTTTTTGTTAAGTGAAGGCAAAAAGCTGTATAGAGCCTTTGTTTTGGTTTTTAATAAGAATGTGTTTGATCAAAAAATTGATACACCATGGCGTTCTGTTCTGAAACTGAGTAATGATGTAAAGCCAGAATGGAGATCCTTGTATAAGTCAACATTATCTAAGAGGGTAGGTGACATTCAGTGGAGAATTCTCCATGATGCCATTGCTGTCAATTCTTTTATTTCGGTGTTAAATCCAGAAGTCAGATCTGCATGCCTGTTTGTCTTCAAAGGGAGACTGTTTTTCATGCATTCATGCATTGTTTAGGAACATTTATTTATGAAGGTAAAAGAATTGTGTTGTAGGTTTAATGAAACTTTTTGTATTGGGACTTTCATTTTGGGTTTTAAGTATTTTCAGAAAAAAAAACTGTTCAATTTTATTTTAGGCCAAGCTAAAACGCCTAGGTTACGTATATGTAACCTCCGTTCCCCGATGGAGGGAACGAGATGTTGTGTCAGAGAAGCGACACTTGGGGTCTCTCTTGAGCACCGATATTCACCTCTGAACTATGAAAAAAGGCCAATGAGAGTTGGCAACCAGTATTTGCATGTCCCACCCCCAGACATACGGGTATTTAAGCGGCGCAAATATGGGAGTTCATTCAGGATTTTTCTGAGGAGCCGAAAATGGTTCCCTCCATCGGGGAACGGAGGTTACATACGTAACCTAGACGATCCCCTTCTGTCACTCTCTCCACGTTGTGTCAGAGAAGCGACACTAGGGGTCCACTTAAAAAGTGCCATGCGCTGAGCCGTGTACGTGAAATGCTGATACAGGAGCGAGCAGGTAATCTTACGTGCAGAACGACCAACTGTCTCAGGCTGCACGTACCCTTCCCCAATGCCCCATTTAAGCCATCAGACTCCTTATCGTTACCCTGGAGGGGGGAACAAGGTGATGGCCGCCAACATGGGAACGAGCCAGCCTGGCTGTGCTTCTTTTCTCTCTATGTTTCTCGCATAGAGCAACTACGGCCGGGGCCCTTACACACATTGAGGGAAGGGGGTCTTAGCCCTCATTCAGGGCGGAGAAGACCCTGCGGAGGCCACACCTACCCGGGAGGGGAGGCAAATTTTAGTGGCGCATACATCAGATGGCCTATACTTAGGACCTATGTGGAAAAGTTGGTGCGGTGATAGATCCAGCCTTGTAGAGGGAAGCATACAGCACGGCGACCGAGGCAGCTGTAACTGCCTAAGGGAGACACGGGAGTCAGCTCATGAGGGGACAGTACCGTGGCATTACACACAGGGGGAATCCGAACAGGAGGTCTTACCTGTGGAGCACCTATACCAGTACAGGGTAGCTTGCGGTTCCCGCAGTGGTTTGGGTCGGCGAGTTCCTCCGCTGAACTGCGGACCCGCGAGGGCTAGGGAGGAGTCAACCAGGGCCCAAAAAATGGGATCTCCTGGGAACAGAGGCGCACTGTTTTCCCTTGGTTAGGGGGAAAGGGTGCTAGGCGCAAGCGGTTCACCTGGTCAGATCGTCAGCGTGCTACCGAGTTCTACGGGCTCAGACCTGAGAAAACACGGGACGAAACTGACTCAACTCGGAGATTATAGAATCTTGCAAAAGTGTTAGGTGTTGCCCAGCCCGCTGCTCTACAGATGTCTGCTAAGGCGGTGCCCCTAGCCACTGCCCATGAGGACGCAACACTCCTGGTGGAGTGAGGTCGGACCTGCAGGGGGGGGGGAACGGCCTGGGTGTGATAAGCCAGGGAAATGGCATCGACAACCCAGTGGGCAAGTCTCTGCTTGGAGACAGCGTTCCATTTCTGCTGTCCCCCAAAGCAGATGAAGAGCTGCTCAGAGTGTCTAGCGCTCTGTGTGCAGTCCAGATAGATACGTAAAGCACGTAGTGGACACAGCAGTGAAAGGGCTGGGTCTGCCTCCTCCCGGGGCAGCGCTTGCAGGTTCACTACCTGATCCCTGAAGGGTGTGGTAGGAACCTTGGGCACATAGCCCGGTCGCGGCCTTAAGGTCACGAAAGTGTCTGCCGGACCAAACTCCAGTCACCTGTGCAAGAAGGCTCACTGGGGGGTAAAGCGTACTTGTGCAGCCCCGTGGGCCAGCTGTGCACCAGAGCATCTGTCCCAAGAGGAGCCTCTGTGAGGGCATACCAGAGCGGGCAGTGGGAGGTTTCCTGGGAGGCAAACAGGTCTACCTGGGCCTTGCCGAACCTGTCCCAAATCAGCTGAACCGACTGGGGATGGAGCCTCCACTCTCCGCTGGGCAAGCTTTGTCTTGATAGCGCGTCCGCTATCACATTGAGGTTGCCGGGGATGTGAGTGGCGCGCAGTGACTTGAGTCGCTGCTGGCTCCAAAGGAGGAGACGACGGGTGAGCTGTGACATGTGGAGGGAGCGTACTCCGCCTTGGCGGTTTATGTAGGCCACCACCGTGGTGCTGTCTGTCCTGACTAGGACGTGCTTGCTGCGAATTAACAGAAGAAACCTCTTCAGGGCAAGAGAAACAGCCAGCAGCTCTAGGCAGTTGATGTGCCAGCGCAGCGGGCCTCGGTTCCACCGGCTTGCGGCTGCGCGCTCGTTGCAAACGGCGCCCCAATCCAGTTTGGAAATGTCGGTCATAACCAGAACACGTTGGGACACCTGCTGCAAGGGCACTCCTGCCCTTAGAAAGCAGAGGTCTGTCCAGGGTTTGAAGGCTTGGAGGCAGGCAGTGGTAACTTTCACCTTGTGCGTGCCGCGGCGCCATGCTCATCTCGGAACTCGAGTCTGGAGCCAGTGCTGAAGTGGTCTCATATGCATCAACCCCAGCGGCGTGGCCGCCGCGGAGGATGCCATATGCCCCAGGAGCTGTTGGAAACGTTTTAAAGGGACCACGGTGCCTGGCTTGAAGGAAGCAAGGCATTTCAGCACTGACTGAGCACGCTCGTTGGAGAGACGTGCTGTCATTGAGACTGAGTCTAACTCCAAACCAAGAAAAGAGATAATCTGGACCAGGGTGAGCTTGTTCTTCTCCCAGTTGACCTGAAACCCTAAACGGCCGAGGTGCTCGAGCACCTGGTCTCTGTGTGCGCACATTAATTCCCGCGAGGAGGCCAGAATGAGCCAATCGTCGAGGTAATTGAGTATGCGTATGCCAGCTCCTCGGAGCGGGGCATCTATTTTTGATAGATGAATGCTTTAGTGATGGCCTGCCTTACAGTTTGTCTACCCCTGTTCCACAGTGCACCAATCCATGTGTGTAAGTGAAGATGATCACATTAATTGACTGTCATTGAGACATTGTGTCACTCTTTGTGTTTATCAGAAAGTACTTTTGCTAAATGTTTCAAACATCTCAATTGGTAATCTCACCTTTTTGGCTTTTTCCCAGCTTTGTGCTATCACATGCCATCTTGTAGTAAGTTTATTTCTCCCTTTAGTAGGATACACATATAATATCCCTCATAGCCTAAAAGTTAACCTTAAAAGAATTTGGAGTTTAATGCAGTAGTTAATCACTCAATGACTTGATTTTAAAACCCACTAGATGAATCTCAAAGTATGCCATATGCTTCGTTTTTCTATGAAGGTTGTTTTTAGCAGTCTTTTTGTGTCTCCGGTGATGTCACATGGCCCATAATTGCAAGAAACTCGTGTAATGGCAATCAACAGTCTCCTATAGACATCGTAACCGCCGATGTCCAAGCTGATGCCTGTTTAACCTCTTTCAACTTCATTGGCTATGATGATGACACCACTTTAACTGAGATTATAAATACTGGCAAGACAAGTAGGTTTCTCTTCCTCTCCTGTTTAATTTTACTTTCACATGCTATTGGTTTTATCGTAAATATGAGTTTCCCCACTCGTAAGTTGCGCACGAGTTTCTGAAATGAGCAGTCCTAAACTTTCAACATGGTGAATGACTGGTTATTTTTTTCTAAATGCAACTAATTGTTTTGGTCCCATTCATGTATGTATATCAGCAACCTTTCTATGCATGTTATACAGTTTTACACCTTGAAAAGCTTTTATTTTGGCAAATTCCATTGTCATCAAGCTAACTGAGTGCTATGCATTATGGTGTCAAAGTTCCTCAAGAAATCTGAATTAACCTGGCATTGTCCATGTTTCTCGTTTTTTCGACAAGGCACGTGAACACAACATAGTTGTAATTACCACTTCAGAAGTGCATATGAATGTCGATAGCACATGAATGCAGCATATGTCTCATTTCCACAATCCACATTTACCTCTTCCCCATTATCTTCAGTATGCTGATCAGGAGTCATCTTGTGTGATCTATAATTTCAGAATGTATATACTTGCACATGTTATTTGTATTTTGCTTTACACTTTAGTAAAGGTTCAACTTGATCACAAGAAAATGTATGTGGAAGGAGGTGATCTGCCAGGCGTGTTTACCAGCATACAGTTTCATTTCCACTGGGGTACTGGCAGTGCCATGCCAGGATCTGAACACACTGTAGATGGCAAACAATACCCCATGGCGGTAAGAAAAATTTACTGAAAGTACAACTTTACAACTAGTAATGCTTTGTTGCTCACTTGTCTTGCCCATTGGTTTCAGCTGCACATAGTGAATAAAGCAGTAGCTGATTCACATATATTGGCTGCCTTTGGTTTCTTTATTGAGGTAGGTTTAATTTTATTGCCTATCAATGACGTTTGAGACCATAGTTCAGTTTGTGTTTACAGTCTCTGTCTATGTTTAAAGTATGGTTTAACTTGCAGGCCACTAATGACATTGGAAAACCAGGAAGCTGGAAGACCTTAACCTCTTATTTGACAAAAATTGCCAATGAAGGTACTATAATCTTTAGTAGATTAGCAGATCATCTAATGTAATTTAAAAAAAAGGTAAATGCCCTCACTGCTTAGGTGAACGTGCAGGCATCACCCAATTTATTTCCATGGATGATCTGCTTCCTGGAGTGGACTGGACTAAATATTACTGTTATTTCCGCTCACGGTCCCACGCCTGCCATGGTCTGCGAGCCAGGGCTCTGCCTCCTGAGCCTCTCTCAGCTCTGCCTCCAGAGCTTTCCATGGTTCCGCCTCCCGAGCCTCCCACAGCTCCGCCCTCAGAGTTCCCCGTGGCTGTCCTGTGGCCGCCTCCCAGGCCTCCTGAACCTGTCCCTGCCCCTTGGACTGCCTTCTTGCCCTCTGTGGCCCCTTGGACTGCCTTCTTGCCCTCTGTGGCCCCTTGGTCTGCCTGTCTGCCCCTTGTGCCCCCTTGGACTGTGTGTGTGTGTGTGTGTGTGTGTGTGTGTGTGTGTGTGTGTGTGTGTGTGTGTGTGTGTGTGTGTGTCACAATGGAGTTTAATGAAGCTTCTCCAGCAAAGAAATTGTATAGTCATAAAGCAACCTCTGTCTGCACAGACAAAATTGCTCTATGCTTTAGCCATCTTAATTGTTTGTATTCACCGCTCTGTGGAAGAATGATTTATGTGCGCAGGCACGTAGAGTTTCTTTACAAAGTGACATGGCCAACTATTGGCCTGGCATGCATAATGCAGCCTTCGTCATTTTCATGGATCCGTGTGAACTGGGATCGTTTTGACCAACGTTGTTGTCTGTACGTGAAATGCAAAGGAAAAACGTTTCCGTTTTTAGTATATCGTTGTCGTGTAATCATACCCCAAGCAAGCAGAATTGTCAGATTTTCTACTGTTATCTTAACCTGAAATGGTAAGTTAACTCATGCATTTATATTAGGGCTGTCAATTGATTAAACTTTTAATCCAATTAATTAAATAACATTCAATATGATTTAATATATTGTAAAAATGTATAGTACAGATAATTAAAATGCATTATATTCTTTTGGCACACAAGTGAAGCATTAAATACTACACTCCAAAACGTTGGGTTATTTATTTTACCCAATAGCTGGGTTAAAAATTGGGTTGTTCTGTTGGGTTATTCCCATCGTTTATTGGGTTGTTTCTATAATAACACACCTAGTTGGGTTAATTGAATTTCAGTGGTCGACTAGTGCCACTACCAACAGAAGATAGTCAAGTTATAAGAACGCTTATAAGAATCAAGTTATAAGAATCATGTTATAAGAACGCTTTTCGTTTTCTTTATCAACATACAATAATAGCTGATTAAATTTCCCCTTAAAATGTGCTTACTTGGCTACCGACATAACACTTGCAATAAAGCCAGCCTATTTTCAACTGTGGCGTAGAAACTGTTAATTGGGATGCTCCTCCTCACTTTGTGTTCGTCCCGACACTTTTTTTTTTTTTTGGAAATCATACATTTCATATATTTGAACGACACAAGAAGAAATTGTAAGAAGCCTCGGTTTTAAGACTCATTTTCACCGGTTGCAGACACTGCAGTTTTTCATCAACTGAAAGAAAAGTATATTGTCATTTGTATAGTGTAACATTAAAGTACTTCAAAGCGGAATTATGAAATATTTTATCAAGAAAGTTATATCTGCAAGGCACTACATTATATAAAACAAATTGGACTCAAGATATTACACCAGGGATCGGCAACCTTTTTGACATGGAGTGCCATTTTGTTATTTTCCTAATTAATGGCTGTGCTGATGGATTAATAGTGGTGTTTTCCTTATTACATGACATGTTGTTCTGAAAACAAGAAACAAATGAAACACTGAATGTAGGCTGTCATCCGCGTCTGACCGAAGAAAAGCGGGCGCATTGACTCCTGCGATTAATCGAAAGCTCCAGGCCATGTCACAGCCATACCAGAGACCGCTCCAGGCCATGTC
The DNA here is from genome assembly GCF_025860055.1 of Xyrauchen texanus. NCBI lineage: Eukaryota > Metazoa > Chordata > Actinopteri > Cypriniformes > Catostomidae > Xyrauchen > Xyrauchen texanus. The sequence goes on from NC_068315.1 coordinate 26,848,282, forward strand.
ACAGCCACACCAGAGACAGCTCCAGGCCATGTCACAGCCACACCAGAGACAGCTCCAGGCCATGTCACAGCCATGCCCTATGCCCTATCTCGCCATGCCCCCCCCTCAAGACACCCTCCCCCAGCTCCCTACAGTACACAGAACTTATGTCATGTTTATTCTTTTTTTTGTTCATGTGTTGGGGCGTCACTAAGGGGGAGCCACCCCTTAGGGGAAGGGATATTTCATGTTTATTCTGTTGGTTCTTGTTTTTCGTGTCTTTTATTTTGAAATGTGTTCACTTCCTTGTCTAGTCATGTGATTATTCTGTTCCCGCCATGTTTCATGTGTTTTTTTTCTCATTGGTTCCTTTGTTTATTAGTCTTGTCTTGTTATTGGTTCATGTTGTATTGTTTTCAGTCTTGTATTTTCATTTGTGTTCTTGTTAAATTTTTACCCATGTCAATGTATTTTAGCCCTCATGTTTGCCATTGTCCTTTGTGGAGTATTGTTAATGTAACTTTGTTGTTGTTTTGCTTAAATCAAGTCAAGCCAAGTCAAGATTTAGTCAAGTTATGTTTTGTTTGTGTCAAGTCTAGTTTAGTCATATTCATGTTTCTAGTTTGGGTTTTTGGATCTCACTTTTGTTTAATAAACTGCACTTGTGTTCGTCTCGTCATCGTCTTCATTCTTGCCAGCAACGTTACACCATTGCCTACTTATTTATTTGTAATAAGTAGGCAATGTAACCATTTACTTAATTAATGAAAATGTTTGCAACTTTTAATTTAATGGAAATAAAGCATTTTCAAGATATTTGTAACTTGTGCTTTATCATTTATTTACACAGCAATAATAATAATGTCAACAATAATAATAGTACCAATAATACTAGGATGGTTAAAGCAACATTTTGCCCCCCAAATATAAAACCCAACAAATTAGTTATTTTATAACCAAATTGATTGGGTAAAACTTGCTACCCAATGCATTGGGTTAAAATAACCCAACAATGGGTCAGTGCTATATGAACCCACCATTGGGCTATGTGTTGGGTCATTTTTAACCCAACTGATTTTAGACATCTATTTAAAGGAACCAGACATTTATGCATTTGGCTGATGCTTTTATCCAAAGCGACTTACAGTGCACTAATTACAGGGACTATCCCCCCGGAGCATCCTGGAGTTAAGTGCCTTGCTCAAGGACACAATGGTGGTGGCAGTGGGGATCGAACCAGCGACCTTCTGATTAACAGTTATGTGCTTTAGCCCACTACGCCGCCACCACTCATAGTGAGTTTAGTGAGTATTCGAAGTAGATTTAGAATGCAATATATTTATTTCCTTATTATTGAACATAGGCCTATCCGTTATATTGGCCTACAGTTATTCGTCAATCAGATTTATTGAGATCTTGTCTATGGACGTAACTGTGTACACATTTTGGAGTGGTTGCATCGCCTCAAACATAAAATTTTTAGGTCACCGTGTCAAGTTAAACGAAGTTTGCGTCTTAAAACACGTCGAGATCCCGCCTTTGGATTTGTGCTCCAAGCTGTGTTTGTACACGAACATGTTCTCATCTTGTGTTGTCTGCTCTCGGTAAGTGTGATTTGTTCTCTATCTGTATAAGCAGAAAGTTTTGCTTAATGCCCCCTGGAGAAAACGGGTGGTACTCCATGCTTTAATTGCTCAGACGGAAGGAATATTCCTGATTACGGTCAGGGCGCATGATTAATCGCATTATTTTATATAATGAATTGCACAATTAATGTGTTAAATTGACAGCCCTAATTTTTTATGATACTTGATTTTAAATTAACTCTTTGGCCGGACATAAATTAGCATGTAGTCTCAACTTAAATGTGTTAAAGGGGACCTATTATGCAAAATTCAATTTTACATGGTGTTTGTATATAAATGTGAGTCAGCAGTGTGTGTACACAACCACCCTACAATATTAAAAGTCCACCCACTCTTTCTTACATTTCTATTCAAAAACAGTGCGTTTAGGCCTCACCCACGACTCTGACGGACTCTACCTTATTATCATAGATCTTGAGTGATCTACACACAGTTCACCATTTGTTTCCAGATACAGTGAGAAGAATAATGTCTCAGCTTCGTAAGCTTCATAAGTGTTCTGTTGTTGGCTGTAAAAGTGAACATTAGAGTCTTCATGTACTCCCGGCATCAGAGCCACTGAAGATGCAGAGGACAAGTTTAGTTTTTGAAGGAAATGTGCCCCAAAACATACAAAAATATCTGTATGTTTGTGCAAAACATTTTACACCGGACTGCTTTGCGAATGAGTGTCAATATAAATCAGGATTTTTAATTTGTTTTATTTTCAAGCATGGATCAGTACCACCTGTTCATGTTCCAGCTTTATATCCTGAAGATGTAAGTATCGTACTTTATATTTTGTTAATGTTTGCAAATTGCCTTTCCGAATGTGCTTATTAGCTGATTCCACGGCTGATGCAGCTACAGTTACAATTGTCTCTGTTTGTATTCACGGAGACCAGAGCTATGTCAGGGGTGGGGAGCAGCAGCTCATTTGCATTTAAAGAGACACACACTGAAACAGCGTATTTTTGATTCCACCCAAAAAGAGGCATTTACAACATGATATAACAAATGATCCGTGGGGTATTTTGAGCTGAAACTTCGAAGACACATTCTGGGGACACCTAAGAATTATATTTCATCTTGTACAAAGGGGCATAATTGGTCTGCTCTAAGGAGAGGCCACATAGCTAGTTTTAGCAAGTACAAGCTAGTACAGTGAATGTTAGCATGCTCAATGCATGCTAATTGGATTACTCATGCTTTGATTAACTCAATAGCTCAAGTATCAATTTACTGAAGAACAATCTATCAATGTACCTGTCCTCAACTTAATGTCAAGCTCCACTATTCAATATAATGGTAACCCCCCCCAAAAAAACAACTTTAACATGACAAACTCTTCTAAACAACACAAAACGTTAAATGCTAACAAGTATATACTTTACATTCATCTTGCACAAAGACACATGATATGCATTAAACTATTCAGGTTACTCAAAAGGTGTAAGTTTCATGAAATCAAAAGAAAAAGTTCTAAATACTCAGGTTAATTTAATTGAACTAATTTGTATGATTCCTACTCAAAAAAAGTACTATTTTTTTAGGGTTTACAGTGTGTGTAAGACAACATTTAGTCCAAACACCAACAACAATACCATCCAAGGAATTCTAATATGCCTGTGGAGTGTTTTTCTTTTGCATTCGCACTCATCGGCTAGAGCATGCTGCTGTAAATGACCAGAACACTGCCACCTTTGCTTCATAATAGTCCATGGGCCCAGGCCACAATTTTCACTAATTGGTACCACCCAAGGTGGCAAATTCTAGTTTGATTTTTTTTTTTAGTCCATATCTCTAGATGATATTTCAACATGATAACCTTTTGTAAGTGGTAGCTTTGTCACAGAAATTAGCCTTCAATGAGCAATGACACTAACCGTTGAGCCGAAGAATGAAAAAATCTTTAACTTTATTTGAACAGAACATGTCATACAAAGAAAAACAAAATAATTATACCTTATTCATGAACTTATTTGGCCATTGCAAAATGTTTCTGTTTATTCACCATCATCATCATCATCATCGTCTTCATCATCATATTCAACCAGTTTCATGACATCAGTATTCTCCTCCTCCTCTTCCCTCTGATTGCTGCAGGTTTGTAGCTTGCACATTTCTGTGCACTCTAATTTATTGGCAAGACAGGAACAGTCAGGAAGCTGGCAGGTCCATGAACACTTGCAGGCCATAAGCTCCAGAACAGCCATTGGTGCTGGGGGTCCCCTCATCCAGTCTAGCATCAGCATACCTGTACAAATAAGTGGTAGATATTTCTCATCCATTTCGGTGAGGTGTCCAAATGTCAAGAAATTACCTATAGATATTTATACTATTGTATTATTAGTTATTAGAAAATGTAATTATTGTATTTATTATAAGCATACCTTTGTCATCAGTTGTCCATCCATGTCCTTTTGGTTCGGGTATGTCTGGCTGTCCTTCCAGACAGTGCCTCCAGACAGCTGTCTGGTAATTGGCATGCTGTATATGCAGCTTTAAGCAGTCCCTGCAAGGGGGAAGTAGGCTGGACTCCACTTCACCTCTTTTGGTACAGAATAGCAGGTAACGTAGATCGTTAACATCACATACACTAGATGATGGTGCATACATCCTGCAGACAAATTATTCCATTTTGCTGTATAATTCCTCTGATACATCCCAGGAGGTTCCCAGGGATTTGAAGGACTCTTGGAATGTCCTGTTTCCTTTCACAAGTTTGAGAGCGGTAAGTTTTCCTCATCCTGCAAAAGCACTTACGCTATCACAACCCGTAAAGGCATGTACCCCTATAAGAGCATCACATAGATCATCTCCAAGGAGCTGAGCAAGGTTACTGATGTTGATGTACCTTGTTCGATTCTGAGTGCCAGATTTCAGATAAAGGGGGCAGTTTATCTTCTTACAGCATCCAAGACAAAGGATCATGACATCCGTATCCTCACTCACAATAACTGTGGTTTGATAGCCATTCTGGCTAGCATGATTTGCATGTAGGAGCATACGGGTATCGGCCCCTTCATGGGAATATTTCAGCTCTTCAACAACATTCCAGTCTTTTTTGGTCAGACAATAGCATCTCTCTCCACAGGTTGCAAATAGCTGCTTGTCCTGAAGCTTTACCCGGTTCTCTACTAGCTTCCACTGGTCCACAATGAATGTTATCAAGGCTGTTTTACTGTCTGTATTACTTAACAGCTTTCTCCACTGCACTACATTGTGTCCCGGGGCGATGTTCTTCCATTGAGTGCTACTTGCTGAACCACGATTGTATCTCTCAGCATTCTTGATTGATGTTTTCCAGTACACATCAAACACCACATCTATCCGCTTACTGTTTCTTCCTTCGTGCAACATTAGGTTCAATACAGAACTGGCAATCTCTCCAAAAGTCTTGCCATCACCTTTTAGTTTCTGAACAAGGCTCATTCCATCAATGATGCATGCAGAGTGTTCTCCAATATCTTCAACCGATGATGCTGATTTCTCTAACTCTCTTGCAAGAGCAGCCTTATTAGTTTTCCACAATGAGCCATCTGGATTTGAAAGTGCCCAAGGCAATGGACCAAGTGGATGAGCCAGGACATCTTTAATGTGAAGTTCTCTACTTTGCGAAGCAATGATCATATGCCCAAAGAGATTTCTGTCAGCTTTCAAGACCACCTCTTTCTTCTGTGCTTGTTTTACTCTAGCACTTGTCTTGATGCTTGAGAATGTCTTCAGATTCTGTTTTCTCAATTTGTCATGGAACCTGGTTGCAGGTGACTCTTTCTCTAAATGTTCACTTCTGAACGTCTGATATGCCTGCTCTCCAGTCTGGTGAGCTTGCAGCAGATCACTGGCTATGTCGGGTGACACAGCCATTCCTGTGGAAAGACTAATGATATCAGACTGATCTGGACATAGAGGGTTTACCCAGCTTCTCTCTATAAGTTCTACAAAGGCATATACATCTGCTATATCCTTCTCTATCCTGGGCTTCTGTAAATCTTGATGACTGAAACACTCTGTCGACTCATTCCCTGTCATGTTCCTGAGTTGCCTCAGATACTGACTTCTGTTTTCTGAAGTGAGATAGTATCTGGTGACTGCTCCAGTTTTTAGGCTAAAACCCTTGGTTCCACCGGCAGTCTGGGTGTCCTTGTTTACAGTCTCCTCAATTGTCTGGTCTACCGGAATCTTTCCAAAGGGATTGTTCCTGCCCAGCTGGACAGAAAAACCACCCTCTATAAAGTGTGCATGAACACCAGGATGATCCACCTCCAGGCGAGACATTTGAGCATAGTAGTATGTCAAATATCTGGCATAGTTTAGCTTATCATAAGCAAAACACCATGGAATGGTTGCTCTAATTGCTGCAAGATGCACCATCCACCTTCCCTCTCTTGATGCTCGAATAAGACTAAGCAAAATCTCAACCATGTCTACATAAGACATCCAGAAGGCAGACAGGGGACCATTGTTATCTCTAAGGTAGCTAAGGAACTCATTGAATCGTGTCAGAATGCGTTGACATGAATCTTGCTCGAGGGTTCCCTCAAATCTTGAGGGAACCCATCTCTAACACAGGTTATCAACTGCTTGCAGAGTTGCTTCCAAATGAATAAGATCTTCCTTGATGATTCTGTTCTAACCATCTATGAAAACCTTTCCATGCTAGTCTCAGGAAAGCCTCGTAGAGCAGCTTGTGGAGCCTTACTCCTCGATTATACCTGTGACCATCAATGACCCCTGAAATTGAGCCATCAGCTATCACTCCTGCCTCTACACAAAGGTCTCTTAGACCAGCATCTGCAAACCGTTTTCCAATTGTTGCCATGAAAGTACAGGTGGTATGGAAGACTCCCATTGTAAGGATGATGTTCTTGAATACCTCCTGGTGTTTCCATGTAATTTCTTCAGCTTTGGCATATAATGCCTGGTCAAAAACAACAACAATGTTGTTGAGCTGCAGAGACTTCATGATGCTTATCGACTGGTTAAGTACCTCATGTACTGTTGATAACTGTGTAGCAGGAGCATTGATTGTGGGCAAATAGCCAATACTATCTTCCTGTACACTTGTATCATTGTGGGTGAGGATGTTTAACCCAGTCCAGCTGCAAACATCTTTGTTGGAAAGACGAGCCATTAGCCACACTTGGTTTCTGTCTGCTGCATCCTGTAGAAAGGAGGCATGATTAGTGTCAACTGTCTGTATAACAGGAGGATTGGCACGTTCTCCTGCATTGTAAATGGGAAGTACCATCTCTACTGCTTCAATGCTTCTCTTCTTGGTTTTGGGGATGCAAGGCAAAGCTCTGGTGTCAGCAGGATGATCAGCAATAGGCTTTGTTTGCACAGCAATTCCATTCACTCTATGTGATGTCCCTTCACCACTGATTGTCTCCTCTAGTCTGTCTATATTGTCCCATGCCAATGTTGTGAAGAGACCAGGCTTGATGTTTTGTGGTAGTGGGATAGCACCTCCACTTGCTGCTTGCTTCTGAAGGCAAAGGGCTGTGTCAATTTCTTCTACCTGAGAATATGAAACACCATGGCCGAGTCTATTCAGTATCTTTATCAGTTCCACATTTCCGGTGAGTGACTTGACAGCAAAGGGCAACACAATATGTTTTGTAGGCTTGACTTTGCCGCAAGTAACAGCATAAACTAGGTCTTGGCTGAATGAAGCTGTGAGCCTTTTCACCCTCTGGGATGGGTTATTACCTACTTTGGATGAACCTGTTAGGAGTGTCTGGAGAAACTCCACTAGAGATGTAGGAGTGCTATTCATCATCTCAAGATCTGACGCATGTGGTGGCCATGCTTGAGTAATATCTTGATTCCGAATATCACCTCTGATCTTCAGTGCCACTTGCGATATGATGTCTTCGCTAATGCTTGATTTGTGCTCCTTCAGTTCATCTTTTAGTTTCTGGCAAACCTTTACAAGTTCAACCATTGTAAAATTGTCAGGGTATACCAACAGCTTTCCTTTGTCATTTGGTATGATGTATAAAGATTCACCAAATTCAGATTCAACCTTGCGACGTAGGTGTTTCTTTGTAGAAGGTGCCACTTGTGTTACACCACATTCAGCCATTTCTGTCACCAGTTTAGAGGTCAGGTCTGTAAATGGTACCACTGTAGGATGTTCAATCAGTCCTTCCCTAATGTATGCAAAAACTTTGTAGAGTGCCATTCTCTCTGCTGCCTCATAATGACATTCTGCTTGGCCCAAGTTAATTTCACCTTTGTCCATGTCTGTATTTGGATCCTTTGTGTACACCCTGTAGCAGGATCTGTGATAATGACCTTCAGCTGCTACTAGTTCACGACTGACTATGGCTAGCATTCTGTTGTCACCTTTCCTGACAGCCGCTCTCCTGATTGTATCATCAGCTCTCAACTCTGTGCATTTTGTCAAGCTCTCTTTTGTCCTTTGACCTTTCAAATAGTTGCTACATTTGTCACAAAATATACATTTGGCCTCATACACTCTTGATGCCTGTGAACCTCGTCTAGTGGAATTTCTTATGTCTTCTGCAGATATTTCTGCAGAACTTTCTTTTGCAAGGATGCTGTCAAGCAGTTTCTTCATAGTGAAGATGCTACGACATTTCCTGTGATACAATACTGATGGTATACTATCTTCAGGTAGGTCTTTAGCAAGATCAAGTATGGGGCTGTAGCCTCTTATTTTAGCTGCTCTTAGTAGTGTGTTCCATGAACTATATTAGTAGGTTCCACAAGGTTAGAGTCATCATCCGAACAGTGTATTAAACACCCTGGCTGTGTACCACTTGCACTTTGTTCTGCCATACTTCTCTATTTTGTGATGTACCTTGCTCTGCAAATAACAGAAATACCGGTATATCAAGAACAATGAACATTTAATGAACATTTAAATGAACATTTTTGTGGTGCTAAAAATAGCATCAGGACTAGCTGTTTCCAATTATGCTATGTGCTAGTCTGTGCAACAAAGTATTGTGAAGTAATCTGGTTTGAACTCACATTGACTGAAATTTCAGCCGTCTTAAACTACTTCACATCTCTGCATCTCCACACACTCATCAATCTTTTTTTAATTACTCACAAAGTTGTTATTGTATAAAATAGGTATCAAATGAAAAAGTGGACCTTCTGCTTCACAGTGATGCTAGTAGATTGTATTGTAGAACAAAGATGGTCTGAGTAATCTTGATTTGAAAAATATAATTAAAATAAAACAAAGTTGCAATCATCGGTCATTTCTTCACTCATTTTCACACAAAGAAGTGCCTGTAGTCTCCAAGGGTAACACATATCAAAATAAACAGCAGGACTCACCTTTTCAGATGAAAATAGTGGCTTATCTGTACAACGAGGTATGGAGGAGTAATCTGAAACTTTTGAAACTAGCACTAGTCGTTGTTGTTGCATAATATTATTTCATATACAGTACATACATATTTTTTCAAATTGCTAGGTCATGGATTGTCCCACCATCATGGTTCTGATATCACCAGATTACAGACAGTCTTGTCTATCCATATCTGAAAAGATACCCCCCTTAACATCAATATCTTTTGAGATAGATTTACAAATATAACAATTTAGTAGATGCAAAAAAAAATTTCTTTAATATGAAGGCTAATATAAAACGTATACCGCATATATCATGTCAAATTATTGCAAATCTGGATAGCCCTGACTGTCCTGAAAAAATAAACATATAGTATGTATGGCTACCTCTTATAATAGATTTCATACAAACCTGCGGGGCAGATACTGTAGGACGATAATGGCAATAATAATGATTGTCCCAAAATATTAGTAAAGCTACTCATTTGAAAAGGTTATCATGTTTCAAAGTACCTATATGGACTCTACAAACAAACTGGTACCAAATTCTGGCTTGGCCCATGGACTATAAGCGCTCATGTTCCAACAGCTTTTTTTTTTTTTTTTTTTTTTTTGCCAATCACTGTAAATATCATGTGACAGACCATTCTCTATTATAAAGGAAAAACAGAAGCTCTCCAAAACTCTGCTGCAAAGATTAATCAAATATAAAGGGATCAGTGAAAGATTAACTATAATATAATTACGTTTTGGCGATTTATATGTTCTTTGCAAATAAAATAATACAAATAAATAAAAATAATAAAATAAAAACGTTTAGTCAGAATACTTTTGAATGTTGGTCAATGGAGAAACACGCTTCTCTGCATAATGGTGTAGTTCTCTAAATGGTATTATTGGAACCATGCAAACTTTGACCCATTGGTGTCAAACACACCTGAACCAAACTGACTTTAATCACCTGATGATCTTCAGGGCAACACCTGTCTCAAATTGAACATTTTGAAGGTTGGTCTATATGTTGTTGCACATTTCTGAAGAGTTAAAGCCTTTGAATGTAAATCTTCCAAGTTTATAATTGTTTTCAAAGTAGAGTTTTTACTGTTTATAAGAAGAGAGAAAACTTGGAAAAAGTGCCAAAATTAAGGACTTGTTAAATTAATTTATTTGACTAAAATGGTAAGATGATTCAAGCAGTTGGTTAAATCTTTTGTTAGAATTGAAACTAGCAAGCAAAAAAAAAAAAAAACCTTTCACAACATTTAACAATGTTGAGGTTTGTTAAATCACTGTGCAATATCTAAAATGATCTTGAAACTAACAAAGCAATGTAACATGATGGTTTATGTGTCTGGATTACCCAAAAAACAAATTCCAAAATAAATGAATGTTAGTTAATATAAAGTTGTTTTATTATTAGTTCATGTTGGGTCATAGTGCATTAATTAATTTTATCAAATACAACTTTTGATTTTAAAAATGTTAGATTTTTATATTAACATTTAATGCTCATTGTTAGTTCATGATACCTAATGCATTAACTAATGTTAACAAATGGACAATTATTGTAAAGCATAACCCGTATTTTATGAAAACCAAAGTCAGCACATTTCTAAAGTGTTTTGTTTAGGTTTTTAAAAGATCCAATCAGCCAGAAACTTCTTAAATGACTGATTGAGACAGTTTGTCATGTATGTGCAAAATGACACAGTCTCATAGGAGGTATATGAAGAGTGCTGATATTTTCTGATTTACTTGAATTACAAATGAAAGATTTTAGACGAGGAACAATGATTTAAGTTAAGAAAGTATAGAAAAGGAGTTTCCAAATATTGTGAAGGATTTGGCTGAAAACGGCAGTACCTGTAAAACAATACTGGGTAGGAGTAGAGTTTACAAAGCATGTCCCCCTCCCTCTCTTTCTTTGTAAAAGAATACATTGTTCGTGACCTGCCTTGCAGCTGGTCTGTTGTCCATGGTGTACAATGCACCACCAACTTCAGAGTGTAAGTGAAGTTCATGTGATTTGTTCACCAACAATTTGGATCAAGCCCATTGCCATTAATGTTATGATGTTGTAAACTGCTTTGTTTCCAATTTTAATCTCTGCTTTTAATTTGTCTTTTCCCAGCTTGGTGCTATCACATGCTATCATGTAGTAAGCTTGTCTGTCATTCTTTCAATCTAAATTATGTAATACATTAACATGCTAAATCAGAACACAACCACTTTACTATTCACTCTTTTCTTCAGAAAGGGTAGGAATTGTAAAAAAAAAAAAAACTTTTGACCATAATAAGAGTTCTTTAAATTGTTATCTGTGTCTCAGGTGATGTCACTTGGGACACAATTGCAAGAAACTCGTGTAATGGCACTCAACAGTCTCCAATAGACATTGTAACTGCCAATGTTCAAGCTGATGCCAGTTTAACCTCTTTCAACTTCATTGGCTATGATGACAACACCACCTTAACTGAGATTGAAAATACTGGCAAGACAAGTGAGTAAGGCTCTCTTTATTGTGTCATACAGTTTCATGATTGCATTTGTGCAAGGCATGATGACATGCAATTTCTGGATTTCTTTTAGAGTGTTGCAGTACCTAAATTATGTTCTCACTACTTCATGCTAAACACAGTAAACATACTTCTAGTAAATTGGCTGTGATGTGCTCCGATTTTTGAGAAAATGGCCTCTCTGTGCCTTGTGTTTTGGTCTATTAAGTTAAGGTTACTCTTGATGATAAGAAAATGTATGTAGAAGGAGGTGATCTGCCAGACTTGTTTACCAGTATGGAGTTTCATCTTCACTGGGGTAATGGCAGTGCCATGCCTGGATCTGAACACACTGTAGATGGCAAACGATATCCTATGGAGGTATGAATATAATAAGATGTGAAGATTTTGATTGGTCTCTTATTACGTGTCTAATAAAGGCTTTTCTGTCTCAGTTGCACATAGTGAATAAGGCTGGTCGGACTGGCAATGTGTCGAGTGATTCTGTATTAGCTGCCTTTGGTTTCTTCATTGAGGTAGGAACGTTTCTCTTGCAGCTCACACGATGTTTATTGGTAGGTGAATATTTCCAGGTGTTGCAGTATAATTTCACCCGCAGGCCTCGAATGCTACTCTGAAACCAAAAAGCTGGAAGACATTAACATCCTATCTAGCAAAAATTGCCAATGCAGGTAAGTACGGTATCAGTCACATATTTTGGCACCCATATTAATAGGTTACAGCATATAAACTGTGCTCTAAGTTTTGTGGCATTGTGTAAAATACATACTTTTGGGTTTCATTTTGTGCATATTATCAGTTGGATGTAAATGTGATCCCCTTCATGTAAATTAGTTTGAATGAAAATCAAGTTTGTTATAATTCTAAATTGCCCACTCCCAAGAACCATTTAATGAGTGTTATCAAAGTAAATAATCAATATGGAAACCCAGAACTCATGTCATTTTCAAAATTGAAGTGCAGTTTCACAAAAGAAACACTCTTCATGTGAATCACAATGTTCTGTTGCAGTTACATGCCAACTTTGTTTTTTGAAAATGGGCCACATAATGTACAGGAAGAAATGAGAACAGCACACATTAGCATTTGCATACAAATATCCACAATTTTCAGAGAGAGGAAAATATTTGTAAACTCTTTGCTTCTCAGGTGCTAAAATGCACATCAACCATTCTATCTCCATGGATGATCTGCTTCCTGGAGTGGACTGGTCTAAATATTACCGTTATCTTTGTTCTTTGACCACACCCAACTGCAAGGAAGGGGTAGTGTGGACAGTCTTCAAAAACCCCATCAAAGTCAGCCAGGATTTGGTAAGTCTAATCTAGACTACTCCAATTTTAACAGTATCGTACACTATGGCGACAAGTATTTGGACACTTTAACACTACATCCATACATCCTTAAATATGTTAAATATCATGTTTCAAAACTTTAAGCATTAATGGAAGATATAACGGCTCCCATGCTTTGGGAAGGCTTTCTACTAGTTGGAACTGGCTGTGGGGATTCAGACATGAGCATCAGTGAGATCAGGCACTTACAGGTGCATCTTAAAAAATTAGAATATTGTGGTAAAAAAAATTATTTAATTCAATAAGTGGAACTTTCATGTATTCTAGATTCATTACACACAAAATTAAGCCGCTTTTTTGTTGTAATCATTATGTAACCATAATGGCTTAGAGCAAAAATCCAGTATCAAAATATTGGAATAAAGAATTTATTATACAGCAATGTTGACCTTCTGAAAAGTATGTTAATTCATGCACTCAGTACTTGGTTGGGGCTCCTTTTGCACAAATTAATGCTAATAATTATTGCTCCGTGGTCCAACGTCCTCTTCAGATGAAAATCAATTTTGCATTTAATTTGGAAATCAAGGTCCCAGAGTCTGGAGGAAGAGTGGAGAGGAACAGAATCCAAGTTGCCTGAAGTCCATTGTGAAGGTTCCACAGTCAGTGATTATTTCGGGTGCCATGTCATCTGCTGATGTTGGTCCACTGTGTGTTTTCTCAAGTCGGGAGTCAATGCAGCCATCTACCAGGAGATTTTAGAGCACTTCATGCTTCCATCTGCTGACAAGCTTTATGGAGATGCTGATTTTCCTTTTCCAGCAGGGCTTTGCACCTGCCCACAGTGCCAAAACTACTAGTAACTGGTTTGCTGACCATGGTATTACTGTGCTTGATTTTGTCAGCCAACTCGCCTGACCTGAACCCCATAGAGAATCTATGGAGTATTGTCAAGAGGAAAATGAGACACCAGGCCCAACAATATAGGCCGCTATCAAAGCAACCTGGGCTTCCATAACATATCAGCAGTGCCACAGGCTGATTGCCTCCATGCCACCCTGCATTGATGCAGTAAATCGTGCAAAAGGAGCCCAGACCAAGTATTGAGCGCATAAACCTACTTTTCAGAAGCTCGATATTTCTGTACTAGAAATTCTTTATTCTAATATTGAGAGATACTGGATTTTATTTCCATGATCTGTAACCCATAATCATCAAGATTACAACAAAAGGATTGCCTTGTTACACTTCGTTCATATATTCTAGATTTATTACACATTCTACTATTCCACAATATTCAAATTTTGAGATGCGCCTGTATGTTGAGTGATGGGATTCATCACAGAGTTGGTGTTTCAATTCATCCCAAAGGTGTTCAGGTCTGGGCCCATTGGCAAGAAACCCTTAAAGTTCAGAAAATCACCACCACCCCTGGAGTCGCGAGTACGAATCCAGGGCATGCTGCTCCAGCAAGGTGTTCTAAGCAACCAAATTGGCCCAGTTTCTAGGGAGGGTAGAGTCACATGGGGTAACTACCTCATGGTGACTAATGTCTGGTTCTCGCTCTTTGTGGGACGCATGGTGTTGTGCATGGATACTGCGGAGAATAGCGTGAAGCCTCCACACAAGCTAAAGCTCTGCTGTAACACGCTCAACAAGCCATGTGATGAGTTGCGCGTATTGACGTCTTGGACCCTGAAGCAACTGTGGTTCATCCGCTGGGATTGAGGTGAATCAATACACCACCACCAGGACTTAGAGCATTGGGAATTCAAAATTGGGGAGGGGGAAAAAAAAAGGTTCTGAAAATCATAAAGTGTATTGTCACCAGTGGTGAGTGTAACTCGTTACTGTAATCAAATTACTGCTGTAACAGTAATAGAACAGGTTACTTTAAAGTAATCTGCTTACAATTAAAGGCATGAATAAAATTACATTACATATTTATTGCTAATACGATATTAAGTAGAATGCCTTTTAAATGTATTATGTCCCTATGTTGGTGCTTTTATGCGTCAGTTAATGAGCATACGTTCTAAGAAAGAAACCACCACGGCAGATGAGTTTGTGGCTTTCCTATGGATGCAGCAGAGTGTATTTTTATTTATTTTATTCAAAAATGGAGAAGAGGCATGCAAGGCCGGGCCAGCAACAAATCCTAAAATCTCAAAGCTCTGTCCCATCCTCTTGTGCCTCCATTGTGTGTCCCTCTGCAGCTGCCCCTGGAGGAGAGGGGTATCGGCTTCGGGTGTATCTGGAAAACCGTTCACGTCTGACATAGGGATATATTGTACACAAACAGACATACTGTACATGTATATGCACACCGAAAAGAAACAAGCTTTCAAACATGCAATGGTTTTCCTATCAAAGCAGTTTACAAATGTTTTCTTTGTGCCGGCATGTGAAGGTCTTTCCATACCATACTCCGTAAATGATTCCATTATGGGCCTCGCTTTTGTGTAGCTGAATAGGCCAAGGGCATGGACACATACTTTTAGACATGTAGTGCATTTATGATCGTAGTTACACCCATGGCTTCAGGTGGGACTATATTAAATGATGTACGTCTCTCCAAATGCTAGATCGACCTCTTCAGTGCAACTGTCTACATCAACACTTCGACAAACTCACCCCTAATGACCTACACTCTCCGAGGTGTTCAGCCAATCAATAGTAGGTTTGTAACATCACATGTGGCAGGTTCCAGAATTACTGGTCATAAAACGCCAACATCAACTGCAACAAAACTATTAAAGTCTCTTGTGACCTCTCCTCTAAGTGCAATACTCATGTACCTCATGCACTCATGTACCTCATCCTACATCTGATTAAGGCGAACATTAAGTGGAATAGCTTTAGCACTATTATTGTAAATTTTTCTTTTAATTATAATAGACTGTGAGAAGAATAGAAGTTATTAATACATTATGAAAATCTAAACCTTTCAGTCAGATTTGTCAGTCTTGTAAAATAAATATTTCATGAGTATTTACAAATTTAAGTTTTTCTACTGGGTGTTCTCAAATGTTGTCAAGTACTTGTCAAGTTTCATACTCTCAATTTCCTTGCCCTCCGCTTGTTAACCGCAACTGTATTGATGCATGTCTTTCAGGTCAGCTGTGTGCCATATTTGCAAAAGTGCATGGGTTAATGTGCATTTGCTGTATTTTTAAGGTTGTATTTTATATGGGAAATTACCTTAAGCCACATTAAAAAAAAATTCTCACCAAAGGTGCACCGTTTAAGTTCTTAATACATTATCAGCTTTGGAATTTGGAATAGACCAAATTGCTGTTTTAGGCTTTGACCAAATGCTGGTACTAGACTGAGGGTCATGAAAGTCACTGATTTAACCACTCAAAAAAAGCTGTTTGAGATTAGTTTGTCCTGAATTAATAACTGACGAGAGATGGTTTGTCTTTTGCCTTTTTGAAAAATTATATCTAGATTTTGTATGTGGCACCAACATGTGACAAGTTTGTCTCTGTCAAAACACTTGTGGCTTCAGCCAAGCTTTCGAAGGGTTTAACCAGTGACCAAACATTTTAATGTAATTTTGTACAATTCAGTTTTTAATGAAATGTTTTTTTTTTTTCCCCAAAAGATAAAATAAAATTCAACTTCACACTATCACATTGTGTTAATCACTCAACACTGTCAGAAGCAAAATTGTGTACTGTCATGCCATTGTAACTGGAGCCAGCTGGTAGATAGCTGTGCAGTGTGTAAACCTCACCAGAGGCTGTAGCCTTTAGCCTCCTTGTTAGAGCACCTGCCTCCCACGCCGGAGACCTAGGTTCGAGTCCCGTACGGAGGGGGTAGAACGAGCGTCACATTGGTGCCTGACCCGGATGGGAGTGAGGTTTAGGGGGGTGAGTGTAACGGGGGCCAGCTGGTAGATAGCTGTGCAGTGTGTAAACCTCACTCTCCTGACCTCAAGAGGTGCACTAACGATTGATGCTAGAGGCTGTAGCCTTTAGCGTCCTTGTGTAGCGGGTAGGACTTGGGAAGCGGGAATTGCGCCTTGATTGAATCAGGTGGTGGCCGTTTGGTACGGCACCTTTAAATCCAGTAAACTGGCGGTTTCTCTGATTAGTGTTTTGCTACAGACTCTTGGTAGGTTGTACTGACTTGATTGAGCACGAGATTCCTTTGATTGATGACACTCCGGTGCGGCAGCGCTATAGACGAATTCCTCCATCCCAGTATGATGTAGTGAAGACACATATCCAGGAGCTGTTAGATCAGGGAGTGGTAAAACAGAGCTGTAGTCCCTATTCCTCACCCATCGTGGTTGTGGAGAAAAAAGATGGATCTATTCGTCTTTGTGTAGACTATAGACAACTAAACGCAAAGACTAGGAAAGATGCCTTTCCATTGCCAAGAATTGAGGAGTCTTTGGATGCCCTCACAGGTGTGTCTCTCTTCTCCACTCTCGACCTTGCAAGTGGTTATAATCAGGTGTCAGTTGCCGAGAAGGATCGGGCTAAATCTGTTGGCCTGTTTGAGTTCCAGAGGATGCCATATGGGTTGTGCAACGCACCCGGGACTTTTCAGCGGCTGATGGAAAGAATATTTGGGGACCAGCGTTTCCATTCCCTTCTCCTGTACTTGGATGATGTGGTCGTTTTTTCATCTACGTTCAAACAACATCTGGAACGTTTGGAGTCGGTATTCAGTCGTCTACACAAGCACAGCCTTAAGCTTAAACTAAAGAAGTGTCATTTTTTTCAGCCTGAAGTAAAGTTCTGGGGTCTCTACGGACCCTGACAAGATCAGTGCAGTTAGGGATTGGAGCACTCCATCTACAGTTGCAGAGTTGCGATCATTCCTTGGGTTTGCGTCGTATTATCGGCGTTTTGTGCAGGGGTTTGCGAGGTATGCGGCTCCTCTACATAAATTGGTGGGGAAGCTCCAGCCACACCCTAAAAGGAATAGGACGGGGCGTAATGCCACATTGCAGGACCATTGGGATTGGGGCTGTGATCAAGCATTTAATACTTTGAGGGTCAAACTGATAAGTGCACCAGTTTTGGGTTACGCCGACTTTAGCAAACCATTTGTCCTCGAGGTAGATGCTAGTGGGCTGGGGCTCGGCGCAGTTTTGTCTCAAGAGCAGGACGGAGGATCTCGCCGTCCAGTCTCTTATGCAAGCAGGGGCTTGCGACTAACGGAACGAAACATGGATAATTACTCAGCCATGAAACTTGAACTGTTGGCACTTAAGTGGTCAGTAACAGACAAGTTTCGGGATTATCTGCTGGGAACCAAATTTACTGTTCTGACCGATAACAACCCACTCTTGTTACTTACGGACAGCTAAGTTAGGAGCCGTAGAGCAACGTTGGGCGGCGCAACTAGCGCTTTTTGATTTCATCATCGAGTACCGTCCTGGCGCATGTAACAGGAATGCGGCTGTGCTATCCCGCTTGCCGGTACCATCAGTCCCAGTCTCTATGGATGAGATGGCCTCAGGGATCTTTGTGCCAGCCGAAATTAAGAGTGTGGTCATGTCCCCTTCTGTTGAAATACAGGCCATAGATGCATGCCCTACAAGAACCAGGGCAAATCTCCAACTTTTGCAGGCTGAGGACCCTGTCTTGAAGGCCTTCCTGGTATATTGGAAGAGGGGCAGTCCTCCTACAGCCCCAGAGAGGTCCACTGAGTCCCTGGCTGTTGTGGAGCTTGTCCGTCAATGGGCAGATCTAGTATTTTATGAGGGTGTCCTATATAGGAAGACACATGTCCCTGGTAGCACTAACGAAGTCTTTCAGTTACTGCTGCCTCGGGCTCTTCAGACAGAAGTGCTTACAGCCTTGTGTTGTATTACAAATTTATAAAATGTTAAACACAATCATATATATAAACTGGGAAAGTAGAGTAGACTGCATTTAGCATTTAAGGTATAAATGATAAATATATCAGCTGTTAGAGTATTCCAGCAAGAGATTTCCTTCCAGTTCTGTTCTCTCTATTGTAAATTAAATTAGTCAGACTACTGACAATCTCATCCTCTGTCTTTTAATGGCTATTGGAGCCCCAGCCCCAGTTGTCTAAATAGTTAGGCTGATTGGATTAGCATCTCTGTATCTGAATAGTTATGCTGATTGGATTAGGACTGGTAACAATCTAGAGCCTAGGGTGGGTTTCCTATGCCTGTATACATCATTTGCATGCTTTAAAGTTATCACCTGGGTGCTTTGTGTCTATCTCTAAGCACTGCCCTCTAAAATGCATGTATAAATTACAATGTAAAGTTCCCTTAGTTAGATGTTGGTGCCTGCAGCTGCTGACAGCACAAATTTCTCAATAAAGAATCCTGCTTGAAGATGCAACCGAGTCTCCTGGTCTTACCTTCTGAGTTTCCCACTCTCTAGAAGGATAAAAAGTTTACAACAGTTTTGGTGCCGTGACCCAGATAGAGCTACTCACCTGAATCCAGATTGAAACTTCAAGCTCAACAAAGATCTGACTGCATTCCAGCCTGAATCTTTCTTACAACCAAAGTTTGGTGAGTGCTACTCTATCCAAAAGAACCTTTAAGACCAGTACAAATCCTCTGCGCCGTCAGAGAAGGGTTAACAGACAGCTGTAGGTTTGGTTAACTAAGTTATCCTCTAAAATTGTCTTTTTAGAGAAGATTAGCATTACGTGTTAATATTGGTTACCCTCTGTTGTTTTCAGGCAGGGAAGATTAGCATAAAAGGCTAATATTTTGTTTATCCTCTGTATCTGCAGAGAAGAATATTTGTTACCCTCTGTTTTTAGACAGAGAAGATTAGCATAAAGTGCTAGTAATTTGTGTTATCCTTTGCTTGGGTCAAAGAAGGTTAACAATAGTTGAACTGTGTTAACAAGTGTACCCTCTGTTGATCAGAGACGTTTTAGTGTTTGTTTGTGTGATAACAGAACAAAGAAAATCCACAAAATGTTTAAGAAAAGTGCTAGACTAATCCCCACAACTGAAAAAGGTGGTCTTGCGACTCCTTTGTGGTCAGATAGTGAATTCAAAACACTGTTAGGAGAACAACTGAACCTAATTGTCACTGAGAATGTTAGACAAGAACTAAGAAATATGAGATTCATCCAGACAAGACTTGGTCAGTAGATGAGTGTAAAAAGGTACTAGGAGCAAGTATTCGCAAGAACAATGTGAAAGGCATTATCTGCTGCCACGGAGAATTTTGTTTAGCACTTGCTACACAACAGTCTAAGCATAACTCAGAGCTAGAGAAAGGGAACAAAGAGCTCTGTGCTAGAGTATCCTCTTTAACCAAGAAATTGAACCACAACAAAGCTGCAAAAAAAAACTGTTGTAGAAGAAGTTAATCAGCCGGATAACATTTTCCCTGACTTACAAAATTTCTTTGAAACAGATGTAGCTCTCCAATCCGTAACTGCTGTGCCTGTAAATTCAGTCAATGTGTGTGGTGCTAGGAGACGATCTCAGGGAATTGAGGGAACTGAAAGTGTTTCTACCAACTCTTCTGTTGTCCAAATACAAACAGTCACAAAAGCGCTTGGACCTAAAGATATAGAGAGACTATCCCAGAGCTTACCCTCAGCACGCACACAGTTTTCTGAATTTAGAAGAGCATTGATCAACAAAATGCATCTATATGACATGTCGATAACAGAAGTCACACAGTTAATGTCACAAATTTTGACTGAATCTGAATTCAACAGTTTTGAATCTGCAGTGACTTCTGAACTACAGCATGCCAGTAGAAGCGATATAAGAGAAGGTGTTTTGAAAATTCTAAAGAATATCATGGGACCCAAAATAGACTGGTCAAGAATCACTAGCTGTGTACAAAAGAAAGAAGAAACTGTGAGTGAATACACTGAAAGGTTTTGTCAGTCAGCTGTAACTTACAGTGGAATTGTTGATAATTCTGAAAGTGTGTTAGATGACAAGGGACCCCTAGTCCGCATCTGGTCAGATGGCCTTTTAGCTGAGTACAGAAGAGCCTTGCCATTCCTAGATCTCACTTGGTCTAACAGAACTCTTAGACGTAACCTAGACAGGTTGGCTACATGGGAAAGAGATGCTGATGTTAAAGCCAAAGTGAGAGTAGCAGCAGCAGCTACATTTAGCACAGAAAAACAAAAAAACAGGTGGTCTAAAAAAGAAGGCAAATGTCACTACTGTGGAAAATTAGGACATTGGGAGAAAGAGTGTAGGAAGAAGTTACAAGATGCAAATAGAAATGCTATGCATAATTCTGCTCCTCCCCCGCCTGCTTACAACCCTGAAGCAGTTCAAGTGTCCACTGAAACTTTAGGACAGCTCGTTCAGGCTCTTCTAAGAGCACAACAAGTCCAGGAAAAAAACTAATTGTTGGGGCTGTGAGTAGCTACCTTTCCCCAGTAATCCATCATAATGACAAAATACTTTTTGTGAAAGGTAGCATACGAGAGAAAGAGATTGATTTTTTGCTTGATACAGGTGCAGAAATTACAGTAATTCCTACAAAATTGGCTAAAAGTTTAGACATCCCATACAAGAAAACCAAACTTTCTTTAACTGGCGTAATAGGTGAAGATTCTGTTTTGTATGAAACCCCGCCCATAGAGGTACAATTTGGCCTGAAAACTCTGACTACAAAACTGCTATGTGCTCCATTAAATACAGGTGCAATTTTAGGCATGGATCTCCTGAGACAAGTACATCTAACTTTAGACATGTCCTCAGAATCTGCTAGCATTAAACTTTGCTCAGCACAAGTTTCTACCAATAATGCAATCCCTCGAGTATGCTTTCTTACAGAATCATCCAATTTGGGCTAAAGACAAGGATTATTGTGGTTTGTTGACAGGTGTAGAACCAGTCAAATTGACAGGAACTCCACCTCCGGTCACCAAACAATATCCAATCAATAAGGAAACTATACAGGGGATCAAACCTATTGTAGAAAAGTTGCTGACGCAAGGAGTGCTAGTTAAAACCAACAGTCCATGTAATTCACCCATATGGCCTATCAAGAAGTCCAATGCAACATGGAGACTTACAATAGACTACAGAGTAGCCAATAAACATATTGATAAAATCACCCCTCTAGTGGCAGATCCTTCTACAATTTGTAATGGCTTGCCATTGGAGTGTAAGATTTTTTCAGTAATTGATATGTCTAATGGATTCTTTTCTGTACCGTTGCACTCTGACAGCCAGCCATGGTTAGCGTTTACAGTTGACTATGAACAATACCAGTGGACACGTTTGCCACAGGGATTTCAAAACTCCCCAACTATATACCATCAGGCTGTCAAACGTGATTTGTGTGACCCAGAATGTCCGGTAAAACAGTCCACTATGATCCAATACGTCGATGATATTTTGATTGCCTCAACAGATCACAAGGTACATCAAACTGAATTGGCAGCATTGCTGGACTGTTTGCATAAAAAAAGGACACAAATGCAGTTTTCACAAAGCTCAAATTGCTAAAAAGCAAGTCATATTTCTGGGTCAAACAATTGGTGCAAGAAATAGATCCATCACACAGGATCGAGCTGCTTCAGTCAAATCCATACCTCCGCCTACTACCATTAAAACACTCCGCTCATTTTTAGGAACAGCAGGTTACTGTAGACCGTGGATTGAAGAATATGCCTCGATTGCTCAGCCTCTCTATGACTTGTTAAAAGGCCATGGTAAAGATTCAGATACTGTTTGTATGGAAGAACTTCACCTCAAAGCGTTCAATGATTTGAAGAGAGCACTATGTCAAGCACCAGCATTGGGAATTGCACAAACTGATAGACCCTTTGTTCTTTATGTCCATGAACATTTAAGCTTCATGACTGCATGTTTAATGCAAGATCATGGGGGCAGTTTACGCCCAATTCATTACTATTCTGGTAAACTTGACATAGTCGCTCAAGGTATGGGCCCATGCCTCAGAGCAGTACAGGCAGTTCATCTAGCGCTTCAGGCTTCATCAGAATTGGTGTTAGGACAGACCGTAAATGTAAGATGCCCTCACGCAGTGTCCGCACTAATGAATCAAGCAAAAGTCACTTCTGTCATTCCTCTCGTTGGGGAAATTGGTTAGCAATTCTCACAGCCCCGAATATAGTTCTACAGCGTGCACCAGTCACGAACCCATCCTCATGTATGATGTCTGCAATGACTGAAGTTTTGTTAGAGGATGAAGGCGAAATGACACATGATTGTGTTACGCTTACATATACATCTACGAGTGAAGTAAAAGAAACTCCCATAGAGAATTCAGAATTTGAGTTGTTTGTTGATGGGTCAGCTCAAGTAATTGAAGGTAACAGACGAGCAGGTTATGCAGTAACGTCCACCACTGAAGTGGTTGCTTCAGGTCGTCTTCCAGATCATTTTTCAGCACAAGCTGCAGAACTAGTAGCCTTAACAAGAGCATGCACACTAGCTTCAGGATCAGTTGCAAATATCTACACAGATTCCAGGTATGCTTTTGGGGTCATTCATGATTTTGGTATCATTTGGCAAACCAGACAGTTTCTAACTCCTGCTGGATCCCCCATTAAGCATGCTGGATTAGTGAAAGCTCTAATGTTTGCCATGAAACTTCCAAAGAAATTGGCAGTAATCAAAGTGAAAGCACATCTCACCACTAATACAATGGAAGCTAAAGGTAATGCTCTTGCTGATGTAGCAGCTAAACAAGCTTGTTCCTATGCAACTGTACAAGTGTGTTCAGGTAGTATAGCACAGAAGACAATTCTGCCTCCTGAATCAATAATTGATCTGTACAAAGACGTTCCTCTGTATGAAGCATGGACATGGTTAGACAAAGGAGCCACAGTGGATTCATCTGGCTGCTGGACCAAAGGGGGAAAGTGTGTTGCTCCCGAATCACTGCTGCCATATTTGGCTCAACAAATACACAATTTGGGTCACAGTGGTCCAGCAACAATGAATCACAGGTTCTCTAATCAATGGTGGAATCCAAAATTCAGAAATGTAGCCACTGAAACAGCAAAGAGGTGTGTTACATGTCAGAAAAATGAGGTACCAGCAGCTACTACACCAGCAATACATACCCCAGCTCCACCAGGACCATTTCGTCACCTGCAAGTTGACTACATATCATTGCCTCCGTGTAAGGGAAAAACTGACGTTTTGGTAGTAATAGATAAGTTCTCTAGATGGGTAGAAGCTTATGCAACAGGGCGTGCTACAGCTGCACATACTGCTAAATGTCTTGTCACTGATTTCATACCCAGATGGGGATTACCAGATTGCATTGACTCCGATCAAGGTACACACTTCACAGGACAGGTAGTCAAGGAAGTGTCTAGAATGTTGAAGATTAAGTGGAATCTTCACTGCCCATACAGACCACAAGCATCAGGACAGGTTGAACGATGTAACAGAACAATTAAAACCAGGCTAAGCAAAATGCATCAGGAAGGAGTACCATGGGTAGAAGCGCTGCCAGCAGTACTTTGTAGTATGAGAGCGTCACCTAACAGATCAGTAGGACTGAGCCCTCATGAGATTATTACTGGACACCCAATGCAAATGCCAGGTGTGATTGATCTTAGAAATGCTGATGTACACATTGCCTCAGATGCCCTGATCGCTTACTGTGAAAACCTCACAAAGGCAGTACAGAGTGCCAAAGAGAGAGTTGAGTCGTGTTGGCAAACTCCACCAGAAGGTGGACACACAATCATCCTAGGTCAATGGGTCATGATAAAGACATTCAGAAATAAGCCATTAGAGCCTAAGTGGCACGGACCACATCAAGTGATGTTGATTTCAGCAGCTGCAGTATTGTGTCAGGGAAAGAAAACCTGGACTCATGTGTCACACTGCAAAGTTGTTCCTCCACCTACAGGGATAGGATAGGACACAGACCAGTGAGGAGCCCAGGGAAGAACCGAATGCAATATGCATCGGGGGACAAACCCTGTGGTGAAGACTCCCTCATAGGCCTTCCCCATCCACTAGTCCATCCTTACCTCACTGTTCTTTAGGTGTCAAAGGAATTATGAAATAGGGAAAGAAGGAACAACATTAGCAGACTCAGAAAAGGACACAACCCGGGTGTTTGAACAAATACTGCTCTACTGTCTTTTGATTTTCTTTCTACCCTCTTTGCAGATACCACTTGATGGCTGTCCCGAGACCCATGGGCATCGACCTCCTCACCTGTGTATGAGGCCACAACTTCCAGAAAACAACTAGACCCACTGCCAAGCCCAGTATCACAAGAAGAACGAAAATAAAATAAAAAAATACACAACACAGAGACTCACATATGGAATCTTCAGTCATCCATCAACATGATCAAGATTGTCACATTTCTAACCATCATGGACATCGCACAAAGTGTGGACTCCAGAAACAACATATTCTTAGAGCTGATGAATATGTCAAGAAGTGCCTTGTTTGCAGGAAAGGATGTTTGCATGCCACACGCACCCTCAGTAGGAGCAGGAATCCCATGGGTGGCACACCCTATCTCCAAATGTGACACGTGTACCTTCTTTGATCATCATACCAGTGGATTATACAAGGATACATGTCACAATGTAACAATTCCTCCACCCTCTCCATGTTGCATTCCTGGATTACCATCCTGCAACCTAACTTCAGCTCCTCCCATTATGACAGATCTACTTTTGCCAATGACTTTTCCTT
Organism: Xyrauchen texanus; assembly: GCF_025860055.1. Classification (NCBI taxonomy): domain Eukaryota; kingdom Metazoa; phylum Chordata; class Actinopteri; order Cypriniformes; family Catostomidae; genus Xyrauchen; species Xyrauchen texanus. The sequence continues at coordinate 26,873,675 of NC_068315.1, forward strand.
GGTGTATGGAAAATTATGCTCCAGCCTCGACTCCCTTGGGTGAAATTCCTCGTGAACTTTGCAGCTTTGTGGCCGAAGTGAGAACAAAATCCCATGTAGACATTACTCCATCAGCAGGAAAACAGGACAAAGACTTAGAGTGTCTCCACAGGACACCATCCCTTCCAAAACTCTTGGCAATAAATCAGTGGTGTATGATTCCTCCACCGACTGGCATTTTTTGGTTATGTGGAACTTCTGTCTACAATATTCTACCCAGTCGATTCAATGGCAGGTGCACCCTGGTTTATGTTTTACCGGCTATCAGAGAAAATACACACTCCACCCCAAGCTCTACACATTTACAAAATTCACCACCTTCCACAAACAAAGAAGATGGCTGCATTCCAGGACTCACTTGTGCACAAACATGGTGGTCGAGAACTCTTGGAGCAATAATCCCGTCTTATGGTGTCATGCAGGCCCTTGATCAAGTCAGAAGCTTATCAAATTCTGTACAGAAATTGGCCAATGATACGGCTTTGGCCCTTGGTAACATCAAGGACACTCTCGCTTCGCACAAGATAATGATATTACAGAACAGAGTGGCCTTGGATTACATTCTAGCAACGCAAGGGGGAGCCTGCACCATTATCGGCCCCGAGTGCTGCACCGGTTTAATGGATCCAACAGAGAACTTGAACAAAATCCAACAAGACATTCTTGATCTTGCAGCAAATTTACATCGATGACTGAAAATAATTCTTCATGGTTTGGAAACTTGCTAGTTAAACCCTGGCTGTGGATAAAGGAAATAGCAATTCTGCTGTTCTTTTTCCTACTGGTGTACTATTTATGCATCCACAGTATCAAGTGTTTCATTCAACAAATGACTCAAGCACCTCACGAGAAAATAACAGTTCCAACCAGAAAAGATTATTACCCATAAGAAATTCACGGACCCTAATTGCATGTTTGTTCTGTGTCAGCATGCAATCACAGAAAAAAAACCAACACAGAGCAAGTGCTATGTGCCTGTAACGATCACAAGTTACAAAAATGAACTTAAGTGTCTAAATTTTTATTTTGTGAGTTATTAGAACTCTCAAAGGGGGAATTGTTGTATTACAAATTTATAAAATGTTAAACACAATCATATATATAAACTGGGAAAGTAGAGTAGACTGCATTTAAGGTATAAATGATAAATATATCAGCTGTTAGAGTATTCCAGCAAGAGATTTCCTTCCAGTTCTGTTCTCTCTATTGTAAATTAAATTAGTCAGACTACTGACAATCTCATCCTCTGTCTTTTAATGGCTATTGGAGCCCCAGCCCCAGTTGTATAAATAGTTAGGCTGAATGGATTAGCATCTCTGCATCTGAATAGTTATGCTGATTGGATTAGGACTGGTAACAATCTAGAGTCTAGGCTGGGTTTCTTATGCCTGTATACATCATTTGCATGCTTTAAAGTTATCACCTGGGTGCTTTGTGTCTATCTCTAAGCACTGCCCTCTAAATGCATGTATAAATTACAATGTAAAGTTCCCTTAGTTAGATGTTGGTCCCTGCAGCTGCTGACAGCACGAATTTCTCAATAAAGAATCCTGCTTGAAGATACAACCGAGTCTCCTGGTCTTACCTTCTGAGTTTCCCACTCTCTAGAAGGATAAAAGGTTTACAACACTTGCATGATGATCATGGCCAACAGGGGGTAGAACAAACAGCTAGTCTTGTCCGCCAGCGACGCTATTTGCCCTTCATGCGGAAGGATGTTGACAGGTGGTGCCGTGAATGTCGGCGGTGTGTGGTGGCCAAGGCAACTCAGCCAAAACTGAGGACCTTTATGGGTAGTCTGTTGGCATCAAGGCCCCTAGAAATTGTAGCCATTGACTTTTCCATATTGGAAAAATCTAGTGATGGGAAAGCAAATCTTTTGGTTTTGACTGTGTTCTCTAAATTTTCGCAGGCATATCCTACCATAGATCAGAGGTCTTCAACAGTAGCTCGAGTTTTGACAGAGCAGTGGTTTTACACTTATGGTGTCCCACTACGTATCCATACTGATCAAGGGCGCAATTTTGAAGGTGAGCTGTTCCAACAATTGTGCAGAGTGTATGGAATTCGTAAATCCCGCACTAGCCCATACCATCCAGAGGGCAATGGACAATGTGAGCGATTTAATCGCACATTGCACGACTTGCTTCGTACACTACCTCCTGACAAGAAGAGACGGTGGCCTTACCATCTGCCACAGGTTTTGTTTGCATATAACACCACAGTTCATCAGTCTACGGGGTTTTCTCCGTATGAACTGATGTTTGGGCGCAAGCCCACTCTTCCACTTGATTCTCTGTTGGGCACGATTGATACTCCATCAGACTCTACTACTGCCAAGTGGGTTCAAGAACACCAGGAGCACCTCTCTGCAATTTACAGCCAGGCCCGAGCTCATTTGGAGGCGGCTGCTCAACAACGAGCAAAGAATCATTTGGTTCCTTTGCCACTCCTGCCCCCTGGCACATTGGTGTATCGTCGCAGTCACCCGCATGGACGGCACAAGATTGGTGATCATTGGGGGAATTTGGTGTATGAGATTGTGAGGTGCCTTGATGAGGTTGGTACACTTTATAAAATTAGGCCAAGGGATCAGTTAGGTCCCGAGAAGAATATCAACCGGAAAGAACTGCGCCCCCTCCCAACTGACCCAGGTTCACCCCATCTTGTGTTAGGGGGTGAGATGTTTAATGTATGCATGCCAAATTTCATAGGGGATGATGTTGATGGCAGTATGGATGGTGATGATTTTGGAGTATTGGTGGTAATTGATGCACCTCCTGTGAGAGGATCAACACCTTTCACCAAGTTTGGAGTGTCGCAGCCTCCAGCACTTGAACAGCGGGGGCAGACCACACCTCAACATTTAATACGTGACTCCTTGGGTGTTGAAGAAGTATCGACATCTGGCAATGCCCTCGTTTCAAGGCGAACTGCTAGAACAAATGCAGGCTACCATCCCAACCCTCACAACCTCTCGTGCACGACTGTTGGAAGACCACCTGTGGCCTCGGTAGAAAGCGCTCTATCCATTTCTTCCCATAGTGCAGTTTTTAGGCCTTGGGTCTGACCCTTGCCCTAGTCACCGGGACGGTGACATTTAAGGGTGGGTGAATGTAGCGGGTAGAACGTAGGCAGCGGGAATTGCGCCTTGATTGAATCAGGTGGTGGCCGTTTGGTGCGGCACCTTTAAATCCAGTAAGCTGGCGGTTTCTCTGATTAGTGTTTTGCTACAGACTCTTGGTTGGTTGTATGAGTTGATCCTGACCTGGTGTTTGTGCGGTTATTCAGTGCCGTGGTTACATCTAGCTCCCTGTTTCCATGAGCCCTCATCGGCTGTGACTTGTGTCTGCGTGTTTCAACGAAGATTCACTGGTTTAGAGTGTGACCACTAAAAGTTTGCTGAGTGCTGTTTGTTGTGCTGAGAATGTAAGTTCACTGGCTCTCTCTCTCTCTCTCTCTCTCTCGTGTGTATATTTTTGTCACGGAACGCTTGTTTATATGTATGTAGTCATGTTGACTCACTATGTTTGTATTGTAGTTTGGTCTGGGAATGTACGAGTAAAAACCAGACGGAATAAAGCGATCGCTACAGTAGTACAACTAAACAAGCTTTTGGCTCTGCTGTGGTCTGCGTTCATACAGGTTAGTAATATAGGCTATTTTTAGCATCTTGCCCTGTTCCGATTGCTTCTATGACCTTTTACGGTTTAAGTAACTTTCAGCCCATTGAAGCACAGGCTATATAAATTAGGCATAGTTTTGATTTGACCTTTTATAATTACTTGTATAATATTGTAATTGTTCTTATGCAGGAGGACCGTCATATGCCATCTTGGCCACTGTTTTTCCTGTGCTTTGTTTTTTGTGTGTGTGTGTGTGTGTGTGTGGTTCATCAGTCTCTCCCTGGTGTGTGTTGCTGTACGTAATGTTTGTATCTTAGGCCATTGGGTTGGTGCAACATCTTGGGGGGATAACAATTTTGTTGTGTGGTCACTGGTCTGCTAAATGTAAATTTACTTTTTGTGTTTTTTTTTTTTTTTGTGCACGTGATTTGGAACGTGCCCTATTTATTCTGTGAGTCTTGTTGAATTTTTATTGAGTGCTATTTATTTAAACACTTTGATTTTGTACTTTGTGGTCCCCGGCCCTGAATTTGTTACCCTGAGGCCTAATGTCTGTTTCATGTGTGTGTTTAACTTGAGAAAAATAAAATTAATTGTTTTTTTAGTTATATAATACTCCAGTCCCCCTCTCTTTTTATTTCCCGTTATTGGGATAGCCTGCTGGTAAACATCTAAAATTCAGACTGTTGATTATCAACTTGTGACTGGTTTCAAAATGCCCCCTAGGGGTTACACTTGTTAGAGCACCCGCCTCCCACGCCGGAGACATAAGTTTGAGTCCTGTATGGAGCGGGTAGAACAAAAGCGTCACACCATACTTTCAAATTGATTGTCAGCTCTATCTATTCTCTGCTGTCAGACAAAAAGAAAATCTGATCTCTGGTTGACAGCTGCCAGTGTTCACAAAATAAATTATTTTGCAGATCATTCACAGTCAGACTGATCTCACAGGAAATTTGGAAACCGAAGGTTGACTGACTTAAAGTCACTCTGTGCTTATTAAAATAAGAAGCAGTGGCCAAAGCTGGAAGGGGTTTTGAACGTATTGTTTGGGCTCCTATTTAAAGATGAAATACACATAGGTGTGCAAAAAGTGAGTTTTTAGCTTTAAAGGTTTCACTACAGTGAAGAGGAATGCATCATTTATTAACTCTACACCTGAACCTTAAACCTAACCATCACTGGAGTAAAAGTGTTATCATAGAGGTAAAATGGAATCTCCAATTCATGGTTGTCACTTATTATGTGAACGCAATCACTTCCTGGTTTCAACGTGGGGTAAGACCTCTGTTCCACCTGTCTGATGGAAGATGCCACTTGTCAGTAACGCTGCATGATGGGGCCGATGCCGGAGTACTGAAATATTCAAAAGCAACATGACGACTTGCTGTATAATGTTGTTGTTGTTGTTGTTGTAGATGCAGCTGCTGTGTTCTTTTGTTGATGATGGGGCCTCCTTAAAATTGCTAAACAACAATAGGCTTCTAAATTAAACCGAAGCAGGACAGATTTTTGTGTAAATTGTTGAGCCTAATCTATGTGGGGAAAAAAACACAACAGACTTTATCAAAATTGTTACATGGCACCATGTGACACTTCCAAGGCGAAATGTCCACTATCTGCTGAACCTTTTCAGGTTGTAACAACTTCTCATTCTGGCTAAATGTACCTGTATTTACGAATGGGGCATGTTTACACATGACCTTTAAAAGGAAAAATACAGGTAATTGTCTGGAAAAGGCTGTTAAGATGTGGCTGTGAGGAGGTGAAAAACAGTGCCAGGAGATACGTGGAAGTGTAGGGATGTAAATGAGAAGAGTAGATCAGTGGAAATATTAAACTACCCACCCTTTGGCTCAAATGGGCCAGCTTGATGAGACTTTTTTTTTCCCTTGTTAAAATATACAGCCCTGTATGACAGCTTTACCAGCCCACAAGATAAACAGCCCAATGGGAATATCCCTATGATCCCTATAGCCAGTCCATCCCTGTTGGTCTAAACGCATAACAATAAATACCTGCGAGAGAAAATTATTGTAAATGCATTGTTCTATGCGGGCACATGATTTAACCACACAATAACATCAGTGATGTTCCCGTTGATGTCATTTGTATGCTTTGTGGCTCACCATCAGCTCATCTTATGATAGTGGTTACACAGAATACCGATTGATTTCTGGTTTGCAATAAAGAATGCTGAAAGAAGTGGACCAGCGAGGTTGAATTATTTAGAGATTTATATAACCCGCCTTAAAAAAAATAAAAATCCTTTTGGAAATGTAGGAGGGGTGGGTAAACTTAAGAATATAACAACACTTCCAGCTTCCGCCACTTTGGTCAGTGATTTGAATTTCCTTGAGCACAGACCGATTTCTGTAGCAAAATCTTCAACCTGCTGTTTCTGAATTCACATTGTAATCGATCTGACTGTAATGATAGGGAGATGAATATATGGAATTGTCATTCAAAGAAATTCAACACGTCAAAAATATTTGTGGCAAAAAAATTATGTTTTTCCACTATAAATTTCAGACATTTCAAGTTCATTATCATCAAAACAAGTTTCTGCCATACAAGCTTGCCATACAGTACAGCCCCAAAGTTATTTTTAGTATCCAAAACCTTGTTTTCACATAACTTTATAATGTTTATAAATTATTTCTGTCTGTTGATTATATATTAAGTTGATCTATTACCACAAAAGTGTACTGATAATAAATCACTGATTCATGAGATAAGGGATAAAACTATGTTTAATTGTTTTTATTTTTAAATACTAAATACATTTTATATGAAAATATTTGTAGATAAAGGTTTCAGCTAATGAAATATATAAGGAAACAGGATTTTATAAAAAAAATGAAAAAATCTGAAAAATATTTATTCACTTCATTAATTACATCTCACTGACATTAATGTCAGCTCTGTCAGACACACTAAAAAGCATGCTATAATAATTGTATCCATCCAACAAGAGTGTAAAGTCTTAAATATCTAATAATTGTTATGCAGAACAGGAGGCGGCAGACAAGGAGTTTGGATCTACGTGCGGTTTTATTAGACAAGGTGAAAATAGACAGACAGGAACAAATGAAACAACCACGATGGGTAAACCGAAACTAAAACACGAAAACACTGGAACTGGGAATACACGGCTGGAATGAACACGGGAAGACAGGCATGGGAGCTAACATCAAAACAGTGGGAACAACGAACGACAGCGTAATGGAGGCACAGCAGGGTTTAAATGCACAGACACATGAGGATACAAATGACAAACAGGTGCGAACAATGACATAGTGATGAAGACCGGGAAACATGGTGACGGTGACACCGAAAACACGGGGCAGACAACCAGGGATCGTAACAATAATGGTGTTCAATAAAACAGTGATAAATCCCGTGATAAATGTGATAAAATACATTAAAATTATAATAATTTTTTTCTATTTTCACACTATTCTGAAAACTCTGACAGAGTTGACAATTTAATATTTTCCCATCTTAAGCATGTGTTGTACACTGGAGCAATTTAGTTTTTGTCCTCAGTTAAAGCTGCTTTGATGACCTAAACTAAAGTGTCCAAATTTATCCCACAATTCTAACAGAAATTATCACAATGGTAAGATGATGTTGACATTTTCAAGCTGTAACTGCAGAAAATTAGTGGAAAGAAACTGTTTAAAATATGAAAAAATATAAATCTTGCAAGACCACGTGTCCTGTTGATTTCAACATGAGTAGGAAGTGGGAAAGAGGTCCTCAGTTACAGCTGACCATGACATTGTGTGATTTGTTGAGGATTATAAACAAATCTGACAGTTATTGCAAAGTGAGGATACAGTTTTTTTAATAGAAAATACAATCTAAAGATTACTGTATGTAATGATTGATATCTTACAGATATCAGAGCAATGATATCTGTAAGATATCTGTAAGATAAGTAACAAATGACCTGATTATACATATTTCCTTTTAGATTTAACTTTTCCAGTATTTTTATTATGAATTTCTTGATTTTTAACAAAGATGTCTTTTGTATTTAAGACATGTTTTGTCACTTATGTCAAGAATCAGTGAAATATCAGAACATTCCAATAGAGATTAATTCAGTGCTCAAAACTTTAATAGAATGAACATCGGTTAAATTAGGTAATACCTGAACATGACATCAAACTGTTAGGTAAGTACTGTACAAATGGCCACCCATTCACAAGTCAGTTAGTGGCACATAACTCTGATAAGGATAAAGCCCCCATTGGAATATAACTTAATACAAACTCTTTGAGACCTGAAAAATGTGTTACCTGAAAAAGATGTCTTCACATAGTGTTACTGTACATCAATTCCCATCAGATCTTCTTGCCTACTTGTGTGAATTTGTCAGGAAATATTTCTGAAATATTACAGGGATGGTTCACCCAAAAGTTTAATTTTGTTGTCATTGACTCATCCTCATGTCTATGCAAACCATTATGACTTTCTATCTTTTGTGGAATGCAATGAATGGGAATGGGGCTGTAAGTTCCTAACACTCTGCTAAACATCTTTTGTATTCCACAAAATAAATAAAGTAATATGGTTTACAAAACATGAGGATAAGTCAATGTTGACAATTTTTGGGTGAACAACTTTAAGGCTTCATGTACAGTAAATAATCAAGAGACTGTTTCAGGTCAGGTACAATGCTGTAACCATCACAATGCGGCTTGTATTACGCAGTACAGTGGATTTATTTGTGTGAAGTTATATGCTTATACTACGTCCTCATTTGTGTTTTGTGCAATTCAAGCTAATTTCCATTCAAAAATGTATTATACCGTGAACACATAATTTTAAGACAACATGATCACACAGGAGGTCGGCATGTTGTTGCCCTTTTGTCACTCACTCGACGTTGTGTAAATGCTCTTGAGAGCCCCAAACACTTCTAATCTTTTGAGAAATGATGATTAGAATTGGCGAGTGGAATTTGCATACCACTACCCAGGACATATGGGTATAAAAGAAGGAATGCCCACTCTCATTCAGATTTTTTCTTCGGAGCCAAGCAGTTGTACTATCAGCGTGCTGAATACTACTGCTGTTCCATTCACCCCTTAAGAAGCATTTGCAGTTGGATATAGGGCAAATTTCCACCGGCTTTCTCTCCTTCTGCACGACGAGTGCAGATTTTGCCCCTGGGTGCTTCGACAGTGCTAAAAGAGTATATATTCCAGCTAAAGAGTACATTTTCTCTATAAGAGCACACATATTGACATTGAACGTCTTTTTAAAGACGCATCTTAATAAAGATGCCTTTTCTTCTCTGTGTGATTCCTGGATGTGGTCATTATCTCCCCGTAACCGACGGCCATGGCACTGCCTCACATGTTTGGGCAGCGATCACACTGAGGCAAAGTTTGTGGATGGTTCATATTCTCATTGCAAGAATATGACCATGGCAACATTGCGGTCACGTCTCTCCTTCTTTTCCAAAGCGGGAAAGCCACGCACAGTGCCTTCTACCCACGGGTATGAGGACGGCCCGGCTGGTGCTGGAGGCGATTTGGGGAGTTCAATGGGCCTCGTGGCTAGCTTGACATCTCTTAGGGGGCCTGCAAGAAGGATGAGTCTTCGATCGCTGCATCTGAGCGCATTGGCAATGTCAGATGCTGAGGATTCGACTGGGCTGCCACCTTTGGGTCTGCCTGCCCAGTCTGAGGCTGATGCAGAGCTGACCGCCATGCTTGCCCAACGTGCCCAGGTTGAACTTTTCGGTGGCACGTTGAGGACTTTGCCCTGCAGTTCTCTGCTGTGAAGAAGCAGATGGAGGCCATCCTGCACATTTGCCCCATCATGGCTCAAGATCCCGCACCTGTCTGCTCGCCGAGGGCATCCCCGTGTGGAGGCGAAAGTCCAGATGGCTCCGCCTCAGCCCGAGCACTGCTCTCTGACTCAGCGTAGAGCCCCCCACAGGAAGCTGATGCACCCCGTATCACTTTGGGACGAGGACCCGGAAGGCTCATAAGCTCCCCTGAGATGGACAACCCAGGGAGTAAGACATCCGCTATGGAGCTTGTATCCAGACCACTCCATCCCCGGTGGAGGGCCAGGAGGTAAATCTTTTGTTTCCTTCTCTTTTCTGTTCACCGAATGGACTGCGGTGCCCAAATTGTCAAAAAAAGAGCGGTTTCCTCACTCCTTGTGTCAGATAATCATGATAATAATGAGGAACAAGTCACATTTGTGGCCCCAAATTGGCCCACCCATACTTTGTTCTCAGACCTCACACTCCTCCCGACAGCACCTACCTGGCAGATTCCCCTGAGGAAGGACCTTCTTTCTCAGGGACGGGGCAACATCTTGCACCTGCGCCCAGACCTCTGGAACCTCCACATTCCTAAGAGACCTAAGTGGTACCACCAGCAGTGGTAGACATGATCACTTGGGCCAGAGCTCCTTCTACGAGGCAGCTTTATGCCCTGAAGTGGCGCTTGTTCGTGAATTGGTGTTCTTCCCTAGCCGAAGACCCCAGAGATGCACAGTCGGATCAGTGCTTTCCTTCCTGCAGGAGAAGCTTGATGGGCAGTTGTCTCCCTCCACCTTGAAGGTATATGTAGCTCCTATAGCAGCCCACCATGATGCAGTGGATGGTAAGTACTTAGGGAAGCACAAACTGATCATCAGGCTCCTCAGATGTGCCCAGAGGTTGAATCCTCCCAGGCCATGCCTCTTTCCCTCATGGGATCTCTCCACGGTCCTCCTGGGCCTTCGGGGAGCCTCCTTTGAGCCACTAGAGCTGAAAGCCCTCTCCTTGAAGACAGTCCTCCTGATTACACTCACCTCCATCAAGAGGGGGGGAACCTCCAAGCGGTTCCCGGGAGGAGGCAGACCCAACCCTGTCATTGCTGTGTCTGGTGCATGCTTTGCGCACCTACTTGGATTGCACGCAGAGCTTGAGATGCTCTAAGCAGCTCTTTGTCTGCTTCAGCGGACAGAGGAAAGGGAACGCTGTCTCCAAACAGAGGCTTTCCCACTGGATCATGGATGCCATCACTCACACCGTGCCTGCCCCTTTGGGAGTACGAGCACACTCTACTAGGAGTGTGGCATCCTCGTGGGCACTGGCCCACTGCACCACTCGAGCAGACATCTGCAGAGCAGCGGGATGGGCTATACCCAATACCTTTGCGAGATTTTACAATCTCTCTGGGTTGAGCCGGTTTCGTCCCGTGTTTTGTCAGGTACGAACAGTTAGTTTTTGGTAATACGGAACAACTGGAACGAGTGTATCACTTGTGTAAAGTGCCTTTCCCCCAATCGAGTTCACTATGTCATGGACCCTGGATGTCCTTCCTACCTAGCCCTGGGGCTCGCAAATTCTGCAGAGGACCCACTACAGGTACTATTATGCCCTGTACTGGGATAGGTGCTCCACAGGTGCCGATTACTCGGGTAACTCATGTGATGTAATATCCACGGTACGGTTTCCCTTGGGCAGAGCCTCCTCTTCTCCAGCCGCCGCGTTTGTAGAGCTCCTCCCCTTCGAGGCAGGACCTACCACCACACCCCTTCCATGTGCGACTGGTGAGCACACATTTTGTATTTAGTATTGCCACAGGTTGACCTCCCCTTTGGACAGGATGTGGTCTCCGCGGGGTCTTTTCTCCCTGAAAGAATAGGATGCATATAACGGCGTTGGATGGCTCAGCCGGATCTGATACTCTGAGGAGAGAAAACATAGAGAGAAAAGGCAGCAGCTTGTGTGGCCTGCTCCCATGCTAGTTACGTTGTCCCCCACCCCTCAGGGATGTGGGGAACATGACGTTTTTTGTGGCATTTGGGGAAGTTGCGTGCAGACTGATGCACCTGCTATTACGCATGCAACAGCTTGCTTGCACTTGCATCAGCAGTTCACGTAACACTGTTCAGCTGTTGTGGAGTTTTTCTATAGGGACCCCTAGTGTCACTACTTTGACACAACGTCGAGTGAGTGAAAGAAGGGGAACTTCTTTGCTACTCTTGTCCCTCTTGCCATAAGGTTGTACTAGCCGCTGAAGAAGCTGGACCTTGTCTGGGCTCCGCAGCACAAAACCTGAACGAGAGTGGGAATTCCTTCTCCTTTATACCCGTATGTCTGGGGGAGTGGCATGCAAATTCCACTTGCCAATTCTCATTGGCCTTTTCTCAAAAGAATAGAGGTGTTTGGGGCTCTCATGTTCGACCCCTATTGTCACTACATCGACACAATGTCTCGTTCCTTCCATCAGGAACCAAGACGCTTCTGATAGTTCCGATACACTAGGAACAGCGCTATTATGCCGACTCAAGGACCACCATCATCTCCTATCTGATATGTTTGCATCGGCTCCAATTTGATTGCTTACCCCGATTGCTTACCCGGAAGCACTTTACATCTGGAAGCGTGTCGCGTCAGCAGCGGTGAGACCGGGTTCGGTTCCCATCAAGACCATGGAGTAACTGCAATTGCATAATGAGCGTGACTCGGATTTTCACATTTTAAATTACATTTTTACTGCACTGATGGTTAGGGTTAGTCATAGATTTGGGTTGGGTGGTAGACTTTATAAAACAGGCATTTTTCTACACTATTAATGCCTGTACAGCTGAAAACAACTTGCTTTACGTCTCGCTTTTGACGCCACTACGTGGACATTATACCCAGAATATGGAGTTTGCATGTGCCCATACACCCAACAACACTTACCGCTTTGGCCACGTGGGGCAGTGTTATGAATTTCGGTAAGTATACACAGATTTTTGCTCAAGAAAATGTGATCTACTGTTTCCGATCTCACTGTGTGATCAGTCTGTACCGGAATACTGGTGGTTCGCCTGGGGGAGTGGTCATTTCTCAGCTTCTATTCCTGCTCCCGCCAAAATGATAGACAGACAAAAATAGGGAACATTACTAATTATTAGTGTTGGGTTTGAGTTGACCTTAATCGAGTCCAAGACAGAGTCCATAACAGGCTGAGTCTGTTCGAATGAATCTGTATTAAAATTGTAACCGTGAACTCAACATCCAATATTTTAAGCTTAACCTTCTAAAAACAAAAAAAAAAAAAAAACAGATTTGTCAATATAAATTGTTACACACCTCTGTTGCATTTCATGTTCAAATTTTATGATTAGTCCTTCTAAACAAACTTCAAATTGGTTTCAGAATGAAAGCATATGCTTTAGGGCTGTAGGTGTATGAAGACAAAACTGTCCTTTTAACACTTCTTATTGTGTTCTGTTGAATTTTTCAATTATTTATTGATTATTTCCCATATACTCAAACTTGGACTAAAGAAATCAGAGTTATTATATTTTTTAATTTTACTTTGGACTTTGAAAATGAACTATTCTATTTGATTAAATTTTATCTAAAATTATGGATGAAATACATGTAATGCATTTATTAAATACATAATATAAATAACATGAATATAAATGGTAATATTAAAACATTTAATAATGCCCATAAAATTAAACTGAAAATAAAAACAGAAAAGGGCATGTGGGCGAGAGAGAAAATACTTTGAAAAAGTGTGCATTGCTGCTCTCAGCCAGAATAATCACCTGTAAGGACATATACCTGTGAAAGTGCTGTGCAATATCAAATACACAAAATGTATGATAGTACTAATAGTAGAGAGCACATCATTATGAAGACAAAGCCAAATCCTGGAAATTTATAGGCAATTTTAAAATGGCCAGATGCTTTTTTTCAGGTCTCAAAAAGAGGACATGTCCTGGAAAAAGAGGATGTATGGTCACCCTTAGTTTCGTTATTTGTTTGTGTGTTTGTTTGTCACTGCATCACAAATACCATGGACTCGGCTGGATGGATAAAAATCCAGAGTCCTAAAGGCTCGAGTATGAGTCAAAAATGCATCCGAATCAGTGACAAGTCCATTAAAATTGGACACATAACTCGAAGTACCTCAACTCTACTAATTCTGACTAATTTTAGCTATCCTTGCTAATGTGATTTTTGCATGGGTCTTACCTTTAAATGATTCTTTTAAATTATTTGGCGGGTCCTTGGAAAATCACTGCATCTTCACAGCTGGAATGTATATTGCACTGAACTGTAATGGTGTTTCCCTTTTCTCCAGTGAAGAGACAAGAATGTCAGAACTTCTACAGAAATTATAATAGACATCGAGAGGACATTGGTATGAAACAGCACTTTTAATGGTTTGACCACATTTGCCTCAAGAGCACAGTGTTGATGTGAGACAGGTGTAATTTGTTATGGAGGTAAGTGAGGACCCAAAAGCGATATAACAGAAACAGAGTTTTTTAATGAAGTTCAGGGAATAATGTCAAACACAAAGTCTTCTCCTTAAGAGGTATGCAAACAAACAACCCGCAGAGAGGGCGAATAGTAAACAGAACAAATAAGTGCTTCCTGGTAGTCTCAGAGCGATTCCTTGGGTAACAGTCAGGGTAAGCGGGGAAGCAACTACAGGCTGTGGATCTCTCCCAAGGGCCGACCGGAGTCGAGGGTGGATAGCGGATACCAACTCTCCCATAGCGTCAGATAACTGGGCACAAATAGTGGAGATGGTTAGCAGCGAACAGAGAGAGATGACAGCGGATGCCAACAGGACAGGACTCAGGACAGAGATAACAGGATTGTAGTTTTCTTAGAGTGAGAGAAACTCTAGTGAGAATCCGACAAAGAATGCAGCGAGAGCAGGGAGAGAAGTAGGGAGCTAATCAGAGGAAAGGGGGAACAGGTGGGAAGAGGATTAACGAGGAATTAAGGGGAGATGAGAAACAGCTGGAAGCGGAGGGAAAGGAGAGGGAAAGTAACATATAACGATCAGCAGAGGGCGACAGAGTAGAGGGAAAGAACAGAAACGAGACATACCATGACAAGACAGGACAAGACATGACAGTACCCCTCCCTCAACGCCGCCTCCTCGGAAGCGCCAGGAGACCTGGCGGCCGCGGAGGAAATCATCGATAAGCGAACGGTCCAACACGTCCCGAGAGGGGACCCAACTTCTCTCCTTGGGTCCGTATCCCTCCCAATCCACCAGAAACTTATGACCACGACCCCAAGCGCGCATGTCCAGGATCTTGCGGACCCTGTAGATGGGAGCGCCTTCAACACGAACGGGGAGGGAAGGGGGACGGGTGGGAGTGCTAAGAGCGGGTTTAACACAGGAGACGTGGAAGACTGGGTGGACACGGCGAAGATAGCGGGGAGAAGAAGTCGCACCGCGACGGGACTAATAACCTCATAACCGTGAGAATGACTGTATTGCCCGCCGACGCAGGGAGTCCGGTGATGAAATCTAAGGCGATGTGTGACCACGGCCGAGAAGGGATAGGAAGAGGTCTGAGAAGTCCGGCCGGAGGAGAGTTCCCAGACTTGGTTTGCGCGCAGACGGAGCAAGCCGCCACGACACGAAGCGCGTCACGTTCCCGAGTGGGCCACCAAAAACGCTGGCGAATGGAAGCGAGCGTGCCCCGAACGCCGGGGTGACCAGCCAATTTGGCCGAGTGTGCCCACTGAAGAACGGCCAGGCGGGTAGGGGCGGGAACAAAGAGAAGGTGTCTAGGACAGGTGCGCGGCAAGGGGGTGAGAGTGAGCGCTCGTTTAACCTGCCTCTCTATTCCCCAGACAGTCGACCCAACGATACGTCCCGCAGGGAGAATCCCCTCGGGGTCCGTGGAAACCTTGGGGGAATAGAGACGTGACAAGGCATCAGGCTTGGTGTTCTTGGAGCCTGGGCGGTAGGAAATAACAAAATCAAATCGAAAAACAGAGCCCAACGAGCCTGGTGTGCGTTAAGTCGTTTAGCAGAACGAATGTATTCTAGGTTCCTATGCGTCAGTCCATAACGACAAAAGGAACGGTCGCCCCTCCAACCACTGTACGCCATTCAGCCTAGAGCTAGGCGGATGGCGAGCAGCTCGCGAGTTACCCACATCGTAGTTACGTTCAGACAGCGACAGGCGATGAGAAAAGTACGCGCAAGGGTGGACCCTGTTGTCCAGAGAGAGCGTTGGGAAAGGATGGCTCCCACGCCCACCTCTGACGCGTCAACCTCGACCCACGAACTGTCTAGACAAATCAGGTGTAACAAGGATGGAGCGCGGACGTAAAGCGGTTCTTGAGGAGATCAAAAGCCCCTGGGCGGAAGCGGACCATCTAAAGCACGCGACTTGACAGGACGTAAGGGCAGTCAGGGATCAGCCACCTGACTGAAATTACGGATGAAGCGTCGATAAAAATTGGCGAAACCGAGAAACGCTGCAGCTCGACGCGCGACTTAGGTACGGGCCAATCTAAAACGGCTTGGACCTTAGCAGAATCCATTCGAATACCCTCTGCAGAAATGACAGAGCCGAGAAAACTAACGGAGGCGGCATGGAAAGTACATTTCTCAGCTTTTACGTAAAGACGGTTCTCTAATAGGCGCTAGAGGACGCGGCGAACATGCTGGACATGAATTTGGAGAGACAGAGAACAAAACAGGATGTCGTCAAGGTAAACAAAAACAAAGATGTTCAGCATATCTCTCAGGACGTCATTAATTAGTGCCTGAGAAACAGCAGGTTCTTAACTGTTATGTCATTCAGCCCTCGATAATCAATGCAGGGGCGCAAGGAACCGTCCTTCTTCTGAACAAAAAAAACCCCGCCCCGGCGGGGAGAGGAGGAGGGGACAATAGTACCGGCATCGAGAGCTACAGATAAATAATCCTCGAGAGCCTGACGTTCGGGAGCCGGCAGCGAGTAAAGTCTTCCCCAGGGGGAGTGGTTCCCGGACGAAGTTCGATTCTACAATCATACGAACGATGCGGAGGGAGAGAAGTGACCCGGACCGACAGAACACCGTCCACAGATCGTGATACTCCTCCGGCACCCCTGACAAATCACCAGGCTCCTCCTGAAAAACAGAGACAGAGGACACAGGGGGAACAGCAGACATTAAACATTTCACATGACAAGAGACATTCCACGAAAGGATAGTATTCTTAGACCAATTAATAGAGGGGTTATGTTTGACTAGCCAGGGGTGGCCTAAAACAATAGGGGCGAAAGGGGAGTGAAAAATAAAAAAAGAAATGGTCTCGCTGTGATTACCGGAGACAGTGAGGGTCAAAGGTAATGTCTCACGCTGAATCTTGGGGAGGGAACTGCCGTCCAAGGCAAACAGGGCCGTGGACTTTCTTAAATCCATGAGGGGGATACAGTGTTCCCGAGCCCAGATCTCGTCCATGAAGCAGCCCTCCGCCCCAGAGTCAATCAAAGCCCTGCAGGTGGCAGAAGAGCCGGTCCAGCGGAGATGGACGGGAAAGGTGGTGCAAGACCTCGAAGGAGAGACCAGAGTAGTAGCGCTCACCAGTAGCTCTCCTCTTACTGGCGAGCTCCGGCTTTTACCGGGCAGGAGGTAACGAAGTGAGTGGCAGAGCCGCAATAGAGGCAGAGACGGTGGGTGATTCTCCGCTCCTTTTCCTTAGCTGAAATGCGGATGCCCCCAGCTGCATGGGCTCAGAAACCAAGGTGGAGGAGGAGGATGGTAGTGCAGCGGAGAGAGGTGCAAAGGAAAATGTGGACTCCTGGTCCTGAACTTCGGCGACGACGATCGAACCGTCTTTCTATGCGGATGGCGAGCTCAATCACAGAATCCATGCTGGAGGGAACCTCTGGAAAGAATCTCGTCCTTAACCTCCGTGCAGAGACCATCCAGAAAGCGGGCGAGCAGCACTGGCTCGTTCCAGTCACAGGAGGCTGCAAGAGTACGGAACTCAATGGAGTAGTCAGTAATGGACCGCTTACCCTGACGCAAAGACGATAGGACCCGGGATGCCTCTTCGCCAAAAACAGAGCGGTCAAAAACCCGTATCATCTCCGCCTTGAAATCCAGATAACGGTTAGTACATTCAGCCTCCGCCTCCCAGATGGTCGTTCCCCACTCTCGAGCCCGTCCGGAAAGGAGAGATATCACGTAGGCGACACGGGCTCTGCTGTGGGAATAAGTAGTGGGCTGGAGAGAAAAAACAACGTCACACTGGGTGAGGAACGCACGACATTCAGAGGGCTCACCAGCATAGCACGGCGGGTTATTAATCCTGGGTTCCGGAGGCTCGGGAGCCCTGGGGGTGACCGGTGGCTCAGGGCGAAGAAGGGGTATCTGCCTCGAGAGTTCGGAGACCTGAGCCGCCAAGCTCTCAATGGCGTACCGCGCCGCAGACAGCTCTGCCTCGTGTCTGCCCAGCATCACTCCCTGGATCTCGACGGCTGACTGGAGTGAGGCCGGGGTCGCTGGGTCCATCTTGGTCGGATTCTTTTGTTATGGAGGTAAGTGAGGACCCAAAAGCGATATAACAGAAACAGAGCTTTTTAATGAAGTTCAGGGAATAATGTCAAACACAAAGTCTTCTCCTTGAGAGGTATGCAAACAAACAACCCGCAGAGAGGGCGAATAATAAACAGAACAAATAAGTGCTTCCTGATAGTCTCAGAGCGATTCCTTGGGTAACAGTCAGGGTAAGCGGGGAAGCAACTACAGGCTGTGGATCTCTCCCAAGGGCCGACCGGAGTCGAGGGTGGATAGCGGATACCAACTCTCCCATAGCGTCAGATAACTGGGCACAAATAGTGGAGATGGTTAGCAGCGAACAGAGAGAGATGACCGCGGATGCCAACAGGACAGGACTCAGGACAGAGATAACAGGACTGTAGTTTGCTTAGAGTGAGAGAAACTCTAGTGAGAATCCGAAAAAGAATGCAGCGAGAGCAGGGAGAGAAGTAGGGAGCTAATCAGAGGAAAGGGGGAACAGGTGGGAAGAGGATTAACAAGGAATTAAAGGGAGATGAGAAACAGCTGGAAGCGGAGGGAAAGGAGAGGGAAAGTAACATATAACGATCAGCAGAGGGCGACAGAGTAGAGGGAAAGAACAGAAACTAGACATACCATGACAAGACAGGACAAGACATGACAAATTTACACATGCAACAGTAAATGGTGCCAGATTAACGTGAGTCACGAGAGAGAACCAGAAGAGATCTCCAGCGTGATCTGAACATATCTGTACCACTATAAAGCAAGCAGCGGTCTTTATTATTTTATGTCAGGAGGATCTTTTGTTTATTTTTATATATATATTGAAAATTATGTTCCTGCTAGTAATACAGTTTTTCATCAAATTTAACTGTAATCTGAATACGTTGAGTTTTTATGTAAATTAAACGGATTACAGATTTAAAAAAAAATTGTACTCTGATTACGTAAAACAGTTACAAGTATTCCGTTACGCCCCGAGCCTGCTAACAAACATGTAATAACATGTAATTAAGGTGACCATTTTTGATGCATTGATTCATGTGACTCGTTTTGTAGTTCATGTTAGCTCTTCATTAGTTCCTGATTAATCCATTCCTTAACTCAATTAATAGTTATTTCCACATGAATTAATATTCATTCATGATTAATTATTCGTGTACTGTTATTTTAAAGTGTTACTAATGAAATGGCAAAAAAGAGAAAAAAATAACCACTTTACCCTTAACAATAAACAACGACTGCTATTTTTGTTTTCAATTATGTCTAATCTGTTATAGAATATGTGTATGACACCCCCACAACCCCTGGGGCCGGATGTTTGGAAAATGTATGTGGGGGGAGGAGATAAAAGAGACGGCAGTAGATATCAAATGATGTCAGTTGTAATCTGGCTAGCAATATAATAAAGCAGTTCATTATAATCTTCACCTGCCGATTCCTTCATTACTTGTGCACATCTACATGGTGTCAGACGTTGATGGACCATAGCTCAAAATCTATGACACACACTTCTTTGATGACAACAGCGCTGACAACTGGCTGAAATTCAAGAGGGAATGGGAAGTGTACAGCAAAGCAGGACATTTGGACAAATCCAAAAAGGTGCAAGCTTACACTCCTCAATTTGGCTGATTCGGATGTATGACTCATTTGACTTTCATGAGGGTGAGGACAAAGAAGATCATGTTGTGTTGATCCGGTGAAAAATTTTATGAGATCTGCTTGCCAGTATGGAACGTAATAATGGACAGACATGCATTTAACATGACGGTTCAAAAACCTGATGAGGGCATTCATTTATATGTGGCCACATGGAGACTGCTGGATAAAATTTTGGTGCGCTAACAGATGAACTAATACGTGACAGAATTGTCTTTTACATTCATGCTCTGTTATTAAGGGAAAGCGACATGACACTGGAATCAGCCATTAGAACATGTATGTTTTTTGAGCAGTCTGAAAGGGGCACTAAGGAACTGAGAAGAGAGGCAGAAGTGTTTGTGGTACAGCACAACAAATGTCAATGCAGCAACTGTGGTGGTGAGCATGCGGAGTGTAACAATAACGCTACCTAGTGGAACTTGTAGAAAAATACATGCACAGGATAAATTAAGTGGAAAGAGAGGACCACAAAGATTGTTTCATTGTGAAACTGTATATTGTTGTAAATTAAGGAAAAATATTCACCACACACTCAACAATCTGTCATAAGCAGGTCAAACTGAAAATAGGCACTGGTGCTAAATGCACCGTCATGTCCACCTCCACATTGCAATGCATTGACCCCAATGCCCAGATTGATCAGTCAAAAATAAGTAAACCTGAGGTCACCCTGGCTTTTTCAGGTGGCATGTTGCTATTCCACATAGTGGACAGAAATGTCAAAAGCCTGTTTAGCCTACCAGAGAGTATGAGGTTAAATCTCATCCAACTCGGCCAAGAGGTACATACTGTACAACAATAGCCTCATGAGATAACTGATTATGAGGACCTGTTTCATACTGACACTGTTGGTCAGCTTCCAGTCCTGTATCACATGCGGCTGGATGAATCTGTGCATCTCACTGTGTGTGCCCTAGAAGGATCCCGCCAGCTATGAAAGACAAAGTAGCCCAAGAGTTGGAAAGAATGACTAGACTGGGCATCATCTCACCCATGGAGGAGGCAACCCCTTGGGTGTCTGCTATGGCTGCTGCAGTCAAGAAGGATGTCACGGTACACATATGCGTTGACCACGTGTACCTTAACATGCACTCCTGAGGCCTCATCACCCATTAAAGACATTAGAGCAAATTATTGCTGTCATGCCACAGGCAAAGATCTTCAGCATTTTAGATGAAAATTGTGGATTCTGGCAAATCCCCCTTGATGAGGAATCATCATGAAGTCATTATGAAGGCAGTGGAGTCTTTCAGAGATGGAACAGCTCTTTGCTGGACAGCCATGCAAAATCTGAAAGGCTCTTCTGTTGAGGAACATGACAAATAGCTCAAATGTGTACTTGACGGCATCAGAGACATCAATCTGCAGCTCAACCTGACAAAATGTCCCTTCAGGGTCTCTGAGGTGCCATATGTAGATCACCACCTCACAGACAAAGGTGTCAAGCCTGATCCAGATAAAACCAAGGCTATTCACCAAATGCCTGCCTCAGAGAACAAACACAGATTGCAGAGGTTTCTTGGTATGACCAATTATCTCTCAAAGTTCATTCATCGCTATTGTGAGACCACTTCTCCTCTCTGTCATCTCCTGCACCAAGGTGCTGAGTGGTGTTGGACTGAGTAACACGCTGCTGCCATGGATACACTCAAACAGGGTGTACAGGAACAGGGTTGAGAACCACTGATTAGATCCAACAGTCTAGCAGAGTGTGCTGTCAGATTGGCCAAGCATCTCCTAGAGAAGTGTGCATGTGATGGTTCTGTCACATATGTGGCTCTGCTCTTGAAACAACATACCTAGAGACGTTTGCTTTCATTACGCACCAGGACTCTGATCCCCTTTGTACCATCCTAGCTCATGCCAAGGGTTGAAACTAATATTCAGGCTGCTCTATTTCAGGTCAGACTAAAAGGAAAAATAAGTCATGACAAATCTGCCAGATGCCTCTTTCCTTTGGAGCCTGGGCTGGTGGTAAGGATGGAAACCACTCGTGGGTTTGACAAACTTGCCACAGTTTGTGGAAAGGCCCGCTAACCCAACCGTTATGTCATCCTGTCTAATGGAAAGACCTATGCAAGGAACTGCTGTCACATCCTAAAGGTAGCAGAGTCAAACTGTACTACCACTGCCTCAATGTTGCCCATGATCTTCTCAGAACTCCAAGCAAGACCATGTACAATGGTAACCGATGACATTTCCACAAATGTGTGTAGCACACCACTACTACGAGACACTGAAAATCCCAGGCAGAGTCAAACTGTACTACCACTGCCTCGTTGCCCATGATCTTCTCAGAACCCCAAGCAAGACCATGTACAATGGTAACAGATGGCATTTCCACAAATGTGTGTAGCACACCACTACTATGAGACACTGAAAATCCCAGGCAGAGTCAAACTGTACTACCACTGCCTCGTTGCCCTTGATCTTCTCAGAACCCC
Source organism: Xyrauchen texanus (assembly GCF_025860055.1). Classification (NCBI taxonomy): domain Eukaryota; kingdom Metazoa; phylum Chordata; class Actinopteri; order Cypriniformes; family Catostomidae; genus Xyrauchen; species Xyrauchen texanus. The sequence goes on from NC_068315.1 coordinate 26,895,748, forward strand.
AAGCAAGACCATGTACAATGGTAACAGATGGCATTTCCACAAATGTGTGTAGCACACCACTACTACGAGACACTGACAATTCCAGGCAGGAGGCTTCAGACGCACGAACCAGGCTTGTTGTCACTTGATCGGGAAGAGTGTGCAAACCTAATTCAAAGTTTAAAGACTTTACCACACACTGACATTCCACAAATTCTCATAGTATGTTAAAAAGAGGGGGGCCAGCAATATATGTTCCAACTGTTGGTTACTATGTTACACCCCTTCCTTGTTTACATGCAATGTTATAAATGTGTTTTTTTTTTTTAAAAGAAAGATGTAGAATGTGTATGACTCACACACACACACACACAGCCTGGGGCCGGATGTTTGGAAAATGTTTGTAGGGGGGAGGAGATAAAAGAGATGGAATAGTTATAGAACAAAAAGCATGCTGTCAGTTGTAATCTGGCTAGTATGATAAAGCAGTACATTTTAATCTTCACCTGGCAATTCCTTCATGACATGTGCACATCTATACTGTACATATCTGTGTCTTTTACTAATTTTTCAGTAGTGTGGCAGTAGCTCAGCTATTTTCACAATGTAGCTTTTCCAGTAATGAGCTACATTTTCCATGAGTAGTGTTGTAGCATCACATAGCAAAGGAGCCAAAGGAGTTATCAAACTTCTCAACTAAACAGTCCACTCTCTCTTTTATGTAGCTCTAGAAATCTAAATCGTTTTCAGTTCTTTTGGACAGTTAGTGTAATTCAGGGGTGGGGAACCTTTTTCCCATTAAGGGCCATTTGAGTATTTACAAAATAATTTGCTTGCCATACAATTGCTTGCAATTTCTGATTGTGGGTTGAAATAATGAACACATTCCGTTGCATGCTCACACACCTAGAAAAAACACTAAAAGGTCTGTTGATTGTACAATATTTTGTGTTATTGTTTAAAATTATATTTAAAATTACAATTAAGTGAATCAAGGCCATTTTTTTGATTTTCAATTTAGTCTTTAAATGTTCTTGCGGGCAGGAAAAAAAATGGTCTTGAAGGCCTTATACGCCCCCGAGGCCTGACGTTCCGCACCCCTGATGTAAATTAACTGGTTAAAATGAACAGTTCCTTCATATTTAGCTTTGGGAACACATATTTTTGGTTTTTTGTTCTTTGATTGTCTGTTCTTTTGGATGCGTCATGTAAATCAACTAATTCACCTAAATTATTCACTGATTCATTTGAGCCCCACACAGCTTTAAAGGGACTTTGCCTTCTTTTTAAAGCAAAATATTTAGTGTAGGTCCTGTTATCTATTACTGTGTTTTAATTAAAGGGTTAGTTCACCCAAAAATGTTTATTTTCTCATCATTTACTAACTCTCATGCCATCCCAGATGTGTATGACATTTTTTCTTCAGCAGAACACAAATGAAGAATTCCAGAAGAAGATCTCATCTCTGTAGGTCCATACAATGCAAGTTGAAGGTGATCAGCACTTTAAAGCTCCAAAAAGCACAGAAAGCCATAGTAAAAGTAATCAATTTGACTACAGTGGTTAATTTAATGTCTTCTAAAGAGACAAGATCACTTTGGGTGAGAAACGATCAAGAATTGCCTAATTCCAGTTGCTCTCCATGTGTCCGGATTGGATAAAGAGCGAGGACTCAAATGCAGAGTTAAATACAGTTTATTTGAAAAATAAAACAAACACAAAGTACTCCGAGGGGCAAAAACAGTACCAGGGCAGGGATTCAAGTAGCTTGGCTGGGCTGTCAAGCGGAGTCTCAAAATCCAGGAAACCGGAACCGACAGACTAGACACCTTGAAGGGGAAATATCCACAACAAATTGGCAAAAGACAGAGAACACAGGGAGATTAAATAGGGAAGGAACTGAGGAGGGTAATGAGGTGAGGCATGTGCAACTGATAAACTAATAACCAGGCAAACGAGGGGGTGGAGTTTCACTTGAGAAAACACAAAGCCAAGTGCATTCACACAACACTATTGGCAGGATCCATCCACAAAATTATAAACAAGACTGACCGAAGTGGCAGGACCCTGACACTAGATACACAAGACAGGAACATACACAGAAAGTCAGGTAACAGGATTCCCGAGACAACAAAAACTAGGGATCCTGACACCATGAGGGGAATCGGTTCATGCTGCCTCTCACATGATGCAAGGCATGTTGTTGTTATGTTCATGTGAGAACTGATGCAATGTAACCAAGTGCACCTCAATTTGTTTACAAAACAAAACTGTTCACAAGCTTCATTTGTTTTGCTTTAATTTGAATATGCCAGTGTGCTTATGTTATGTGAGAGGCAGTGTGAATGGGATACCCTCATGGACACACATTGGAGAGCAACTGGAAGTAAACAATTATAGTGAATAGTACTTAAATATTGTTTCTCACCCAAAGCATCATATTGCTTTTGAAGACATTCATATAACCACTGGAGTCTTTTTGGAGCTTCAAAGTGCTGATCACCATCCACTTGCATTGTTTGGACTTCATTTATGTTCTGCTGAAGAAAGAAAGACATACACATCTGGGATGGCATGAGGGTGAGTAAAAGAGGAGATCATTTTTATTTTTGGGTGACCTATCCCTTTAAGTTATGTAAACTATATAGTTTCATTAGTGTATATTAACTATAAATGTATATTGCCACCATATTTGTTTAATTTCACCCAAATTAAATATACAGTATAAATCAGGTGATATTGAATTCAGAACTTCTGATTGCTGAGATAAATATCTAAAAATACTAAATATTAATAAAAAAAATATTTAAATATCTTCAATGTAATTAGCTACTTTTTGTTAATAGTGTTGCAACAGTGGACATGTATTGTGTAAAGAGCTATGAAAAAAGAAAGATGCTGAAATAAAAAGCTCAAACCAGAGTAGGCCTAATGTTCTATTCTATTTTCTATTATAAGGTATACCAGATTACTCAGTAATACAACATTACAGATCTTACCAAGAATGGCATAATGAATGGCTCAACATCTGACTTTATCTTTCACAATAAACTGTGTATCATTTAATCTGTGTATCATTTAATCTTTTTGTTATGCACAAGATGTTAAATTTCAATAGGATTAATTCAGGTTCCTTGGCCCTTTGAAGAAGGAGGGCTGCTTTTTTTCCAGATAAAATCTTAATCATTTAATACTGTATAGGACAGAAGAGAGTAGACATGACAGATCAGGAGTCAGGACATAGACCAGATTCAAACCTGCATCCCCACGAGTATGCCACTCAGATTTGCTGCAAGCGTGTTATTTACTGGTGTGCCACATCTCAGCAGCAAGCTTAAATTTTAAAACAAAGAACTTGGCTGCACCAGTTCCCCTTTAAAAGTGCTGGCATCTGTTTTTCTTAACAAACAAAACAAAATATGTTTTAAAATTATTGCAAAATAATTGTTTGTGTTTTTATAAAAATCAAATGGTCATTATAATTGTAATTATCACAATTACTATCATAAATAATATAATAATCATTAAAAAATGTATATTAATAATAATACAAATTATGCTCTATTAATTTTATATCAGGATCTTTTGTCTTGTTTGGTTGTGTTTTTGTACATTGTTTAGTTATAAAAGTTCTGTGATGAGAGTACTTTTTTCATTGGAGGATTGATGGAATTGCACCAGTTGTAATATCGCATTACTGAATCTGCACCCTCCCCACAACACAATGAAAGAACCATTTGATTAAGTACATATGAAGGCATTTTTTGAACAATGAATACAGCCCATTGAACAATGAATAGCTTGCAAAAAAAAAGGCTGATCGTAGCTTACACCCACATCTATGGAACAGTTTGTCCGTTTCCCTATATTGCCATAGAATTTGATCCTTTGGCATCAGTGTGGAAGCTTTCAACAAAGAGCAGTCCTGAAATACAAACCCACTGGATTGTATTTCAGATGGCCTTCAGATAAAGAAATGTATAACAATACAATTTACTCTCATAAATACCAGTCTGCTTGTTTCCTGATTAACAGTTTGATGAATTGATTACATATCCATTACATGCTTATAGTAAATCCTGTCTTTGTTCTTAAAATAGACTAATCTCACAATGAGATGGGAAAGAGTAGATAAACTTTTCTTTAGCTAAAAATGGTGAATACGTACCAAAATTCACAACACTGCCCCCTGTGGCCAAAGCAGTAAATGTTGTTGGGTGTATGGGCACGTGTGAGCTCCATTTCCTGGGTGTAATGTCCATACAGGAGCGCCAATGCAAGATGTGAAGCAAGTTGTTTTCAGCTGCTTGTTTTATAAAGTCTACCACCCAAACCTATGCCTAACCCTAACCATTTGTGGAGTAAAAATGTAATGGTAGATGTGAAAATACAATGTCTGAATCATGCTCATCACTGATCGCGTTTACTCTGAGGTACTCCGGCCGGATTCACGAAATGCTCTTAAGAAGAAATTTCCTCTTCCATTTTCTTCAAAATTTGTAACTTAAAAAAAAAGTTAAAAATATTTTGTATTCCTGAATAAACTTCTTAAGAAAGCTCTTATCTTTTTCTTAAGATTGTTCTTAAGAAAAACCTTAAGAAGCATTCAAATTCTCTAAATTTTTGTTCTTAAATATTGTTGTAAATAACATTTTAAAGTTAGGATAAACTCATAGTTTTCTTAAATCCTAAAAGTTAAGATGTTTAATGAATTTACTGGGTTTTTCATGTTGATCCTGAAGTCGAAGTGAGCTGTTACGTAGAAATGTTTTGTGTTTAATTATATTTTTATTTTCAGCTTGTAAATCATGTAAATGTTATCACCAATTTCAAACAATAAATGTTGTTTTGAAGCTTCTTAATGTGGTGACCAATCATGCTAATGGATGCGCTGGATATAGCGCTCTCTCCGCAATATTTAGAGTTCATATAATCATAATTATAACATTAGAAAGCTGAGACTTTCTTTTTTCACCCCCATCCACATCTCTATCGGAGTTGGGCACAATGGAGACCCTTTCCCATTTACCCGCCTCATACTTTCCAAAGTGATATTTATCAAGCTTCCCAAGGAGAACTTTTTACTTGTAGTAATTTCCTCAGCTCTTGTCTACTGAAGTTTTTGTTTTCTTTCATGTCAAATTAAAAGTTATCAAATGGTTAGCTTCAAGTAAATTCTCCTTGACAGTTAATGTCATTAATCTAACACATCTCATGCACTTTACTTAAAAAATAAATAAATAATAAAAAAAAAGGTTCATATATAAATTTATAGTTACAATTACCAGTGTTGAAGTTATTAAATTTTTTTGTAGGCTATTAGATAGGCAAACATATCTGATAGGAGATGACGGCGGTCCCTGTCAGTTGGACTAATGTCGCCGAAACAACATGCCGACCTCCCTTGTGATCCTGTCAAAACTTTAGTTTGACTTCTCATTTCCATCTTAACTTCAGTTGAAACTCTACAATTATTCTCTGAAATGCTTTCATGTTGTTATGACAACTGTAATTGGGACAGCATATCTTTTTCTTTGCTAAGATTGTAGACATTAATACCAAATGAATTGAAAATATTATTAAGTTCTTAGGGGAAAAGTGCAATGGATAATTTATCTAATTTTGATACTTATAAATGTATCATTAACAAAGAGTTAGGGAGAAATACTAGCAAATGTAACATTTGAAATCTCATAGAAAGTAAGAATAAGTAAATCAAGACACACTAAAAAGCTTTAAATCTATTTTGATATATTTTTTAAAACTTCTTTAAAAGATGACACTGGAGGCAATAATAATAATAATAATAATAATGACGATGATGAAGATAGCCTGTGATCTACTGATTGCAGTTGGAAGTTAATACATGGTCAGTGTCAATTAGTTTACATGCTAACTGCAATACATGCCTGAATTCAACTTGGTAGTGTTTTGAATCTGAGGTATATCCTGTCAGATTTTGTTTAATGTTAACCAAGACATAATGCAGTGCATCTGTTCTAACTGTATTTGCTTGATGAGAAAATAAAGTATTTTCTGTTACAGATAGAGGACTCACCTCTATCTGTTCTTCTATATCTGGACATATTCTTTTTTTTCATATTGAGGAGGCAGTGTTCCTTTTTTCATGTTTTTTTCTTATATTGTATATAAAAATAGCTACATCGGTCATACCATTATTCAAACATGGTTTGTTTGCACTCAGAATGTATGATTTAATGTCATTTAGAACATATTGCTTTTCTCTTAACTTTATTCACAAATGTGATCTTGATGTAATAAAAAAGAAATCTGATTACATTACATTCTTATCAAGGTAAATGAGCTGTGTGTCTGATTACATTTTACTAGGTAATGGGTATGTGTAACGGATTTCATTTAAAAGTAATCCTCCTGACCCTGTTTGTTAGTTAATGCATTAATAAACATTAGGAAATAAACTAAATAAAACAGGCTTTAGAAGAATATGAAGTACATAAACCTTGAATAAAATGTGAATAATTAAATATGTCATAATTACTATTTGTTTATAACTTTTGTCTTATGTCTTCAGTTTCGCCACAAACATCACTGGATGATGCTAGATTATTCTGGATAATTTACATGGATCATCCTTATCAATTTGAATACATTAAAGGAATAGTTCTCCCATCATTTACTCATTCGTATGCCATTCCAGATGGATGACTTTGTTTCGTCTGCAGAAAACAAACAAAGATTATCTGTAGGCCCATAGAAAGCATGATGCAAGTGAATGAGGACCTGAATTGCTGAAGTAATCTGAATGACTCAAGTGGTTTAATCCATGTCTTCTGAAGTATTCCAGTCAGTTCTGGGTGAAAATAAACCAAAATGTAACTATTTTTGTAACTAATTTTTAACTGTAAATCTTGCCATTGCAGTCTCAAGACACAATCATAATTTCAAGATCGATTACACTTTATTGTGCTTGGACGATGCTCTGCTCTTCTTCTAAAAATCTTTGTTTGAGTTCTGCAGAAGAAAAATAGTCTAACACATCAGGAATAGCATGAGGATGAGGTTGTTTCTCCATTCCTTTCCCTTCATACTCACCCTAACGCTGTGTGTCCTACCACTCAGTTCACTCGTCAGCCATGCACAAACCATGCCCACAATCTCAGCTTTTACCTCATGACGAACCAAATGATGCTAGACAATATGTGATTTAACTGAAATGAATAAAAGTGTAACATGAGTAGTTAACAATGAGTTAATGTGCCCCACCAAAGGACAGTCATGAAATGATGCTGCATTAACAAGTCATCAGTTGATGATAATTCATGAGTAGTTAACAATGAGTTAATAATGATGTGCCCACCAAGTACAGTTATAACATGATGCTGCATTAACAAGTTATCATTTGATGATAGTTCATGAGTAGTTAATGAGTTAATAATGATTACCAAGAAGTCACGACATTATACTGAATTAACGTATAATTTAATACACATGCACTAAGGTGATCCTTCACCTTTGGCATCAGTGAAATAAAGACCAATCTTTTTTAAAGATCTGCTTATATATACAAACCCACCATCATACATTACATAAAAAAAAAACAATTTAAAGAAAAAGTTTTTATTTAATAAATGTTTTAATGTGAAAAAAAAACAACACTGAAAGACAAGTGTCAATCTTCCACCAAGATGCTTTAAATTAATTAAATATCTTTTGAAACATACAGACTCAAAAGAAAAAACAAGCAATGTGCTGCATAATGGAAATTCTACAAATGTTAGCACTTAATACATTCAAAAACTAAATTAATTCAAATACTGCTCATTACTGCATATCAAAATGGATATTATAAACACTCTTACTTCAATCCTTAATTCAGTCCAACAAAACAACCAATATTTTTGGATATAAAATGTCAGCATTACAATAACAAATAGGCTGTATCTCGTTTGGAAGGATGCGTCATCCGGAGGTTGCATATGTCGGCCGCTTACGTCATCGAGGCTGTCTCGTCTAAGAAAAGTGAGTAGGACACTTTGAATGCAGCCTGTAATGTCTAAAAAATAACGCCAATTTGCCCGTAAATATGATGTTCAAACTCAAGTAATGTTACTTCCCAAGTTGAAGTACCTCAGTTGATGGGTGCAGAGTATATAATAATATTATTATATTTATATATAATTAAAATAAAGTATTAGACTAAAAGTACACCTGTTCTACTAAATCTATTTTCTTTTCACTTTACATCTTTATAACTCTCCTAAAATTTTCCTCAAACATTCCCTTCTAAAGGGACTTTGTTACCTTCCCACTGGAAGTGCTCTCTCTTGTTAAAGAGTTGCGTGCTGTCATAGCAACCATGTTACATTCCATTTTCATTTGTCCTACAAAAGCTGTTTCGTTTAAATGAGACTTGTATAAAAGAAGGATGCTCGGCATACTACAGCCTACAAAGGACGTGCTCTACATAGCACACAGCCTTCAAAATGAGACACAGTCATAGTATCAAGCAGCCAGCCAACACCTAGAGAGCACCGCTTATATGTGCTCTACCAGAAACAAACTCTCCACATACTGTAGTTCCGGGCAGCAATGTAGCATACCATATAGATTAGTTCACACAACAAACGATTGAATGTTTACATGCACAAATGTCCATGTACATGCATTTCATTTTTAATGACTTTTTCTCCTGTGTGTGGCCAGCGAGGGAAGCTTTTTTTATTTATTTTTTCTTATTAAACGTCAGGTAAGACGTTTCCTTCTAGATCTGTTTTGTTTATTGTTTTGGCCTTTTTCCCTCCTGAAGTTTCTGCTGCTCCCCTTTCCATTGTTTTGTAAATAAACATATCATTATTTTGATATCAGTTTCAGTGTGTGTTTGAGAGCAGGATACTGGACTCCAGGATTCATAAAGGGACTCCTTTACCTTTGTTATGGTTTACCCCAACCTAGACTGATGATTTTAATCATAACAATGATGTTGATGATGATGATCCAATCATTATCATAATTTTGAGTTCTGATGAAACTCACAAATTAGCAATGAAAATATTGAGAAGGATATATAACAAAAACAAACATTGATCCAGCAACATAAAGACAAACTTTCCCATTTCTATCATTTGGATGATGAGTGAATTGAGTGTTGGGGTGAGTATGAAATTAAAGGGACGGTGAATAATGTAAAATGGGTGCAGATCAAATTATTGGTGATCATTTTTAATTGTATGTTTTCTACGTTTGTTTATGTCCATTTAAAAAATTGTGGAATTATGCTGTGTCATTCAGTTACGTTTGTGAAGAAACTGCAGACAGCTAAATGTATAAAATATTTAAATGATGACAATATTAAATATGAATGTTTAATTCAAGGTTGAAGTACTTCATATTCTTTCTTCTAAAGCCTGTGGATTAGTTTATTTCCTAACATTAACTAATGCATTAACTAACAAATATGTACTATCATGTAATTAAGGTGAACATTATTTATGCATGAATTAATTTCACTCGTATTGTAGTTAATGTTAGCTCTTCGTTAGTTCCTGATTAGATCATTCCTTAACTCATCATGAATTCATGCATAAGTAACTAATAATTCCAGTATTATTCATGTACGGTTTGGTTACTGTCGTAACCTCCATTCCTGATGGAGGGAACAAGATGTTGTATCGAAGTAGTGACACTGGGGGTCTCCCTTGAGAGCCTCGGTTACCTCTTATCTTTGAGAAAAGGCCAATGAGAATTTGCATGCCACTTCCCAGGACAAAAGGGTATAAAAGGAGGGAAGTGTGCTGCTGTTCAGACAGATTTTGAGCTGAGGAGCCGAGAGTAAGTTCCTGGCCATTTCAGCGGCTAGTATGGAGAGATCCCATAAGGGGAACAGGCATGGCCTAGGAGGGTTCAGCCTCTGGGTGCCTCTAAGGAACCTGATGATCAGGTTGTGCTACCCTAATGACTTACCGTCCACTGCTTCATGGTGAGCTGCTATTGTGGCTACGTAAACCTTCAAGGTGGAGGGGACAGCTACCCCTCCAGCCTCTCCTGCAGGAATGAGAGCACTGACCTGACTGAGCACCTCAGTGGGTCTTTAGACTGGGAAGAACACCAATTTGCGAATAAGTGCCACTTTAGGGCATAAAGCTACCTGGTAGAGGGAGGTCTGGCTTGAGTGATCGTGTCTATGACGGCTGGTGGTAGGCCGCTTAGATCTTCTGCATCCCATCCAAGAGCCAGACGTTGAGGTTACAGAGGCGGATGCCAGAGGGTGCCCCGTCCCTGAGAAAGAAGGTCCTTCCTCAGGGGAATCCGCCAGGGAGGTGCTGTCGCGAGGAGCGTGAGATCCGGGAACCAAGTCCGAGTGCAATAAGGGCAGTAAATCTGCGCAGGGCAAGTAATACATCAAGCAACTCTAGGCAATTGATGTACCAACCCAGTCACAGCCCTATGCAGGAGCCAGCGGCTGCATGCCTGTTGCACATGGCAGTTTCATATGCATCAACCCGAGTGGCACAACAACAGCTGAGGATGCCATATGCCCCAGGAGCCTCTGAAATTGTTTCAGTGAAACCGCTGTGCCCGGTCTGAACATACTCAGGCAGTTCAGCACTGACTGCTCGCACTCGATTGTGAGGTGCGCTGTCATTGAGACCGAGTTTAACTCTATGCTGAGAAAAGAGATACTCTGAACTAAGTAGAGCTTGCTCTTTTCCCAGTTGACCCGAAGCCCTAAATGGCTGAGATGCCTGAGCACCTGGTCCCAGTGTGTACAGTGCAAGTGTGAAGAGTGTGCACCTGGCGAACTGAATCACGTAGCCTAGTCGGTTGGTCCTGGCCAGACACTGCGATGGGTTGGAAAGCGTAAGCCACATGTCCAAGCTCCAGACGAGGGGCACTAAGGGGACGATCACGTGTGACATACCTGGAGGTGAGGCCTCGTGGTGGGGGCTTGGAAACAGACACTAGACTAGCCGTAAGGCGAGCCGGTCTCCTCTCGGAACCGGACGAGCGTGCTGAGGAATGGGTGGTCCGCTGGGATTTACCTGGCGAAACTGCACCCGTTAATCTCCCGAAATTCCCTCTAGCGCCAGACCTGCCAGCCCTTTATCCGTGGGTAGAATGCACGAAGTGGGGGGCAGGTAGAGTGGCTTTCCCCCGGAAGAAGGAAAGCCGTGACTGCAACGTTGCCATGGTCATGTTCTTGCAGTGAGAACATGAACCATCCACAAATGCTGCCTCAACGTGATCGCTTGCCAGACATGTGAGGCAGCACCCATGGCCGTCAGAAGCGGAGAAATAACGGCTGCATCCAAGAATAACACAAAGACGGAAGGGCTTCTTGAGAAAGATGCGTCTTTAAAAAGATGTTCAACATCAATGTGTAATCTTTTAGAGAAATATACTCTTTTAGAAGTACTGTCGAATCGCCTAGGGGCATAGTCTGCACTGGCAGGCTGAAGAAGAGAAAAGCCACTGAAAATTCACTGTATCTCCAACAGCGTAAGCTCTTGGAGAGGTGAGTGAAACAGCAGTGGGTTTTACTCAGCTCGCTGAAACACAACCACTCTGTCTGAACAAAAATCTGTCTGAACAGACGGACGCATCCCTCCTTTTATACCCGTATGTCCTATTTGCCAATTCTCATTGGACTTTTCTAAATGAAAAGAGGATACAGAGGCTCTCAAAAGAGACCTCTAGTGTCACTACATCGACACAACTTAGAGTAAGTGACAGAAGGGGAACTAAAATCAGCTAATCCTGTACTAAATACTGTAAAAAGATGACCAATGAAGCAGAGCTGGAACTACAAGCCTGCTTTGACTGCACTGATTGGATTGTTTTTTATAAGCTGCAGACACCAATCTGGATGAGGTCACAGATATTTTAACATTATATACCAGTTTCTGTGAGGATATATGCATTCCTACTAGGACTTTTTTACCATTCAAAAATGACAAATCATTCTTTAAAGCAAAACTCAGACAGCTTCATAATGGCAGAGAGGATACTTACAGAAGCGTGGATAAAATCTTGTGTAATCAGCCCAAAAAAAACGCTGACTCAAAGCACGATGAGGAGGACGGTTTGAGTGGCCAAAAATTCTCCAAGGATCACAGCTGGAAAATTGCAAAAACTGGTTGGGCCTTGGTGTCAGAAAGTCTCCAAAACTACAATCAGACAACACCTATGTCAAAACAAGTTGTTTGGGAGGGTTTCAAGAAAAAAGCCTCTGCTCTCATCCAACAACAAATTCTAACATCTTCAGTTTGCCAGACACAACTGGAACTTCAAATGGGACTGGGTTCTATGGTCTATGATAAAACAAAAAAATTGCTTTTTGACAGCGAACACCAAAGATGGGTTTGGCCACACAGAGAGGTACGTAACTATATGGATAAGTACCTCATGACCACAGTTAAATATGGTGGTGGATCTTTAACATTGTGGGGCTGTTTTTATGCCAAAGGCCTGGACATCTTGTTTGGATACATGGCATCATAGACTCTATCAAATACCAACAGATAAAAAATGAAAACCTGACCACCTCTTCCAGAAATCTTAAAATGGGCCCTTGTTGGATCTTTCAGCAAGAAAATTATCCAAAACACACATTAAAATGAACACAAAAATGGTTCACTGACCATAAAATCAAGGTTCTGCCATGGGCATCCCAATCTCCTGACCTGAACCCTACACTGTAAAGCATAATAGCCCCATTAAGTTGTTAACTTATTTCTTATCTTTAACTCCAATTATTATGACAAGTTTTGGATATAGAACTCAAGTTTATAAGTTTTCAAAAAATGTACCTTAAAGTAATCCATTTTCTTGACTACTTGTGAGTTTTTTCTGGGTTTTCAATGTTCATTTAACTCATGTCTGTAAGTTATACGTTGAAAAAGGGGAAGGGGGAGGAGGAGGAAGAGGGGTGATACTGGACAGGAAATACAGAGAAGTTGCCGCCTTTTTGAGTAAAATGGAGTAACTGATTTTCTGGTGAGTAATATTTAGGTGGCGAGGAGGTGAGCTTGTATTTTTTAACTTGTGTTGGTAAAATTGAATAACGTTGCCACTTTCAAGCATGGTGAAAAGTTCAGCACATTGACCGTGCTCTGCGAAAGTGACTGCACTAGTTCTGCAAAACACTGGAGATATCTGGATATTATTTTGATGAAATTGATGCTTTTACATCCAGTCTTTTTTAGAACCTGTTGTCCTAGTAGGAATAAATCCCCAAGCCAATGTTAAATCTTGTGTAACATTGTTCTTGTTCAAATAAATTTGATATTTTTGAGCAGATAAGTTGTAAGTTCATTCAGTGTAAATAAGGAAACTGCCAAACTTGCCATTATTAGTCAAGATGAACTATTTAAAAACATTAGTGCTCTTAACTTAAAATGGCAATTGATATGAATATAGTTTGTTATCTTAACTTTAATTTAGTTGAAATTGTGAGGAATTGTGTGTTTGTTTGACAAGATAAAGTGACTTCTTGAATCGATAAAGTAACATAGTAAGTAGTTAAACAACTTTTAAAACAAAACCATTTGAGATGAAACAAAGGTTATCTTCAAGTTGAGATTACTCACGTTTTTAAGACAGCAGGTGAACTTTTTGTAACATGGTTAAATTAGGAAAGTAGGAGGCGGGAACTGGCTGTACAGTCAAAGTAATTTTTAATTTAAACAAAAAGACACAAACACAAATACACAAAAGCAGCTGCGTGTGGCTCTCTCTCTCTCGAACTGCCACATCCTGCACTTATACCTCTCCTTGGCTGATTAGACCGATTGGGGCCGGAGGTGTCCTCCTCCATGTCACACTTTTGTTTCTAAGTTTAACTAACTTTAAATGTTTTACAGTGCCTAGAAACCGGTGGTGTAAATTAAAGAGGAGTGTCCACCATGTGGAATTTGAAGGATCTAGAGAGATGGAAGAATTTTCTCAGATCCCTTGCCATGTATTCTCCAACCTCATTATGCATAATAGGAGAAGAAACAGAGCTGTTATCTCGGCAAAGGGAGGTTGCACATAGATTTGAATTAAAGGGTACCAATAATTGTGACCTACATATATTTATAAGAATTCTGTAGTTTTTGCAATAGTTTGATATCCATTAGAGGATATATTTTTGTGAATATTTTGAATGAAAGATCAAAAGGATAAACAATAAAGACATATTTTTTACAGCCTTCTTTGCTCATATTTACCAAGGGTGCCAATATTTTTTGAATAATGTTCTGATTTTCCTCTTATGGAAATAAATTGGTACTTTTATTCACCAAAGGGGCTTTCAACTAATCACAATGTATAGTCAGGACATTAATAACGTGAAAAATTCAACGAGTTCTCATCCAAAATTCCTCCATGTGCAGCAATGACAGCTTTGCAGACCCTTGGCATTCTAGTTTTTTGTTTGTCCAGATACTCAGGTGACATTTCACCCCACATTTCCTGTAGCACTTGCCATAGATGTGACTGTCTTGTCGGGCACTTCTCACGCATCTTACTGTCAGGGATGGAAAGAGTGCAGAAAAATCATACTCAAGTTGAAGTACTGTTACTTCCCAAAACATTTAGTGTGAGTAGAGTAACATTACCTGTCATAAATACTACTCAAGTAAGAGTAAAATAGTAGCTCATTTAAAAGTACTCATGAGTTGTGAGTATTGAGTACTGATTTGCAAAATCTATGCCCCATTATAATAAACACTGTATGCTGCAAATTCAAAATGTAGCACACATACAATAATTTATGGCTGTTTGCCAGAAAGAATAAAAATATAGGTATTTTAAAGGTGTTTTTGACTGCCATATTTTAAATACATCTCCTGTAGGGGTGAGAGGTAAACCATGTGTCAAACAAACAATTTGTTGTTGCATTAAATACTGCAGTGCATCTCCTCCTCATGGACTGCACCAGATTTGCCTGTTCTTGCTGTGAGATATTACCCCACTCTTCCACCAAGGCATTTCCAAGCTCCCTGACATGTCTGGGGGGAATGGCCCAATCAGCTGTCCTTCCTGTCTCCCTGTTGCACCGTCTCACATTACGGACATTGCGGTTTATTGTCCTGGCCACATCTGCAGTCCTCATGCCTCCCTGCAGGTAAGCAGACACCCTAGGCATCTTTCTTCTGGTATTTTTCAGAGTCAGTTGAAAGGTCTCTTTAGTGTCTTAAATGATTTAACTGTGAGCTTAAATCCCTACCATCTGTAAACTGTTAGTGTCTTAATGACCGCTCCACTGGTGCATGTGCATTTATTTTTTATGGTTCATTGAACAAGCATGGAAAACATTGTTTAAACACTTTCCAAAAAATATCTCTAGAGTTTATTTGGATTATAAAAACATATCTTTAAAATACAGTATCCTGAAAAAGGAACGTTTCTTTTTATACAGTGCAATATTATATATATTGGTGTTGAGCATTTTTTTATATGAAAACATCACAAAAATATTTTTAAAAGACATACAGTAAATACAATAATTCTGTATATTGTAAAGTATATATTAGCAATATATAATCCTGGTTATTAATTTTTAAATGCATTAAAACAATAATTTAAATTATATATTTATTTGTATTGTATGAGAAGGCCTGATAGAGAGGGTGTAAGAGACAGAAGTGAGGTGTGACAGACATTAAAAACCATGTCACTTTATGTGTGCTGTCACATTTTACTCAGATGCACATTGTAAGCAGGAGAAGTGATCTCAATGACAGCACAGCAAATGTATTTCAGGATGGCTTTGCTGTGTTTGCCTTTTTCATGGTAAGTCACATTGTACAACCACTAGAGGACAGTGTTAACATTTTAGTTAATAAATAATTCTTACTAACTACAGAGACAATCCTACTGTGCAACTTGGTCTTGCTCAAGTGCACATTAGTAATATCTTATTGCTCACACTTTGTGGGCACAAAGTCACAGCCCTCCAGTTATTGGCCCTGAACTTTAGCTACTACACCATATCATCCAAAATTATCTCATTAAGGCCAAGCAGAATCATGTAAAAATGTCAAATTAAATGGGCTTATCCCAAAAAACTGATATTAACAGACATTCCCCTTCTGTCGCTCTCTTACGTTGTGTCAGAGAACGACACTAGGGGTCTCTCTTGAGTGCCGATATTCACCTCTGTACTATGAAAAAAGGCCAATGAGAGTTGGCAGCCAGTATTTGCATGTCCCGCCCCCGGACATACGGGTATTTAAGCGGCACAAATACGGGAGTTCATTCAGAAAATTTCTTCGGAGCCGATGGTCGTGTTTGCAGTTTGCTGCTTGACTACACACCGAGTTCCTGCTATCCTCTGCTGCATGCTGTTGGATTCTGCGGCACACAACAGCGGCTTTCTCCTGGTTGCACGGCTGTGCACTTCCTGCCCCTGAGCGCATCGACAGTTGCAGAAATAAGAAAGATCTCTCACGAGTCTTTCTTTCATAAAAGAGTTATTTCCTTCTAAAAGAGTAATTTCTCTAAAAGAGCAAAAACACAGCGGCGTGAGCGTCCTTTTAAGGGCGCGTCTTTTAAAGATGCCCTTCCGCCCCTGTGTTGTTCCTGAATGCTGATAGAGTACTCTCCGCTTCCGGCGACCACAGGCGTTGTCTCGTGTGTCTGGGCAGTGATCACACCGAGGCTGCGTTTGTGGATGGTTCATGTTCTCACTGCGAGAACATGACCATGACAACGTTAGCGGTCGTGGCTTGCTTACAATCGTAAGCAAGCCACTCCAACCGCCCGTGTTGCTCCTTCTTCCCACGGGATTGAGGACGATGCGGCTGGCGATGGAAGCGATTTGGGGATGGCAGCGGGTGCAGCTCCGCCGGTACGCCCCTTGGACCACCAGCGCCCGGCACGCTCGTTGACTCCGTCCTCGCTCGAGGTGGCGGCGACTCGCCTCACAGCCAGTCTGCCTACCCTCAGGCGATGGAAGCAGATGAGTTCGCCGCGACATCGGAGGGCGTGGGCTCTGACGCTGAGGGCTCCTCTGGGCTGCCGCCTCGGGCTTGCACGACCAGCAGGAGGCCGACGCGCAGATGTCCGATATGCTTTCCGGGCAGCCAATAGCGTGGGCCTGGACTGGAACACTCCATCCTCCCCGCAGCCATCACGGCTAGGCGATTGTTTTTGGGCGTGGAGCCGCTCACAGCCTCGCCCCCAGTACCTTTCTTCCGGAGGTGCATGATGAGCTGGCGTCTTCGTGGAGAGCACCCCTCTCCACTCGTCGTGCCACCTGCTCATCCGCCCTCGCCACCCTCGACGGCGGAGCGTGCCACGCGGTACACGGAGATCCCCAGGTGGATAGAGCTGTTGCGATCCATCTATGCCCGGAAGCACTACCACCTGGCGGGGCCGCCCTGTACTCCCTTCCGGTCCTGTAGAGCAACATCCTCGCTCACCGCGAAGGCCTACAGCGCTACCGGACGCGCCGCTTCCGCCCTGCATGCCATGGCTCTCCTGCAGGTCCATCAAGCCAAGGCACTCCGCAACATGCACGGGGTGGCCCTGATCCCGACACGCTGCAGGAACTGCACTCAGCGACCGACCTCGCCCTGAGAGCGACGAAGGTCACAGTGCGGGCACTCGGGCAGGCGATGGCCACTCTGGTGGTCCAGGAACGTCAGCAATGGCTGGACTTGGTTGAGATGCGTGAAGCCGACAAGACTCGCTTCCTCAACGCCCCTGTCTCCCAGTTCGGCCTCTTCGGCGACACCGTGGAGGACTTTGCCCAGCAGTTCTCCCTGGTGAAGAAGCAGACGGAGGCCATTTCTCACATCATGCCGCGCCGCAAGCCTTCCGCCACGGCCCAGGCCCCATCTGCTCGCCGAGGGCGTCCTCCT
Source organism: Xyrauchen texanus (assembly GCF_025860055.1). Classification (NCBI taxonomy): domain Eukaryota; kingdom Metazoa; phylum Chordata; class Actinopteri; order Cypriniformes; family Catostomidae; genus Xyrauchen; species Xyrauchen texanus. The sequence goes on from NC_068315.1 coordinate 26,913,555, forward strand.
GCGGCCATCTGCTCCGCCCCAACCTGGGCCCAGCTCTCAGCCCCAGCGTCGAGCAAACCGCAGCAAGCGTACGCCCCCTGCCTCACGGACCCCGTCGAGGACCCGGAAGGCTCCCAAACGTCCCTGAGACAGCGGACCCAGAGGACGAGAAGTTAACTCCAGAGATGGTGAGACCGCTCCATCCCCCGGTGGAGGGCCGGGAGGAGAATCTTGTGTTTTTTCATTTGCCGCACCCCCTGACGGGGGCTGCGGTACCCAAATTCTCAATAAAAGAGCTATTTCCTTTACCTCTGGGTCACATGGCCCGCAAATGCCGTTCTCACGGCACTTTTGTTTCAGGCCTCAACAGTCCCGGCGCCCAGGATGCGGTGCTCCCGCCCTCAGCCCCACGACTGTTCCCCGGCCGGCCGGTTCAGACGAGTCCAGAGGACGCCGACATCAGACCTCCTCCTCTGTCACGAACCCGCCCCCTGCTGGGTGCGCGGAACAAGGTAAGTGCTTTGAGCTTATTCTCAGCACCAGAGCCTCGGGACGCTACAGAGCCTCCCGACACTGCGTTACCTGTTCCGCACCGCTGCGAAGCCCCGCCGGGTACGTCCAAAATACTTGTCCCCTTGGTGCCCCTAGCACAGAGCGTAGAGGCATGGCTTTCTCTGCCCAGCTCGTCACGCTGGCTGCACCGGACCATTCGACTCGGTTACGCAATTCAGTTTGCCAGGTCTCCGCCCCCTTCCTGGGCGTTCGTTCCTCCGCAGTGCACGGCGAACATGCCCTCTCCCTGTGCGAGGAAATCGCCTCCCTTCTAATCAAGGACGCGATAGAGCCTGTCCCTCCAACCGAAACGAAGAAGGGTTTCTACAGCCCTTACTCGTTGTACCCAAGAAATGAGGTGGCATACGACCCGATCTTGGACCTCGCGAGTTTTCAATCGGACCCTGTCCAAACTCCCGTTCAAAATGCTCACCCAGAAACAAATCCTATCTGGCGTTCGGCATCTAGATTGGTTCGCAGCGGTAGACCTGAAGGACGCGTACTTTCACGTCTCAATTAGCCCTCGACACCGACCCTTTCTACGGTTCGCATTCGACGGCCAGGCGTATCAGTACAAGGTCCTCCCCTTCGGCCTGTCTCTGTCCCTCGCGTCTTCACGAAGGTCGCAGAGGCGGCTCTTGCCCCGCTACGAGGAGCGGGCATACGCATACTCAATTACCTCGACGATTGGCTCATTCTGGCCCCCTCGCAGGAATTACTATGCGCACACAGAGACCAGGTGCTCGAGCACCTCCGCCGCTTGGGGCTTCAGGTCAACTGGGAGAAGAGCAAGCTCACCCCAGTCCAGAGCATCTCTTTTCTCGGTTTGGAGTTAGACTCAGTCTCAATGACAGCACGTCTCTCCAACGAGCGTGCCTAGTCAGTGCTGGAATGCCTCGCTTCCTTCAAGCCAGGCACTGTGGTCCCGTTGAAACGTTTCCAACAGCTCCTGGGGCATATGGCATCCTCCGCGGCGGTCGCGCCACTAGGGTTGATGCATATGAGACCACTTCAGCATTGGCTCCAGACTCGAGTCCCGAGACGAGCATGGCACCACGGCACGCACGGCGTGGAAATTACCACTGCCTGCCTCCAAACCTTCAAACCCTGGACAGACCTCTGCTTTCTTCGGGCAGGGGTACCCTTGCAGCAGGTGTCCCGTCGCGTTCTGGTTACAACCGACGCCTCCCAAATTGGGTTGGGGGCGCCGTGTGCAATGGGCGCGCAGCCGCAGGCCGGTGGAACCAAGGCCCGCTGCGCTGGCACATCAACTGCCTAGAGCTGCTGGCCGTTCGTCTTGCCCTGAAGAAATTTCTTCCGATGATTCGTGGCAAACATGTCCTGGTCAGGACAGACAGCACCACGGTGGTGGCTTACATAAACTGCCAAGGCGGAGTACGCTCCCCCCACATGTCACAGCTCACCCGTCGTCTCCTCCTTTGGAGTTTTTTGGCCCTCTCTCTCAAGACTGCCCTGCTGATCGCGCTCGCCTCCATCAAGAGGGTCGGGGACCTGCATGCGTTCTCTGTTAGCGACGCCTGCCTGGAGTTCAGTCCGGCAGACACTTTCGTGATCCTAAGACCGCGACCGGGCTACATGCCCAAGGTTCCTACCACACCCTTCAGGGATCAGGTGGTGAACCTGCAAGCGCTGCCCCGGGAGGAGGCAGACCCAGCCCTCTCACTGCTGTGTCCGGTACGTGCCTTACGTATTTACCTGGACCGCACACAGAGCACCAGACGCTCTGAGCAGCTCTTCGTCTGCTTTGGGGGACAGCAGAAAGGGAACGCTGTCTCCAAGCAGAGACTCGCCCACTGGGTTGTCGATGCCATTTCCCTGGCTTATCACAACCAGGCCGTGCCCCCCTTTGCGGGTCCGAGCCCACTCCACCAGGAGTGTTAGCGTCCTCATGGGCACTGGCTAGGGGCACTGCCCTAGCAGACATTTGTAGAGCTGCGGGCTGGGCAACACCTAACACTTTTGCGAGATTCTACAATCTCCGAAGTTGAGTCAGTTTCATCCCGTGTTCTCTCAGGTACCGAGCCCGTGAGAACTCGGTGGCACGCCGACGATCTGACCGGGTGGATCGCTTGCACCCAGCGCCCTTCCCCTAACCAGGGGAAACAGTGCGCCTTCTTCCCAGGAGATCCCAGGCTTGGGACACTGGTTGGCTCCTCCCTAGCCCTTGCGGGTCGCAGTTCTCTGCGGAGAGACTCGCCGACCCAAACCACTGCGGGTACCGCTAGCTACCCTGTACTGGTATAGGGGCCCCACAGGTAAGGCCTCCTGCTCGGACTCCCCTGTGTGTAAAACCACGGTTCTGTCCCCTCACGTGAGTTGACGCCGTGTTTCCCTTAGGCAGTCACAGCTACCTCAGGTGCCGTGCTGTGTGCTCCCCCTCTCTGAGGCTGGTGCTACCACCGCACTACTGTTCAGCATAAGGCCTAGGTATAGGCCATGCGATGTATGTGCCACTCAAATTTGCCTCCCCTCCGGGTAGGTGTGGCCTCCGCAGGGTCTTCCCCGCCCTACCAAGGGCTAAGACCCCCTTCCCTCAATGCGTGTAAGGGCCCCGGCCGTAGTTGCTCTATGCGAGAAACATAGAGAGAAAAGAGGCCCAGCCAGGCTAGCCCGTTCCCATGTTGGCGGCCGTCACCTTGTTCCCCCTCGGGGTAACGATAAGGAATCCTGATGGCTTAAATGGGGCATTGGGGAAGGGTACGTCGCGACCTGATACAGTTGGTCGTTCTGCACGTAGGAATACCTGCTCGCTCCTGTATCAGCGGATCACGTACACGGCTCAGCGCATGGCGCTTTTAAGTGGACCCCTAGTGTCGTTCTCTGACACAACGTAAGAGAGCGACAGAAGGGGAACATCTAGGTTACGTATGTAACCTCAGTTCCCCGATGGAGGAACGAGGCGTTGTGTCCCCCTTGCCACGTCGCTGAGCCGAGCCCCTGTTGTGGCCGGACCATTTCCGGCTCCTCAGAAAAATCCTGAATGAACTCTCGTATTTGCGCCGCTTAAATACCCGTATGTCCGGGGGCGGGACATGCAAATACTGGCTGCCAACTCTCATTGGCCTTTTTTCATAGTACAGAGGTGAATATCGGCGCTCAAGAGAGACCCCTAGTGTCGTTCTCTGACACAATGTCTCGTTCCCTCCATCGGGGAACTGAGGTTACATACGTAACCTAGACGTTTTTCCGAATGTAATATTTGCCCAGCATCTTGGCATAAGTGATATTTGTTGAACATAAATCAGTTGTACAACAAAGTGGAAAAAAAAAACATGAAATGTTTGCTTAACTATAACCTGAAATCTCAATTAATATCAAATTAAGGGAACAGTTCACCCAAAGATGAAAACTTTATGCAGATATTTTCTATGTGGAACACAAAGTAAAATCGTCACACACTTATTTAACAGTTGATAATGACTACACAAATTCTGTTTAGACCTTTTCATTATATACCTTAACACCAAAACACAAAGTCATTCTAAATCACTGAAAGGTCCTGTGTTTTTTTAAACATGTTGCATTTGTACTCATTTGTGGTTAGCTATTTATAATTCTGGTAAAAATTTTTATTCCAGTGCAGTACCTCGAAGAGGAGGTGCAGGCAGCCTCTCATGCCCCTATCCGAACACGTAGTCAGAGGTGCCCACTCTTTAGCTTGCCACATGGGAATGCTACATCCTCAACCAGGCCCAATGGTCGAAGTGGGCAAATAGGGGAAACCTCTCCAGGCCAGCTCTCCCCCTCATTTGCTCCCGGGCAGGAACAGAGAAAACAAGGATTAGACATGATGGTCTCAACCAACTACAGGGTAAATGCTTATTAAATGCAACACACCCTTTTGGCGGTTGAAAGGCCTTTCCTGTGGATTCTCCATCCAGCTCCTGGCTTTCAATATAACCGGCGAACAAGAGGTCAAGTGACATCACTTTTTGTGACCTTGTGTCCCATCTCTACCCCAAAAAGTGCCTGCATTCTTAAACCATTGTCAAAACACAGAGAATATAATGTCAAAACACAGAGAATATAATGTCCAAAAAGTGTTCAAACTAAAGGGGGATCTGGCAAAACAAATCCGATGGCAGCATGTGCTCCCCTCCTTCTGGGATGTGAGGGGCAGTCTTCCCAACGGCTGCAGAGTGTGCTCCACTCACATCAGGTGTGCCTCCTCATCCACTGACCAAACAAGGCTCATTTAAGGTGCTGTAAGCTATTTTTTTCATGGAAAAGTAAAAAAGAAAAAATCCAATTCCCATAAAGATATTAATGAAATAAATGGCCTGAGATATCTCACTGGTCTCTGTGACAGCTGTGACAGCTGACTTTGTAAACAGCAAACAAAAATGTGTCTACAAAATGCTTTTCACATGTCAATCATTTAGCTCCTTCTCATTTGAAATGGATCATTGAGGATATTATTCATAATGTTTGTCTGTTGAGGGCACTATTGTGTCACTGTTGAATTTGATGGCCTCAGGAAGAAACAATGCTGCTCTTTTGCTTGGCTCAAAATTATCTTTGGAGGGCGGAGTTTTGGAATTAGGGGGTGTGGCTAATTTATCGGCTCAGTAACGTGAAAGCTTTAGAATGCTAAAATCGCTTGCAGCACCTTTAAGTTCTATTTCTCCTCTCTCCAGTCCACTCCTCTATTGAGCCTTGCTAAAGGAAGGCCCTATAAGGCAGGGCAACGAAGAAGAGAGAGGGGGTTGGTCGTTCCGCCACAAAAGTAAATCTTAGTTTGACCATCTTCTGGTTTACAATCATCTTGCAATAGTGTCTCTTTTCTTCTTACCTAATTGTTTGATAAAGATCATTTACATTAATTCATTAAGCAGATGCTTTTATCCAAAGTGACTGACTTCAAGAATAGTTTAAAAGTGATAAGAATTATCAGGATTGAGTCACATGCTAATGGAAGAAATGCATATTTAAACATTTCTTGAAAGTTGCAAGGGAATTGGTTGTTCTCCTTCTGTCACTCACTCGACGATGTGTCGTTGTAGTGTCACTAGGGGTCTCTCTTTAGAGCCTCGGTTACCTCGTACCTTTGAGAAAAGGCCAATGAGAATTGGCAAACAGAATTTGCATGCCCCTCCCCTGGACATACGGGTATAAAATGAGGGAAGCATGCATCTGACAGATTTTTTCTTCGGAAGTGGTTGTGTTTTAGCGAGCTGAGTAAAACCCACTGCTGTTCCACTCACCTGTAAAGAGCATACGCTGTTGGAGATACAGCGAATTTCAGCGGCTTTTCTCTTCTTCTGCACGCCAGTGCAGACTACACTTCTGGGCACTTCGACAGCCCTCTAAAAAAAGATTATGTATTTCTCTAAAAGACTAAGCACATTTCAAGATCTTTTTCAAGATCCCCTTCCATCTTTGTGTCATTCCTGGATGCAGTCCTTACTTCTCCGCTTCTGACGGGCGCTGCTTCACGTGTCTGGGCAGAGATCACACCAAGGCAGCGTTTGTGAATGGTTCATGGTAAATGGTCTGTACTTATTTAGCGCCTTTTTAACCTTAACGGTATTCAAAGCGCTTTACACTCTGACTCATTCACCCATTCACACACCAATGATGGCAGAGCTGCCATGCAAGGTGCTAGCCTGCAATTTGGAACAAGCTGGGTTTCAGTGTCTTGCCCAAGGACACTTCGGCATGTGGAGTCATGTGGGCTGGGAATCACCAACCCTGCGATTAGTGGCGACCTGCTCTACCAACTGAGACACAGCCACTCACTGCAAGAACATGACCATGGCAATGTTGAGGTCACAGCTTTCCTTCTTCCGGGGGAAAACCACTCTAGCCGTCCCCCACATCGTGCCTTCTACCCATGGGTATAGGGCCGGTGCGGCTAGTACTGGAGGCGATTTTGGGAATTTAAAGGGCGCGGTTTCGCCGGGCAAATACCTGCGGACCACCTGTTCCCCAGCATGCTCGTCTGCCCCCGCCAGGTCCCGAGATGAGACCGGCTGGTATTACGGCCAGTCTGATGTCTCTTTCAGAGCCCCCGAGCTGGACGAGAGTTTCGCCCCTGCATCGGAGCGCTTCTTGGGTGTCCTTTGGGTGAGCCGGCCCAGTCTGAGGCCAACGGCGAGCTGTCCGCTATGTTTGCACGGTCCGCCACGAGTGTGGGGTTGGATTGGAACTCTCCGTCTTCCCCTCAGCCCTCATGGCTAGATGATTGGTTCCTGGGTTCGTTGTGCCGCTCACAGCCACACCGCCTGGTTCCTTTCTTCCCAGAGGTGCATGACGAGCTGATGAAGTCATGGAGGGCACCTTTCACTCAAGATCCCACGGACCTCCCGCTTTCATGTGCCTAACTGAACCACACTCGCAACTCAGGCCGGCGGGTGGTGACAAGTCTAGATGTCATCGCTACAGAACCTCCTCCTCAGCCACCTAACTGCCCCAGGCCGGGTACGTGGAGCAATGTAAGGGCTTCAAGCCTCTCCTCAGCCCAACCACCTAGGGATGAAGCAACGCTTCCTGACGTGACGTCGTCTGCTCCCCCTCCCCCCCGCCATGAGGCCTTGCTTCCAGTTACGTCACACATGATCATCTCCTTAGTGCTCCTCGCCCGGAGCTTGGATGCATGGCTTACACTTTCCAACCTGTCGCGGTGGTTGGGTAGGACCATCCGACTCGGCTACGCGATTCAGTTCGCCAGGTGCCCACCCCGCTTCAGCAGCGTCTGCTTCACCTACATGCAGGTCGTAAACGATCGCAACCCTTCTGCGCAAGGACGCGATAGAACCTGTCCCTCCAGCTGAGATGGAGAAGGGGTTCTACAGGCCCTACTTCATCATACCCAAGAAAGGTGATGGGTTGCGGCCAATCTTGGACCTGTGAGTTCTGAACCGGGCCTTACACAGACTCCTGTTCAGATGCTGACGCAGAAACATATTCTGACATGCGTCCGGCATCAAGATTGGTTCACGGCAGTAGACCTGAAGGACGCATAATTTCACATCTCAATATTACCCCATCACAGACCCTTTCTACGGTTCACCTTTGACGGCAAGGCATATCAGTACAAGGTCCTCACCTTCGGTCTGTCCCCGTTCCCTTGCATCTTCACGAAAGTCGCAGAGGCAGCTCTTGCCCCTTTAAGGGAAGTAGGCATTCGCATACTCAACTACCTCAACAATTGGCTAATCCTAATCCTAATTGTTCTATGCACACAGGTACCTGGTGCTCAGGGACCTCAGCCGTTTAGGACTTCGGGTCAACTGGGAAAAATCTCTTTCCCCCAGTGACCCTACTTGCACAAGTCCTGTGCAAGGTCAGGGAGGACGAGGAACAAGTCACTCTTGTGGCCCCATACTGGCCCACTCGGACTTAGTTCTCGGATCTCACGCTCTTCACGACACCACCTCCCTGGCAAATTCCCCTGAGGAAGGACCTTCTTTCTCAGGGACGGGGCACCCTCTGGCTTCCGCGCCCAGACATCTGCATCCTCCCCATCTGGCCCTTGGATGGGATGCAGAAGATCAAAGTGGTCTACCACCAACAGTCGTAGACACAATCACTCAAGCCAGACCTCCCTCTACCAGGCAGCTTTATGCCCTAAAGTGGCGCTTATTCGCAAATTGGTGTTCGTCCCGATCTGAAGACCCACAGAGGTGTGCAGTCAGGTCAGTGCTCTCATTCCTGCAGGAGAGGTTGGAGGGTGGCTGTCCCCCTCCACCTTGAAGGTTTATGTAGCCGCCATAGCGGCTCACCACAACCTGATCATGAGGTACCTTAGAGGTGCCCAGAGGCTGAACCCTCCAAGGCCATGCCTGTTATCCTCATGAGATCTCTCCATGGTCCTCTCTGTCAGCGACAATTGCCTGGAGTTCAGTCGGGCACATTCTCATCCTGAGACCCCGACTGGGCTACGTGCCTAAGGTTCCTAAAACCCCTTTCAGGGATCAGGTAGTGAACCTGCAAGCGCTGCCCCGGGAGGAGGCAGACCCAGCCTTAGCGTTGCTGTGTCCGGTGCATGCTTTGCGCATCTATTTGGATCACACGCATTGCTTTAGACACTCTGAGCAGCTCTTTGTCTCTGAAAATATCACTGTTTTCTGCCATTTTTTTTCAAGATATGTCGGCAGCACTGATATTAGTGATTGACAGCTAAGAACACTGTGTAAAGTGTGTTCCTCATGCTATTTGTTGTGACATGACATACAACTAGTTTTTGACAACTATTTTACTGAAACCACACGTCAACAGAAATACCTCTGAAAATTTTGTTGTGAATCCTGATAATTCAGGGTAGTCCCTGAATGCAGTCAGTCTCCTTTCTAACTAAACTTTGTATAAAACTTGGCACAAAGAAGACTGACAACCATGTTCTGCTGCTTTGTGAATGTACTTACATTTTGTTTAGTTGGTAGGGTGTTAGCTGATAGTTGTCCAAAAGTTTGGCTATTCTGCCCCTTTATGTGGCCAGCCCACAAGAAAAATTCCCAGTTCTCCCTATGGCCGTCCACCCCTGGCTGCAAGTTTTCACTCCATATTGAGCTGAAGCTTTTCTGGGCATCTTTGCATTTGTGCTGGTGCCTTTTGCATTACCTTTCGAGCCATTTATTTAAAATGCCTGCACAAAAGGAAGATGGCAAAAAAGTGATGTAAAATGATGACATGACATGAGCACCACGTCATAAAATGCAACCATTACTGATAAACATTTAGCGACAAACAAGTGCTGACCTTTGTGCCCCATCAAAAAATAAAATAAAATAAAATAGGTGCTGGCCAAGACAAGCACTATCATGTCTATAATCTATAGTGGCAGATAACGATAAACAAATGTCAGGACTTGTATTGTGTCTTTAAAAAATTTAACAATTTATTATTTTTTATTATAAAAATGTTTTATTGATTCATATATTAAACACAGAAAAACAAAACATATACACACAGAATCAATATTTAACCCTCACTATTACCCCTCCCAATCCCCAACCCTGGCCCTCAACAACATCCCAGAGTCATACATGATTATACACACACACACACAAACAATAAATAATAAATAAATATATATATATATATATATATATATATATATATATATATATATATATATATATATATATATATATATATATATATATATATATATATATATTTAATATTTAAAGATAACTATGTATAATTATTTCATCATTATATATTGAATTATTGTTATATGTTTCTCTGCAAATACGATTAATCGCGATAAATATATCGGGACACCATGTAATTAATTTGAATAAAATGTTTTATCGATTGACAGCCCTAATATATATATAATATATATATATATATATTTCCTGCCTGTTCTCCAGCTTTACTGACAACTCTCTCCACACTTATATGTGGAGTATGTTTAGAATATAAAATGCCCACAATTTATAATAGTCTATCCTTAGGATGTATGCTATTCACAAAAATAGTACAGAGCAGGTGGTGCAGCTGTAAATACCTGAAGAACTGAGATCTGAGAATCCTAATATGTTCCAGTCTGAATTAAACACTCTGGACACTTTTGTCCATACCGCATGCAAATGAGAGATAAGGGGGTGTAACTTAACTTGGTTTAATAGAAAGGCTTTGCAAAGGCAAAATAGAGGCAAGAACTTCCTGTTTAATACAAAACCAGGGAGGGGCTCTCTCAGGTGGAAGCGACCAATGAGTAAAATGTCTGACACCAAATGCCTAATAATAAAACAAAATCTTGGGTAGGCCAAGCCCACCTTTGCCAATCAGCCTATGCAATTTATTTAAATGTAATCTGGGATGCTTACCATTCCAAATTAAGGACTTTGCTATGCTACCAAATTGTTTGAAATAAGAGAGGGGGACATCTACAGGCAGAAATTGTAGCAGGTAGTTGAATTGTGGAATACAATACATTTTAATAACATTAACCTTCCCAATCATAGATAAATGTAATGAAGCCCACCTGCCCACATCACTCAAAAACATTTTATTAAGGTGTCAAATTGAACTAAATCACACAAATTTGCTTGGAATAAAATGCCCAAATACTTAATCCCCTTTTTGGGCCACTGGAAGGAGCCTGGCTGAAAATCAGTTTCTGAACAGTATACTGCCAAAGCCAAAGCTTTGTATATAGACCAATTGACTCTGTATCCTGAGAACTTAGCAACCTTCCCTGGGGAGGGGCGTGCCTTTTTGCCCCGTCTGCCGGCAGGTCATCCCAGTCTACCTGGATGAGGGAGGGGACAAGGGGAGGGTAACAGAAATAATTAAATAGGGGGGTACTTCCTGTAACAGTGTAGTACCCCCCCAAAAAACACTGTAAAATTTAAACAAGAGGGAAAAGGCCAACACGGAGTGGCAGTGAGAGAGAGAGAGAGGAGAGAGAGAGATAAAATAAAAAACACAATCGCCAGTACTCTGATACGCCATAGCTTGTTCCTCGGCCACACCTCCACCCTCTAACGGACAACAGCTGTGCCTCTCTGGGCGGATCAGAGGCAGTCCTCCAGCCCCTGGCGGACGGAACGCCCCGCCACGTTCTTGGGGAACAGAAGGGGTCTCCCCGCCCCTGACAGCGGTTCTCTCGCTCCAGGCGGTCAGCAGCGAGCCCCATCTCCCCTCACAGTCGGCAGCCGTCGTCCACTTCCAGGCAGCCGGGCTCCTCGTCCCCAGGCAGATGGCCGCGGCTGCTCCGTTGGGGTGGAAGGTAGTGGCGAGAATAATAATAGTTTAATAATAAACTGAAACAGAAAACACAAACACACACATGACGGACATGTCCGTAAACTATCTCTCTCTCCCGCACAATCCACCGCAGTCGGCCTTTATCCCTCTCGGAGGCTTGGTTAACCTGATAAGGGACCGGGTGTGTATGATCACGACCCGGCCCTGCCCTCCGCCCTGCCACAGAAGGTATTTTGAAGAATGTTGGTAATCAAAAAGTTGCTGGTCCCTATTTACTTCCATAGTATTTTTTTCCATACTATGGAAGTCAATGGGGACCAACAACTGTTTGGTCACCAACATTCTTCAAAATATCTTCAAAATATCTTCATGATCCACAGAAGAATGAAACTCATACTGGTTTGAAACATTTTGAGAGTGAGTAAATGATGACAAAATTTTCATTTTTGGGTGAACTATCCCTTTAACAAACAGGTTAAAGAGGAGTATGTGGAGCGGAGGGGTCGGGGCCGGGTCGAAATATCGTGGGATAAAGGTGGCCGGTGACGATGGTTCGAGAGAGAGAGAGAATTACAGTTATGTCCGCCATGTGTTTATGTTTGTGATTTTGGTTGAAGTTCTCATTAAATTATGATTTATGTTGACAAGCCGGTTCTCGCCTCCTCCTTGCCCATCGTTAACTGTGTTACATTGGTGCCAAAACCCGGGATGGAGGAGGGATGCCCGTTGCAGAGTCCTCGACACTGCCGTCCACCCAGGGGAGCGCCGATGCCATCTGCAGGGTGACTGAGTAGCCTGACCGCCCGGATGCGGGAAACGGCCGCCGTCCGCAGGGCAAGTGGGGACTGGATACCCCGACCGCCTCGAGCGAGGGAGCCGCTGCCGGGGGCGGAGGAGTGCCCTGCCATCCCCAGAGATGCGGAGGGGTCGAGGGAGACCGCCCTCCGCGAGGGGAGGAGGGAAGAAACTCTCCGACTGCCCGGAGCATTAGAGCCGCTGCCAGGGGCGGAGGAGTGTCCCCATTTGCTGCCAGAAAAGCGGAGGGGCGTTCCGCCCGCTGGGGGTCGAAGGTTTCACTCCGGTTCGCCCGGGGTTGGAGCGTTTGTCGTCCGCCTGAGTGTGGAGGAGTGTTCGAGGACCACGCGACGGTACATCAGAGAACCGGTGAGTGAGTTTTTCTCGCTGTCCTCTCTCTCTCTCTCTTTCGCACCGTGTTGGCCTTTTCCCTCGCCTATTTTTTTTTTGTTGTTGTTTTCTTCCCCTCCTGTCTCCTCCCAGGGCGAGGAAGGCGGGGATGACCACGCCGGACGCAAGATACACCCCGCCCCAGGGATGGGGGGGGGTGTACATCATGCCGGTGGCACCCCGGCCTGAGATAACGGCGGGAGGAGTGTGGAGCAGAGGGGGGGCGGGGCCGGGTCGGAATATCGCGCGCCCGGTCCCCAATCGGCCTGATGAGGCGCGCGAGGGATAAAGGCGGCCGGTGACGATGGTTTGAGAGAGAGAGAATTACGGGCATGTCCGTCGTGTGTGTTTATTTTTGTGCTTTTGGTTTAAGTTCTCATTAAATTATGATTTATGTTGACAAGCCGGTTCTCGCCTCCTCCTTGCCCATCGTTAACTGTGTTACAAAGTACTTTCCTTACTAACAACAAAAGTGATATTGCATAAGATTAAAAACAGAATAGCCATCTGTTTCAATACTTTGCATTTTCAGCCTAAATTATATATACCGGTACACAGTATATTTCAAAACATTATACTAAAATGTCTTCTTTTCTGTGCAAACAAAACACTTGTAACAATAAAACTAAGTTTTATACTCAACTTTGAGAACAGTTATAGTGCTATGCTTTGAGGAGAACAAACCACATGATACCATATAAGAGAACCACTTATTAGAAAATTCCAAACCTATTGGAATAAAGTAAATGGAATGTTACAACAATCAATTGTAAACTAATTAATACATTAAAGGAAGAGCTATCCGAAGCATGCTGTTATTTTCCCCATTGAACGCTCAATACAAATCTTCTCGTGGATTTTAACCAACAAGTTCATAATGACTACAGACTGTCAAGTTCCAAAAAAGTGACTATGACCTATTCCTGAGCAGCATCAAATTTATAGGGTGTCCATTTCAATATAATCACTGGACAGAATGTTATCAAACTCTGTGCGGAGGTCTGGGTAAGAACTGTAAGTATATGGTAAATCAAGAATAGCTCCACAAGTATGAGCAACTGGCCTTCTGCTGAGGCCAGATTCTGAATTGAAGCTTACCTTGATTTGATCAACACATATAACAGAAGAACCAGTGCAGAAGCGTAACATTTTTTCTGCTTTGCTTTGGTCAGCATTTCTGACATAACGTTGCAGATGATTGAATACCATCTGTTCTTTCTGAGAGCGAATCACCTGTGATGTTTGAAGTAGCAGTGCCACTTTTTTTGCCAGTGGCCTTCTTTGTGTCAAACAGAGCCACTAGATTTTCTTTGTCTGGTATTTTCATCAGTGCAAATTGCATGGTTTTGGAGAAGCAATCTATTATATACTTGGGCTCTTGAAGAATGGCTTTATGAGCCATTGTTTGTATGGCAGCCTCCATGGTGTTTTTTGGAGGGATACAATGAGAGTCCATTCTTGTAAAGAGGTCAAGCAAGTCCTCTTCATCACATTCCTCCAGTGTGCCTTGAAGAGCCTTTTCAACGGCAGATCGTTCAGTTGAAGAGAGATAGTTTTGGAAGGACGACATCAGGACATCAACATTTCATGAGTCAATTCCATGGATGCACGCTAAAATGAATGCACTGGAAAGCCTCACTGGCAGCAAACCGAGATCAAGTAATCCTTTTACCCAGATCCTACCTACTGCTTCCCATTCAGCTTCAGAAAAGTCTGGTCTTGGTCTAGGAGCCCGCTCATCTTCCCCTTCGCACTGTTCAAGGAACTGATCCCAGAATGCAGTGTAAACTTCTCTGGACACTCCAGCATCATCTACAGCACTCTCGTTTACAAATTCCATTGTCAATGTAGATTGAATTATGCTGCTATCCATGAACACAGCCACAAGATCTTCTACAACCTTTACCCTGTGTATTAAAGTGTGCAAATCTTTTGGATTTGCAGAATTTTCAGATGAAATTGTAGGAGACAGGTGGTTTCCTGAATGTGATGGCAAATGTTCTGATGGTGAAGGCATTCCACTATCCATCTAGAAAAAGTAAGGTTAAAAACAATTTAGAACAATTATTCCCACCTAGTGCCCAGCATAATAAATGTATTACAGTGAGGAAAATCAGTATTTGAACACCCTGCTATTTTGCAAGTTCTCCCACTTGGAAATCATGGAGGGGTCTGAAATTGTCATCGTAGGTGCATGTCCACTGTGAGAGACATAATTTAAAAAAAAAAATCCAGAAATCACAATGTATGATTTTTTAACTATTTATTTGTATGATACAGCTGCAAATAAGTATTTGAACACCTGTCTATCAGCTAGAATTCTGACCCTCATTGACCTGTTAGTCTGCCTTTAAAATGTCCACCTCCACTCCATTTATTATCCTAAATTAGATGCACCTGTTTGAGGTCGTTAGCTGCATAAAGACACCTGTCCACACCATACAATCAGTAAGAATCCAACTACTAACATGGCCAAGACCAAAGAGCTGTCCAAAGACACTAGAGACAAAATTGTACACCTCCACAAGGCTGGAAAGGGCTACGGGAAATTACCAAGCAGCTTGGTGAAAAAAGGTCCACTGTTGGAGCAATCATTAGAAAATGGAAGAAGCTAAACATGACTGTCAATCTCCCTCGGACTGGGGCTCCATGCAAGATCTCACCTCGTGGGGTCTCAATGATCCTAAGAAAGGTGAGAAATCAGCCCAGAACTACACGGGAGGAGCTGGTAAATGACCTGAAAAGAGCTGGGACCACCGTTTCCAAGGTTACTGTTGGTAATACACTAAGACGTCATGGTTTGAAATCATGCATGGCACGGAAGGTTCCCCTGCTTAAACCAGCACATGTCAAGGCCCATCTTAAGTTTGCCAATGACCATTTGGATGATCCAGAGGAGTCATGGGAGAAAGTCATGTGGTCAGATGAGACCAAAATGGAACTTTTTGGTCATAATTCCACTAACCGTGTTTGGAGGAAGAAGAATGATGAGTACCATCCCAAGAACACCATCCCTACTGTGAAGCATGGGGGTGGTAGCATCATGCTTTGGGGGTGTTTTTCTGCACATGGGACAGGGCGACTGCACTGTATTAAGGAGAGGATGACCGGGCCATGTATTGCGAGATTTTGGGGAACAACCTCCTTCCCTCAGTTAGAGCATTGAAGATGGGTCTTCTTCTGTTTTCCCTTTGTCTCCTCCTAATCAATCTATCTGGCAGGTAGCTGATTGAATTCAGCTGTGCCTGCTTACCAGTCCAGATAGAGGTAGCATAAAAGCAGAGAATAAACTGCCAGTAAGAGAAAAACATTCCCACAAGAGCTTTCTCTAGAGCATTGTCTAGCAGCAGCAGCAGCAGCAGCAGCAGCAGCTTACAATCATGTTGTTGAATGTGATAACTGCTTAACTTTCTACTCTGTGGTATTGTATTACTATCCCTATTTGATTGTTGTGAGTATCTCCAACATTTATCCTTGAAGTTTAAGTGTGGAGGTTACCGTTATTATACATCTTTATTAAGTTAGTCTTTTCTTTGAGTTACTGCTTTTGTTAAATTAAGTTCATTAGTTACCTTACAGGTTGCTTATTTGTTTGATTTGGAAGCTGTAGGGAGGTGGGTGCAATTTTTGTTTAACTCTTGTTTTCTCCTGTTTTTGGGCCAGGAAGGGAACTATGGTTTAGTTGTGTTATTTTTCTTTTGTAGTTTAATAAGACGTTTACTACTTCAGTTAGATTGCTCTTTTATTTTTGCCTTGTCCTCTCCAGAAGCCATTGCTTCCCCTTGTGGTGCTATGGTAGGGCTCATGGACTCTGGACAAATTCTCTTTAAACCTTTTACCTTTTTTGCATCTGCTTATACCCCAAGATTCCTGTTGGATGTAAAAACTGTTCATGAGAAGAATTATGAAAATCTGTCTAAAATCAGGTATGCCTGAACAAGTACCAACAGATAAATCCATATCTGGATTATACTTGATTCCATCAATGCTCACAGATGATGCTGAGAGGACAGTGTTCTGAACTGTGAATCTCTGTTTCAGCAAGATCTGAATAATCTCAGGTAAAGTTAAAATCAAAGTACCAATCAACTTGTCTGTCTGGATGGATGGCTTGAAAGGCAACCTAGTAAGCCGTCAGTCTTTGATGTCGAACAGCCAGAGCTTGTGGAACATTTTTGAAGTTTTTGGGGTCAAGAATTTGTGCTTTCCTTCAAAGAGCATTGTCCACATCATAGTGGTCCATACAATCTTATGAGCTGCGGATAGTGCTGAATGTAATGGTGCTTAGTGCGCAATGTGAAATGAGGAGAAATTGTTAAAATTTAAATCTGTGTTCTGAGATTTTTAGCATTCAGGAAAATCAAGAGGATCCTCAGTGAACCTGAAGTCAACTGCCATTTCTAAAATATCTTTCAAAAGCAACAATATTTTCCATGTTTGATCATTTTCAGGGATTTCAAAACCAATCGTGAGTGGCAGAAGTCTAATTGGTGCCCAGTTTTCATGAGCATTATCACCAATGGTACCTCGAGAGGCAAAGGTGGCTGGGATGATCTGAGGCTTATCAGTTTTGTCTGAGAATTTGTAAGGAAACTGCTTGGTTCAGTGATTCAAGAGAGATTAACTTCCTGGAGACCAAATCATTAATGCACAAGGACATTTCAACTTTCCTGTAATCCAGCAAAATAATGAGCACCTAGTTTATCTGATTACACAAAGTACAGTTCCTTTCAAACAATCTCCTAACTGTTCAGTGTATTCACCATGCTTTTCAAAGAGTAACAAGTTTGTGTAGGACTTCGGCGTAACCATGTTCTTTGACTGCTCTAGCTTTGCAGCTGTATAGACTGAAGTGACAAACGATCTTTTGAGAGAAGATTGGCTAGAACCCAATGGAGACTGTCTTTATGCTGATTAATTTGTTCAAAGTACGATCCTGAAGGTCTCCGTCTTAAAAGTAATTTTCTTGATAGTTGCTGCCATCTCTGTAAGTGTTGAATTCTTTAACATAGTGATCATTACAGGTCAGCTGACAAGCTTTCTTGAGGAGTTGGATGTCCTGCTGTCCTCCTTGCCCGAGGATGGCAGGCCACTTGTGGTTTTGGCGATTTCAACATACACCAAGACAAGCCCCAGGCCATTGAATTGAATACTCTTCTGGCCTCATTTGACTTGGAAAGACTACACACCACAGCAACTCACAGGTCGGGCAACCAGCTGGACCTCATTTTTACACATAACTGTACCACCTCAAATATTCTTATTACACCTTTACATGTCTCTGATCACTACTTTGTTCAATTCAACATTATTCTCCCATCCATTGTAAAACCGACTCCACCTTTGGTTTCCTTTCGCCGTAACCTCAGTTACCTCTCACCCTCTCGCCTTTCCACTGATGTCTCTGCCTCTCTTCCCACAACAAATGTATTTTCCATGCTTGATGTAAACATTGCCACAGACACTTAGCTCTACTTTAACAACCTGTCTAGACAATATCTGTCCTCTCTCCTCTAGACCAGCACGTACTACACCACCCAGCCTCTGGCTGTCTGACGTCCTTCGTGAACATCAGACTGATCTCAGGGCAGCTGAGGGGAGATAGCGGAAATCTAAAGATCCAGCCGATCTAGGTAAATATCAGCTTTTGCTTGCAACTTTTTCAGATAACGTTGAAACTGCAAAAACTTCATATTACCAGACCAAGATCAACAGCACCACAGACACTCGTAGCTTGTTTAGAACATTCAACACACTTCTCTGCTCTCCCCCTCCACCACCTGACACATCACTGACAGCAGATATCTTCGCCACATTTTTTACTAATAAGGTTACAGCCATCAGCAATACATTCACTGCACCACACCCTGTCAAACACCTGGCTCCTGTATGCAACTCCTCTTTCTCTGTTCTCTCCTTTAACTATGTTCTCTCCTTTAACTGACACTGAGGTCTCTAAACTCCTCCTCTCCAACCACCCCACAACCTGTTCCCTTGACCCCATTCCATCACGCCATCTCTCCGTCCATCCTACCGCACTTATACATAATTAACACATCCCTTCTTGCAGGCACTTTTCCCACTACATTTAAGCAGGCTTGAGTAACCCCACTGCTGAAAAAACCTGCACTTAACCCCACACAGAACACTACAGACCAGTCTCTCTCATCCCATTCATGACAAAAACACTTGCAAGGGCAGTTTTCAATCAGATCTCCGCCTATCTCTCACAGAATAAGCTGCTGGATGACAATCAGTCAGGCTTTAAAAGTGGAGTCGCTGAGACAGGCGAAAGCTGAATCCAGATCATCAATTCTGATTCTGCTGGACCTTTCTGCTGCCTTTGACACAGTCAACCATCCGATCCTACGCTCCACCCTCTCTAAACTGGGCATCACTGGAACTGTGCTTGACTGGTTTAACTCTTATCTCTCAGAAAGGTCCTTTTTTGAGGTAGCCTGGAGAGGTGAGGTATCCAAGCCACATCAGTTACTTACTGGGGTACCTCAGGGATCAGTGCTTGGGCCACTTCTCTTCTCCATACTGGGACCCATCATCCAGTCACATGGTTTCTCTTACCACTGCTACGCTGATGACTCTACTTGTCTTTCCAGCCCAACGACACCACAGTGACCTTTAACGAACCTAAGAGAGCACATGTTACACCACTCTTTGTCTCTCCACTGGCTGCCGGTTCATGCACGTACTAAATCCAAGGCCCTGATGCTGGCATACAAAACAGTCACTGGGTCTGCTCCAGCATACCTAAAAACATTTATGCAGAGCTACGTTCCCACCAGAAGCCTGCGGTCGGCTAAGGAACGTCGCCTTGTTGTACCAAAACAAAGAGGCACCAAAACACTTTCCCAGACTTTCAGTTTCACCATACCACGGTGGTGGAATGACCTTCCCAACTCAATCCAGGAAGCTAACTCGCACTCTATCTTCAGAAAACGGCTAAAAACACATCTTTTCCAAAAGCACTTAACCGGTCACTTTTTTATTTATTTTTTATTTACATTTCTTGTTGCACTTAAATCTGTTTTGTATAATAGTGAAACTTTGTAATATGGCACTTTTCGTACCACTGTCTCCTTAAGATGATTCGCTTATGTTTTCCTCTTTTGTATGTCACTTTGGATAAAAGCGTCTGCCAAATGAATAAATGTAAAAGGATTTACTTAGAATTTCAGTCCTGTAAAGTTTGTATTCAATTGGCATGACAATCTGAAATTCAGTCCTAAAAATATGATTTTCTTCTGCTAATAGTGGAAAGAGGCTTGGCAGCTTTGGTAGTTTTCAAAATTGGGTTGTTGTCTTTGATTCATTAGTGAGAAAAATTGCTACTGCAGTAACAGTCACTGAGTCCATGTTAATTGAGAATTTGCAGGATTGCTTGATGGATCAGGGGCTCTGACAGAAGTAACATCTGATTTTAGATTACTTCCTGTGCAGTTGAATCAGAAATGTCAAATAGCCTGCATTTTGAGGAAGTTAAAGGCTAAATTATGCTCTAGCTGATGCTGCAAAAAATCAAGGTTTTCATTCTCCATTCAACATTTTCCTCCAAGTGTACATCTATAGGATGATGGCACAAACACTCTTCTTGTAGCACATTTTTATCATTTTTATCTATTTCCTACAGTGTGAACCGGTTTTTAGTCCAACTCACTTGATGCTCTTCAGTACAGTTTACTTGAGTTGTTTAGTTCAACTGTTGCATTCAGCTGATCGTTGACCTAACAGTTTAATCAAGTAAAATCAACAAATTTGCCAGAATTAGTTGGGTTTACAAGATTTTATTATGCATGCCTTGAATTTTTCCACAAGAAATGGTCAATGACCAGGGCTGGATTGGTAATCTGGCATACCGGGCAATTTCCCAGTGGGCAGACGCACATTGGGGCCGATCAGGTGCAGACTGGCCATTGGGAGGAGCGGAACATGGTTGCTGTTGCTCACCAAGGCTCTTGGAACTTAAAATGGGCATACTCCATCCCTGACTACTACTGTTTTAAGTAGTCTTGGTGTTTTCAGCAAATATTGAATATATACTTTTATTCCTCCCTGGGAGATCAATGGTATTTATTCTTAATGAGGGGTTTTGTTGCCCACTCTTTTAGAAACCCTGTGTGTGAAGCTGGTGTGCAGTCTCCAAACTGCAGTCCTCCACTCTTAACTCATGGTGCTCCAAATGTTCCCCAGTTTTATTATTCTTTTTATTGTTCTACCTGCCCAGTTATTTCTCTCATTGTTCCTTTTGTAATATAACGGTTTGTTCTGATGTTCCATATGCTCCTGTTCTTAATAATTATGTTGCTCTAGCTCAGTCAGTAGAGTGAGCTCAGTCTGCATGCTGAGGGAAAGCGTGAGATTGTTAAAATGTATACCTCGACTGCAATGAAAGTAGCTTTCGATAGAATCGCATACCAAATACATAAATGTTAATGTAATAAAGCAGTTTGCCCTGTTATTTATTCCATTGGTTCCTGTTTTGATAAAGCTGTTTGCCCTGTTGTATAATGGAAGTAGTATCTTTTTGTCTTGCCCAAAAGATTATGGCCCAACAGTGATTACATTTTTTTTGTTTTTTTGTTTTGTTTACCATTGCATATATATATAATGGCTTACCTGACTGACTATCATCTGAGCCAATAACAGTACCGTTTTGCTACTCCATTCATGTAGTTCAACTGTTTGGCCACTAATATGTTGTCAGTGTTTGCTCACTACTGTTTCTTTCAGATATATATACAGTGTTTGGTACTAAACATACAGTCTTAAAACTGATCCTGCTCATGTTATGATTATCAGATGACAAATAATAAAAAAATACTAAGTAAAATACTGCTTAAACCGAGCATGACTGAGCACATGTGGGTACAGACATTTGTCAGGTGATATATTTGTGTGATATTTATAATGATAGTGTCCTAAAATAAAGGGGACTTGGGGTACAAAAGCCACAGCAATCAACAAAAATATCTCAGAAATTCAAAACATGGGACAAAAAATGCCCACGCAAAGAGTTCCCGTGTTGTATTAATAATATCTGATATAGTTAAAATTACATACATTGTGATCTTCTTTAGACCTTTCACTGTACATTATTTTCCCCTGCCATCGCGTGCACAGACGGGCTCTCTGCTTCTATCAATCCACATCAGTTTGGTATTGCACTCCTGCCTTAAATTCTGTAACTGTTTGCCCCTCTTGTTCAAAATAAACTGTCGCGAGACTCTCCAGTAACAAACCACCCCCCACCCCCAATAGAGAGCTATGTATTACTTTTTAAATAAAAACAAATAACACCTAATACATCCTAATGTTTATAAACTAGGGCTGTCGATTTACTGCGTTGTACGATTAATTTTACCAAAAATAACACGTTAAAAAAATTAACGCAATTAATCACATTGCCATAAGGAAGATTCCTGAGAAATGCAAGCTTGTAGACCCACCTGTTTACTCCAGAGGGCAGTAAGTGAAATTTCACCTTTATGAGCAACGCACAGTTTATACAGTGAAGAAAACACTTCACTAGGCAGAACAACACGAACATGCGTCACGTTATTGCATTCAAAACACTTGAAGGAGCGCAAATGCGAACTAAGGGATCTCAAGATGTGTTTATAGATTGAGTATTAAACTATATTTAACTTGACGCAGTGACCTTAACATATGATGTGACGCACCTGAGACACTACGCAAGCATGTCTGATGCAGGTGTACACTGATGGGTCCTTAAATAAGCCCTCATAATAAATCTCGAACTGATTGACAAATTCACTTGTGAAATGTTTTGCTGTGAACTGCATTCCAATGATTGACTTATGATCAATAATATGATAGTAATCAATACATTGTATTCTAAAGCCACTTTTTGTATTGTCTTATCAATTATTAACTCTTCTGCCACAAGAATGTAATGCATTTTAATGATTAAATGTTAATATTAAATATTTGTTATTTTATTTATATATATATATATATATATATATATATATGTTTTTATATTTAAAGATATCTATGTATAATTATATAATTATCTAAATATGTATAATGATTATATATTGAATTATTGTTATATAAGGGGCTTTCTCAGCAAATATTTGTATATGTTATTAAATGCGATTAATCACGATTAATTTATCGGGACACCATGTAATTAATTCGATTAAAAATTTGAATCGATTGACAGCGCTAGTATAAACCAAAACTAGCAAAACATTAATTATAACAATGTTGGGAAGAAATATGCAATTGCATGTTATGGCTTCTTAGGCATCATAAATGGGCATCATTATATGTAGGAATAACTTTCATGTAAAATGCTTGTAAACCAAGTCAAGTGGTCAAAGGTGTTTAAAAAAAGGCACACTGCACTAAATATCTATGCACATTGTTCAATTTATTATGGTTAGACTTTTTTCAAAACAGTAATGCATGGAATAGCCTTTATCACTCTAAAACAAAATAGAATATAGAATTAAATAGAATTTCAGGAGAAATGTTTGTCTATTTTTAAAACCAAAATTTGACTTGCAAGTGTAATGCAACTTTAAGAACACAATACCTCAGCAAATGGGGGGAAAACTAACTGTATTGTGATAACCGCATGGTAACGCAACCATTTTCAATTACTCTAATAAAGAACATTTTCTTGAGTACTAAATTAGCACTTTAAAATGCTTTTTTTTCCCTCTCCCCTTTTTCTCCCCAATTTGGCATGCCCAAATACACAAGTGACTTGCCTCAATCTGGATGGTGGCGGAAAAATCTCAGTTGCCTCCACGTCTGAGAGAGTCAGCCTGCACATCTTATCACGTGGCTTGTTGAGTGCATTACAGCGGAGACCTAACACGTATGTACGTCATGCTATTCTCTGTGGCATCCACGCACAACTCACCACGTGCCCCACCGAGAGCGAGAACCACATTATAGCGACCACAAGAAGGTTAACCTAACGTGACTCTATCTACCCTAGCAACCGGGCCAATTGGTTGCTTAGGAAGTCTGATTGGAGTCACTCAGCACGCCCTGGATTCTAATACAAAAATGTGTTATGGGGCATGGCACTTGTCAGTAACTTGGCAGAATGGGGTTGATATCAGGGTACTGGAACATTTGGTAGCAACATAACGACTTCTTGAGTGATCATTTTGTCAATGTATCACATCAAAAGAAGTGGTAAAAATGTTGTCATTACTCACTTTGTCATGGGATTTTGTGTTTATCGATTTTGGTTGTGAGTGCAACTATGGTAAATAGTTAAAGTGCACTTGTGATGAGGAAGAGGGCAGGGCTGTGACAATGCATGCCCACGCGGCAATTGATCTAATCAGCTGAGGAGAGGGATAAATACGGCGGGACATGGCAGTTCGGGAGAGAGAGAGAGAGAGAGAGCCACATGCAGCTGCCATGTGTGTGTTTGTGTTGTGTGTCTTTTTGTTTTTGTTTTGTGTCTAATCTAGCCTAATTAATGACATGACAAGCCGAATAATTGATCAAATTAATCAGAATCGCACATAATCGATATTTGCTGAGAAAGGCCTTCAAATAAAAATAATTAAAAAATTATACATATGTTTACAAGATCTTAATGTAAGATTGAAGGATGTTAACAGGAAATGTTGTCAGTCATCTGATGCATGAGACAATGCATCAATGCATTTGTCCATGGGCCAAGAGACTGAAGCAGATCTAGATCGCAGCTATATAGATATTGTAACTCAGAAAACGAATGACTTGGTGCTGATCTGAAATCATGATTTACACCTTAAAAAAAAAGAAAGAAGAAAAACAAAAAGCCCCATGTTGTGACAGTGCAGGAAAGAAATTCTTTAAAAGGATCTTTGTGATGTGCAAAGTCTTAACAATACATCTTGGTTGTTGATGTTTTATTAGTCATTGTTTATTGTTGTCTATAGAGCAGGACAATGTGCCTTCAGAAACCTTCACTCCTGTATAAATAAAAAAAAAATTCAATCTCTTAAAATGAAAGGAATGTCGAAGGTGTGGCACAGCAGTTAGCGCACATGACCTGACGCATTGAGCTGCGGTGCTCATCATTTTTCAATCATGTCCCCTTCTCTTCTTTCAGCCATTCCCTGTGCTCTCTACTATTGTGAGTAAAGCTGGTAAAATGAAAGAGGTAAACATTATTTAGAATTAGATAAAGAAAAATGTCTTAATAATAGCTACTGTAACTGATAAGTATTCATTCCTTTTTATTTTCTTTTGATTTGTTTTTTTTTTTTTTTTTTTTGAGAGAGAGAGATCCACCAAATATGCAAAAATAATTGTTGGAAATGGCTATATACAATACACTAAAGACAAAATGGAGCCATATGCAATCATATCCTTGATGAGAGCTGGTTTTGGTCAACCAGAAATCGATGCATTGATGACATTATTTTTAATTTCCTGAAGATTAGTGCAGTCTATATGGATCACTCGGACAAGAGCCCGTACGTGAATCCAATTGAAATTTGTGTTGGACATTGCTGTCCTCTGATGCTCTCAATCTGATTTGGTTGAGTTGGTGCTCATTTGCATTATGGATATTATTTAAAGATATTTTATCTTAAATATCTAGACTTTGAGCTAAGCTCATATACCAAAGAAGACCCATGACTGTAAATGATCATAAATAATTCAGTACATGTAATTTTTTTATTTATATTTTTATTTATTTATTTGGGTCCCCATTAGCTTCCACAATGTGGTTGCTAGTCTTCCTGGGGCCCATAAAAGTACTGAAACACATGTACATTTAAAATACACAAATATAACATACATAAATATAACATTCATATAACATTACCGCATGTATACATTTATCCACATATACACATTCACACTCATACAGCATTTGACAATATCAGTACCTATAAACAGTCACAAATTAACTGATGTAATACTATTAATTGTAATCTGTTTTAGAGTCTTCTTAAAATTACATATGTTGGATATATGCCTTGTTTTTAAATCCAATTTATTCCAAGCAGATGACGATCTAACTAATACTGTTCTTGCCATACAGTTGGACCTTGCAGATGGAACCACTAACACACCTGAGCTCACCTGACGCGTAACATGTCCGTGACAATACCCACTAAAAACAAACTTATCTACAAAAGATTTTGGATTGTTTTTTAAATAGAGCATTGTGCATATAACAGAGAAGACTTATATTAAGTTTGTCCTCCACCTTTAGCCAGCCCAAACAGGTGTGCATTTTATCCACACTAGAGCGAAAAGAGCAACCAAGGGCTACTCTTGCGGCTCTATTCTGAACGATTTGTAATTTTTTCAGATGTCCCTGTGCAGCACTGGACCAGATTACTGGGCAGTACCCCAGATGTGACAGAACTAAAGACTGGACAACTATTTTCATAACTACTGGTGGACAATATACTGAACATCTCCTG
This sequence comes from Xyrauchen texanus, assembly GCF_025860055.1. Classification (NCBI taxonomy): domain Eukaryota; kingdom Metazoa; phylum Chordata; class Actinopteri; order Cypriniformes; family Catostomidae; genus Xyrauchen; species Xyrauchen texanus. Next base: position 26,939,387 of record NC_068315.1, read on the forward strand.
GAAAAAGCAATGCCTTTAGCTATTTTTGACACAATGTGATCAATCTGATCAGCCCAGGAGAGCTGACCATCCAGCTTCACACCCAATAGTTTAGTCTGACTCACCTGCTCTACCACAGATGTATCAACAATTAGATTTAAGTTGCAAGGCTTGCCAAGCATACGTTTAGTACCAAAGACTATACATGTAATGACTAATGAGTGGCAAATGTAAGTACTTCCTTCTGGAATTAAAACTTTTGAATAATTTAATTAATCAATGCTGAATTTTGTTTATTAACCTCACAAGTTACAGTGTGTTTTTGAGCAAGCGGAGGATGTGTAGCCACTATTTAGTGTCTAGATTAGTTAAAAAAGAAAGAAGCATAAGATGACTATGAAAATAGTGCATCTGAAAATAAAGCAAACAGGTTTATCATCTGAATATTTGTGAGTCTTCCCTGAGGCAGTTAAAAGTTGATTTTCCTCATCCTCTAAAGAAAAATAACGATGACTGATATAAACAGTTTATTTTTAACTCTGTGAAATGAGGATGTACTTTACATCTTAACAGGTTGATAAAACATTTCTGGGTTAAGAATGAAAAGTGTCAAATAAGACTTACTTTTTTGTAAGTCTACAAAAATGTTTGTACCAATTTGTATTTTTGTTTCATGTGTATCTCTAATCATGTAGTTGCATACTTTTTAAATCAAATTTTTTCCTCAATCGATTTTACACATTTCTTCAAACTCAGGTCACTGCTCTCAAAACAGTTAACACGGCCATCTGAACATTTTATAATTGTCCTTAAGAAATTGAAATTTAACTTCACTCAAATTTCTCTGATCCAAGATTCATGATTTTTAAAGAGTTAACACAGACAAATAAATTAAAGTCATATTCTCAAATGGACCTCAGGTTGTCAAATGCCTTCATATTGAAATCAGCTGTGTTAATAATGCACACGGGAAAGAAAATGCAATTCACTCATTTTTGTTCACACATACTGTTTTGTCATCGTCAAGTGAAAATGCGTAAAACAAATTTTGCGAAATTTGCCGTCTTTTGCCTGTTTCCATTCAAATGGCCTTTTATCGATAAAAAAAAAAAAAACTGTTTGCGTGATGACATAATGCCTAAAAAAATCTCTTTGTCGCATCTGCCTGAAGCCGTAAAGAAAAGGCATTTATAGGTCTAAAAAAAAAATTTTTTTTGTTTGGTAATTTATTTAATTTATTACAGGGAATTTTAACAATAATTTTATAGAATTGGGCTATGTTAGTGTTCCAAAAAAGCACACTGATGCTTTTCTCCTTGTATGGTGTATTTCTTTTGTGCATAGAAATTACATGTTTTTTGTATTGTGGGCTAATTCCGTGACTGCTGTCTATGTTGAATGGTGTGGAAAAGCAACTTCAATAAATAAATGGATTTCTACCATGATTAAATTAATCACAAACAGTGGCCATTAATTTGTTCTCCATGCACTTGTCAATGTGCATGATTTGAGATCATGTTTGCAACATCTGATCAATATGCCATTAAGATCAATCCATAATCATGTACAATAAATTAGCTTTCAAGGATGTATATCTTGTCGTCATGATAAACACAGGCTAACGATTGGGGTAATGTAACGCTTGTAGCTGGCAATGGCAATGACATAGAGACGATGACGATGATTTGACGACAACCCAAGTGCAGTTTATTTATATAAGTGAAGTCCACAACCCAAACTATAAACGTGAAACATAAACATGAACATGACTATAAACTATGACTAGACATAAACTTAACTTGGCTTGACCATGAAGTAGAACATGAACATGGAACAAAGTACACCAACTACGATACATTAACATGGAGGGAAACAGGATGATCACATGACCAGGAAACAGGAATAAAACATGGCATGGAACATGAAAAACATTTCAAAATAAAGGACATAAACAAAACATGAACAAAAACACATCTAGATTTTACAGGTAAATTCTTTCATGTGTCACCTACATTTTTGTGTTAATGCAAATTTTCTTGACAAAAAGTGTTTCCAAACCATTTTTTCGTGACATTTGAAGTATCAACATAGAGTTTATGCACTAGAGTTAAACGAAAAATATTATGTTGAATATTGCTTACAAAAATATTGTGTTTCCATCAGGTTTATTTTGATGTGCAAAAACTTTTTTTGCAAACAATCCTTGGATGGAAAAATAGTTAATGAGGAAAAAGAAGAGGGAATTATGTTGTGACTTAAAAAATCCAAAATAAATAAAAACTGTGTGTTTGTGTGTCTGTCACTTTGCCTAGAATTTGCAGAAATTTTCTCTTGGCATTTTCTCAACCAATTTCTTGAGGGATCACCATGGGATGCTTTTTAAACAGTATTGTTCCCATCTATATGCTGGGCACTTAGTGTCTGCTTTTTCTTAATTATTCGGTCCAATTGTCATCCATTTAAAAAAAAAAAAATTTTGTTTTTTTAATTAAAAATTGTTTTTAATTAAATAAATTTATATGGTGGCACAATTTTATTTTTGTCTACAAAACTAATTTCAAACATTTAAGCATACTTTCAGATCAAAACATTTTTAAGATCATGAGAAACTTTTCAGGCAAGTGTTTCAAAACTTTTGACAGGTAGTGTACATTTTAAAGTAATCTTCTGAATCTGAAACAAAAGATTTCTTGCTAGGTGGTGACATGTGAACGCTCTAATAACAATTTGATCGGAAGGTTTTTGTCAGCAGACGCATACAAAAATGCAGTTGACACACCCACATACAGGTGAGCAGCCAAGAGTATTAATATTCGGGAATGGTGCCACATCATAATATTACTGCACACAGACAGATCAGTCTCTTAAAGAACTAAGGTAAGACATTTATCCGTTTCAAATTAAATTAAATTAAAATTTAGTTTGGGTACAAAATTATGAATCTTAACAATTTTGTATTATTATTTATTATTATTATTATTATTTAGATGATTGTCTTGCTGGTAACGTTCCTTGCTGCCATTCTGTGCCCCACTGCTCACAGTGCAGAGTCAACAGTGGGTGAGTAGATAAATCTCAGCATCACTTAATCTCAATAGACCTATTTTCCTTTTTCTTTTAATTTATTATTTTTAGCAATAGCGAGTAGATATTAAAGGCTCTAAAAAATTTAAGGAATGGTGTCACATTCTAGCGGTCTTTTCTTTGATTATTTGTTAAAGAGATAGGCTACAAAAAAAAGAGGAAAATTATTTCTTTCTTCTGCTAAAAACAAACAAAATGTTTTAGAAGAATATCTCAGCTCTGTAGGTCAATTCTATGCAATTTAATAGTGGCCAGAACTTTGAAGCAGCAAAAAGCACATACATGCAGCACAAAAGTAATACATTCAGCACCAGTGGTTAAATACATGTTTTCATTAGAAATATAATAGGTGTGTTTGAGAAACAGATCAATGTTTAAACTGTTTAATCAATGTTTATGAATGTGTTGGCGATTTGCATTCTTCGTGCATATCACCAGCTACTAGACAGGGCAGAGAATTTATAGTAAAAATATGTCAAATTAATTTAAATGAATGCCTTAAAGATTTGCATGTGTAGCATTTGTGCAAGATTTGTGAAAGTGTAACTCAAATTGTAAGCACAGAACATTTTGTGAATGTTTAAATCAAGATATAAGTGTAAGAAAAAATCTTAGCAATACTTAAATGCTTTTCATAAGTGTAAATCATGTGTTGTGAATCTGCAACTTCAAATTAACACAAAGTAAATATGATCTGTATTCTTCTGACATCCTTTGTTCATGCTTACACTTTTGGCAATGTTTGTGTGCCTAAACATGACCTAAAACATTGCAACCTGCAATCAGCTTTTATACCCTCCTTTCTAGCACATCCGGCTCCCATGCCAGGATTCAAATGCCACTCAGGGTAGGTTGAGTAGGAATGATGACACAAATTGCAATTTGATTTTACATCTTTACAAAAGGTTCTGTGCAAAAATGTACACTTTCTGTTTGATTCACAATTTCACAAATCTTATGCTGAGTGTGCAAATTATTTAGGCAATATTTTATCTTTATATAAAAAGATATTTTTTTTTTTTTTTTTGTGAGCTGTTCATTTAATACTGTAGTTTTATCCTAAACAGAATGGTGCTATCATGAGCCAGCCTGCAGTAAGTATGATTTATTTTTTGTTTTACCCTAAAATACGCATATACATAAACAATAAATTAATAAATTCTTGCTCAATTTACTTTTAGAATTCCACATTATGGGTGTTTGAGTGTATCAGCATGCTCTTATGTATAATTTCATGAGCAAAAGTAAATTTTATGGTTTTATGTTCATTTGTAATAGATGTTACCAAGTGGCCCAATATTGTCTCACAATTCTGCAATGGATCAAGGCAATCTCCCATTGATATTGTGACTGCAAATGTTCAGGCAAATCCCAAACTGACCACATTCAACTTTACTGGTTTTGGTGACAATGCAACTTTTATGTCAATTATAAACAGTGGTCATTCTGGTAAGGGGTGCTGCCCAACAGGAAATGTAATTTATTTTTGTTTTCTGCATTTATTTGACACACCGATCAAATGCATTTTTTTAGGGTTTGCTATTTCTTACTAAATATAGTCTGGTTGGCTTACAATTCAATACTTGTATTTTAATTACAAGTGACTGTATTTGTCTTATTATGTTGTTTATGTCTTGTTAAAGATTAATTAATTGCTCATACCTGTGATAAAGCTATCACAACATTTACATTTATTTATTTAGATGATGCTTTATTTATTTATTTATTTATTTTTCAAAGAGACCTGTGAGGAATACTGAACAAAAGCATTTAATCCTTGGAACACAGTAATAAAAGAAGTGCCACAAATATAGCTTTAAATAAATGCTCAGAAAAGTACAAAAGTAGACGCTAGTTGAGAAATGTTGGCGATACACAGTGCATGATGCTCAACCTCAGTGTTGATATAGTATGTGGTTGAACTTGTAAGTAAAGTATTTTTGGTCTTCTTAGTGGTGGTCAACCTGGATCATACTAAAATGGCAGTGGAGGGAGGTGATCTTCCTGGTCTTTATAACTCTGTAAGTTTCCATCTCCACTGGGGTAACGGCAGCTCCGGACCTGGCTCTGAGCACACTGTGGATGGCAAACAATACCCAATGGAGGTATAAATAGTATAGGAAAATATAACTTAATGTTTGAATTTATGTGTGATCAATCATTCACTGTGTCACTTTAATTCTGTCTCTCAGCTGCACATCGTGAACGTTCATTCAAAGTACAACGGGGGTGTTAAAGCGGCTTTAGATGCTAATGACGCAACAGGATTAGCTGTTCTTGGTTTCTTCATCGAGGTAAGCAATGCCATCTTTATTACATTCAGAGATGGGAAATGCAACCCTTAAGTAAATATATATTATAAATGTATATTTATTTAACCATTAGGGAACCAATGACACAAGCAAAACAAAAAGCTGGGAAATCTTAACATCTTACTTGTCAAACATCACCAATGCAGGTAAGGAAATGGTTTTGTCAACTGCCCATACAGTTTGAATGCTTAAAGGTGCACTCAGTAATACTTTGATTATGTCGTCTTGTACTTGCACTGTCACTTAGAGTTCCACTTGTTCAAACACAACTACGTTTTCAGGTACCGATGTCAATCAATGTAAAAAACTATGGTCTTTTTTACATTGTTTGCTCATCTGTAATACCTCTATGAAACATTTCCTCTTGGATATCAGTAAGACATTGAATGTGAAAATGTTTGTTAATCTGATCTTTTAAGGATTTTTAGCAGATGTTACTTATAATGTGATGCTTTCCAGATGAAAAAAAACTAAAACAGACAACTTGGAGATGTACAGTACATGTGCTATCTGGGTTAGGGTTATGTTTAGGTGTAAGGTGTCTGTGGGACTAATAAACACAATAAACTTGCTGCAGTGATGACCCTATACTCTGTTAATTATTAAATAGGGGTGCAAATAGTATCTACCATTAATCTACCAAGTTTGGGGTGCAAATAATATTTTCCACTATTTGCACTGGGGTGTAAATTGCATCTAACTTTATCATTTGCCAAAAAAATTCTGAGTGCACCATTAAGCCACATTTAATGTATGAATGTTATTGTATTAGATAAACTATTCTAAGTGACATCTGTAAACAAATGATGCTAGAGGTTTTATAATATTATGCAAAGGCATTCATAGATTTATAAGTGTGGCTTAAGTATCCAAATACTTTTTGGCTCATTGTATACTAATGAATAATCCCTTCACCTGCATAATTTTGCAAACATCCTCAAATTAATTGAAGAGGGATGGGTTGTTTCCTTACACCCTCTGGTATATATTTAGGTCAAGCAACATCAGACATCATGTACCAAATTACAATGGACAGTCTGCTTGAAAATGTGGACAGAACAAAATATTACCGTTACCAAGGCTCCCTTACCACACCCAGCTGTAATGAAGTTGTGATCTGGACTGTGTTTAAAGACACCATCAAAGTCAGCCATGAGTTGGTAAGTCAGTGCAACTCTATAATTAACATTAGAAAATAATAATTTATATTAGGGTGAGAATGGTACATTCTTCACATTCTAAGATTATTTTAATTTCTCTCCAAACAGATCAGCCTCTTCAGCTCAACTGTCTATTTAAGTAACACAAGCCCACAGATGCTGATTACTAACAACTTCAGAGGTGTTCAGTCTCTGAATAGCAGAGTTGTGACATCACAGGTGGCAGGAACTGTGACTGCAGGAACTGTGACTGCAGGACCTTTGACTTCTTTCTGTATTACCACAATATTTCTCTTTTCCAGTTTGTGGCTATAAAAACTAGTGTTTGAAATTAGAATAATAAAGTCCACTCTTTAAAGAATAGTTCACCCAAAACTAAAAAGAACTAGTTCTTTTAACAGCATTATAATCTGATTTAATTGATTTCTCATTATTCACATTATTCATTTAGTAAATAATTTGCAAGCTTTTATACAAGTTCTGTTATTAGTTGATGATACTTAACTGTTCTACATTTTGCAAACGCACAGACATCTATCTGTGAGCATAACATAGCCCTGTAGTTTTGACAGTATGATTATGTGTATGAAGCTTAAGTTGTTACTGTAAACATAATATGTGTAATATTGAATATCAGAGAACATTCCTTTGTAGTTTTTTTCTCTCTCAATTTTACATAATATGACTGCTGAATACTCTCACAAGCTATGGCAGACATGGCATACTGAAGTTATTCCAAATGGAAAAATAAATTTTTGCTGGGTAATAACGGCACGTGTCCCTTTCATCTCTCTCTCTCTCTCTCTCTCTCTCAATTCAATTCCATTCAAAGGGTCACTGTGGTGAACACTGGCATGACACATGTGGGTAAAACACATAAAACATTCACCCACTGTCTCTCAGGCTATGACACGTTAAAATGTATACCACCATACCACAAAACCATACCACCTGCCGGGGTCGCCCTGTACTCCCCTCCAAGGCCTCTAGGACAACGGCGTCACTGACGGCCAAAGCCTACAGCGCCTCCAGACATGCCGCTTCCGCCCTGCATGCTATGGCCCTCCTGCAAGTCCACCAGGCCAAGGCACTGAAAGATCTGCACGGGGGTAGCCCTAATCCCGATGTGCTGCAGCAACTGCACTCAGCGACCGACCTCACTCCACGAAGGTCACAGCGCAGTCACTCGGGCAGGCAATGGCCACACTTGTGGTCCAGGAACGTAATCTGTGGCTGAACTTGGTCGAGATGCGTGAGACCGACAAAGTGCATTTCCTGAATGCCCCTGTCTCCCAGTTTGGCCTCTTCGGCGACACCGTCGAGGACTTTACCCAGCAGTTCTCCACGGTGATGAAACAGACGGAGGCCATCTCACATATTCTGCCCCGCCGAAAGCCTGCCGCCATTGGCCATGCCCCTTCTGCTCACAGAGGGCGTCCTCCTGTGGCGAAGAAACACCCTGCTCCGCCTTATCCCGGGCCCAGCTCTCAGCCCACGTGTCGAGGAAGACTTACCGCAGGAAGTCGCCCCCCCTCCCGCCTCACGGCCCCCCTCGAGGACCCGTAAGGCTCCCAGGCGCTCCTGAGGCGATCGACCCAGGGACCAAGATCTTAGCTCCGGAGTAGGTAAGCAGACTGCTCCGTTCCCCGGTGGAGGGCCGGGAGGAGAATCTTTTGTTGGATTTATTTCATTTGCCGCACCCCCTTACACGGGGCTGCGGTACCCACATTCTCAATAAAAGAGCTATTTCCTTTGTCTCTGGGTCACCTGGCCCGCAAATGCCGTTCTCAAGGCACTCTGCCGCCACACCTCAACAGTCCCGGCAGGCTGGCCCCACGACTGTTCTCCAGCTGGCCGGTTCTGACGAGTCCAGAGGACGCCTTTACAGGACCTCCTCCTCAATCACGAACCCGCCCCCTGCCGGGAGTGTGGAGCAAGGTAAGTGCTTTGAGTCTTTTCTCAGCACTAGAGCCTCGCCATACTACCTGCTCCGCCACTCCGGGTACGTCAAAAATCCCCCGTCGGCGGACTCGTGTTTCCCTTGGGCAGCCCCGCTGCCCCGATTGCCGTGCTGTAGAGTCCCCCCTCATTAGACTGGACCTACCACCGCGCCATTTCCCACATATGGCTTCACAACCCTCGTCGTGTATTTGCCACGTTACCTCCCACTAGACTGGGCAGGATGTGGCCTCCGCAGGGTCTTTTCGCCATGAAAGTATAGGACCGGGAAAGACCACCTTCCCCGACGCATTTCATAGTGTTAAGATAGCCCCAGCCGCTTCACATCCTATGTGAGAGACATAGTGAGAGAAAAGGCCACAGCTGCCGGACTTGCTCCCATGCTAGTCATGTAGCACCTGTTCCCCCCCTCAGGGTCTGTATGTTACATCTCTTTGGGGGCATTGGGGAGGGCTACATGCAGCACGCAGTCTCGTTCCTTCCATGGAACGACTTAAATTCAAACCATGACATTTTAGATTGGTAAACACATTACAATACTGTATCTTAATTAATTCATAACTAATAAGGAATTACTGCAGAACTAATAGGTAATTCTTCATTAACACATAAGTCACTACTATTAACTATGGAAGTAAGGTGTGTTAACTGATCAGTATGTAATAGCATTTTATAATTGTATTAAGTAACAATTAGCTAATCAATAACTATTGAATTCAGTCACGCCTCCTAAAGAACTTCTTTTAATGATCTACTAATTCAGCTTCAGGAGAAATAACTATTAAGTAACCACTAATGAACAGTCATACACAATTAGCCATTACAATAATCAGATTGTGGCCCTTTCTTCTTCCTTACTAATAATGTTATTATTATTATTATCACTATGGAAATCCAATATGCATTTCAGTGGAATTACTGCACTCCCAAAAAGAGTCATTACACCAAATTTAATAGAAGTTTGTATGGACAATTGCTTTGTGAGTGTGGTCTTTAACCAGAAATCAACTACTGTAACGAATGGAGGCAACGAAGGCAGACGAGGAGAGTGGATCTAAATGCAACTTCACTTTATTAAATAAACAAACGAATTAACACAAAGGAAAAACCCACAATGGGAAAACAGGAAACTTAAACACGATGAAACAAAACTGAGAACTCGGGCAGGGAACACATACCAGGCTAACAACATTCAGCGATTGGCAGTGGGGAGTGGAAAAACTGGGTTAAAATACATGAACATGGGAGAACGGGAGCCAGTGAACAAACAGAACTCAAACAAGATGACAAGGTAATAAACAGAAACCAATGGGAAACTAACGAGGGCAGGTGAAAACAATGAACAGAGAACACGAGGGCTGACAAGAAAACTATGGAGCTACGAGGGAGACAAAAGTGAAAACTAAGGAACTACAGGAGTGACAGAAATGACAAACAAAGGGCAACAGTGAGACAAGACATGGTAATCATAACAGAGCCCCCCCTTAAAGGAGCGGATTCCAGACGCTCAAAAGTAACATAACATAAAACAAGAAGAACAAATGTCCATTGACTGGGGGGAGCTTGTGGTGGGCAGACAGACCAAGGGGGCAACTGAAGGTTAAAAATTTGAATCAATTGACAGCGCTAGTATAAACCAAAACTAGCAAAACATTAATTATAACAATGTTGGGAAGAAATATGCAATTGCATGTTATGGCTTCTTAGGCATCATAAATGGGCATCATTATATGTAGGAATAACTTTCATGTAAAATGCTTGTAAACCAAGTCAAGTGGTCAAAGGTGTTTAAAAAAAGGCACACTGCACTAAATATTTATGCACATTGTTCAATTTATTATGGTTAGACTTTTTTCAAAACAGTAATGCATGGAATAGCCTTTATCACTCTAAAACAAAATAGAATATAGAATTAAACAGAATTTCAGGAGAATATTTTGTCTATTTTTAAAACGAAAATTTGACTTGCAAGTGTAATGCAACTTTAAGAACACAATACCTCAGCAAATGGGGGGAAAACTAACTGTATTGTGATAACTGCATGGTAACGCAACCATTTTCAATTACTCTAATAAAGAACATTTTCTTGAGTACTAAATTAGCACTTTGAAATGCTTTTTTTTTCCCCTCTCCCCTTTTTCTCCCCAATTTGGCATGCCCAAATACACAAGTGACTTGCCTCAATCTGGATGGTGGCGGAAAAATCTCAGTTGCCTCCACGTCTGAGAGAGTCAGCCTGCGCATCTTATCACGTGGCTTGTTGAGTGCATTACAGCGGAGACCTAACATGTATGTACGTCATGCTATTCTCTGTGGCATCCACGCACAACTCACCACGTGCCCCACCGAGAGCGAGAACCACATTATAGCGACCACAAGAAGGTTAACCTAACGTGACTCTATCCACCCTAGCAACCGGGCCAATTGGTTGCTTAGGAAGTCTGATTGGAGTCACTCAGCACGCCCTGGATTCTAATACAAAAATGTGTTATGGGGCATGGCACTTGTCAGTAACTTGGCAGAATGGGGTTGATATCAGGGTACTGGAACATTTGGTAGCAACATAACGACTTCTTGAGTGATCATTTTGTCAATGTATCACATCAAAAGAAGTGGTAAAAATGTTGTCATTACTCACTTTGTCATGGGATTTTGTGTTTATCGATTTTGGTTGTGAGTGCAACTATGGTAAATAGTTAAAGTGCACTTGTGATGAGGAAGAGGGCAGGGCTGTGACAATGCATGCCCACGCGGCAATTGATCTAATCAGCTGAGGACAGGGATAAATACGGCGGGACATGGCAGTTCGGGAGAGAGAGAGAGAGAGCCACATGCAGCTGCCACGTGTGTGTTTGTGTTGTGTGTCTTTTTGTTTTTGTTTTGTGTTTAATCTAGCCTAATTAATTACATGACAAGCCGAATAATTGATCAAATTAATCACAATCGCACATAATCGATATTTGCTGAGAAAGGCCTTCAAATAAAGATAATTAAAAAATTATACATATGTTTACAAGATCTTATGTAAGATTGAAGGATGTTAACAGGAAATGTTGTCAGTCATCTGATGCATGAGACAATGCATCAATGCATTTGTCCATGGGCCAAGAGACTGAAGCAGATCTAGATCGCAACTATATAGATATTGAAACTCAGAAAACGAATGACTTGGTGCTGATCTGAAATCATGATTTACACCTTAAAAAAAAAGAAAGAAGAAAAACAAAAAGCCCCATGTTGTGACAGTGCAGGAAAGAAATTCTTTAAAAGGATTTTTGTGATGTGTAAAGTCTTAACAATACATCTTGGTTGTTGATGTTTTATTAGTCATTGTTTATTGTTGTCTATAGAGCAGGACAATGTGCCTTCAGAAACCTTCACTCCTGTATAAATAAAAAAAAAAATTAAATCTCTTAAAATGAAAGGAATGTCGAAGGTGTGGCACAGCAGTTAGCGCACATGACCTGACGCATTGAGCTGCGGTGCTCATCATTTTTCAATCATGTCCCCTTCTCTTCTTTCAGCCATTCCCTGTGCTCTCTACTATTGTGAGTAAAGCTGGTAAAATGAAAGAGGTAAACATTATTTAGAATTAGATAAAGAAAAATGTCTTAATAATAGCTACTGTAACTGATAAGTATTCATTCCTTTTTTATTTTCTTTTGACTTGTTTTTTTTTTTTTTTTTTTTTTGAGAGAGAGAGAGATCCACCAAATATGCAAAAATAATTGTTGGAAATGGCTATATACAATACACTAAAGACAAAATGGAGCCATATGCAATCATATCCTTGATGAGAGCTGGTTTTGGTCAACCAGAAATCGATGCATTGATGACATTATTTTTAATTTTCCTGAAGATTAGTGCAGTTTATATGGATCACTCGGACAAGAGCCCGTACGTGAATCCAATTGAAATTTGTGTTGGACATTGCTGTCCTCTGATGCTCTCAATCTGATTTGGTTGAGTTAGTGCTCATTTGCATTATGGATATTATTTAAAGATATTTTATCTTAAATATCTAGACTTTGAGCTAAGCTCATATACCAAAGAAGACCCATGACTGTAAATGATCATAAATAATTCAGTACATGTAATTTTTTTATTTATTTTTTTATTTATTTATTTGGGTCCCCATTAGCTTCCACAATGTGGTTGCTAGTCTTCCTGGGGCCCATAAAAGTACTGAAACATATGTACATTTAAAATACACAAATATAACATACATAAATATAACATTCATATAACATTACCGCATGTATACATTTATCCACATATACACATTCACACTCATACAGCATTTGACAATATCAGTACCTATAAACAGTCACAAATTAACTGATGTAATACTATTAATTGTAATCTGTTTTAGAGTCTTCTTAAAATTACATATGTTGGATATATGCCTTGTTTTTAAATCCAATTTATTCCAAGCAGATGACGATCTAACTAATACTGTTCTTGCCATACAGTTGGACCTTGCAGATGGAAACACTAACACACCTGAGCTCACCTGACGCGTAACATGTCCGTGACAATACCCACTAAAAACAAACTTATCTACAAAAGATTTTGGATTGTTTTTTAAATAGAGCATTGTGCATATAACAGAGAAGACTTATATTAAGTTTGTCCTCCACCTTTAGCCAGCCCAAACAGGTGTGCATTTTATCCACACTAGAGCGAAAAGAGCAACCAAGGGCTACTCTTGCGGCTCTATTCTGAACGATTTGTAATTTTTTCAGATGTCCCTGTGCAGCACTGGACCAGATTACTGGGCAGTACCCCAGATGTGACAACTAAAGACTGAACAACTATTTTCATAACTACTGGTGGACAATATACTGAACATCTCCTGGAAAAAGCAATGCCTTTAGCTATTTTTGACACAATGTGATCAATCTGCTCAGCCCAGGAGAGCTGACCATCCAGCTTCACACCCAATAGTTTAGTCTGACTCACCTGCTCTACCACAGATGTATCAACAATTAGATTTAAGTTGCAAGGCTTGCCAAGCATACGTTTAGTACCAAAGACTATACATGTAATGACTAATGAGTGGCAAATGTAAGTACTTCCTTCTGGAATTAAAACTTTTGAATAATTTAATTAATCAATGCTGAATTTTGTTTATTAACCTCACAAGTTACAGTGTGTTTTTGAGCAAGCGGAGGATGTGAAGCCACTATTTAGTGTCTAGATTAGTTAAAAAAGAAGCATAAGATGACTATGAAAATAGTGCATCTGAAAATAAAGCAAACAGGTTTATCATCTGAATATTTGTGAGTCTTCCCTGAGGCAATTAAAAGTTGATTTTCCTCATCCTCTAAAGAAAAATAACAATGACTGATATAAACAGTTTATTTTTAACTCTGTGAAATGAGGATGTACTTTACATCTTAACAGGTTGATAAAACATTTCTGGGTTAAGAATGAAAAGTGTCAAATAAGACTTACTTTTTTGTAAGTCTACAAAAATGTTTGTACCAATTTGTATTTTTGTTTCATGTGTATCTCTAATCATGTAGTTGCATACTTTTTAAATCACATTTTTTCCTCAATCGATTTTACACATTTCTTCAAACGCAGGTCACTGCTCTCAAAACAGTTAACACGGCCATCTGAACATTTTATAATTGTCCTTAACAAATTGAAATTTAACTTCACTCAAATTTCTCTGATCCAAGATTCATGATTTTTAAAGAGTTAACACAGACAAATAAATTAAAGTCATATTCTCAAATGGACCTCAGGTTGTCAAATGCCTTCATATTGAAATCAGCTGTGTTAATAATGCACACGGGAAAGAAAATGCAATTCACTCATTTTTGTTCACACATACTGTTTTGTCATCGTCAAGTGAAAATGCGTAAAACAAATTTTGCGAAATTTGCCGTCTTTTGCCTGTTTCCATTCAAATGGCCTTTTATCGATAAAAAAAAAAAAAAAAAAAACTGTTTGCGTGATGACATAATGCCTAAAAAAATCTCTTTGTCGCATCTGCCTGAAGCAGTAAAGAAAAGGCATTTATAGGTCTAAAAAAATATTTTTTTTGTTTGGTAATTTATTTAATTTATTACAGGGAATTTTAACAATAATTTTATAGAATTGGGCTATGTTAGTGTTCCAAAAAAGCACACTGATGCTTTTCTCCTTGTATTGTGTATTTCTTTTGTGCATAGAAATTACATGTTTTTTGTATTGTGGGCTAATTCCGTGACTGCTGTCTATGTTGAATGGTGTGGAAAAGCAACTTCAATAAATAAATGGATTTCTACCATGATTAAATTAATCACAAACAGTGGCCATTAATTTGTTCTCCATGCACTTGTCAATGTGCATGATTTAAGATCATGTTTGCAACATCTGATCAATATGCCATTAAGATCAATCCATAATCATGTACAATAAATTAGCTTTCAAGGATGTATATCTTGTCGTCATGATAAACACAGGCTAACGATTGGGGTAATGTAACGCTTGTAGCTGGCAATGGCAATGACAAAGAGACGATGACAATGATTTGACGAGAACCCAAGTGCAGTTTATTTATATAAGTGAAGTCCACAACCCTAACTATAAACGTGAAACATAAACATGAACATGACTATAAACTATGACTAGACATAAACTTAACTTGGCTTGACCATGAAGTAGAACATGAACTAGACTTGGCTATAAACCTGAACATGGAACAAAGTACACCAACTACGATACATTAACATGGAGGGAAACAGGATGATCACATGACCAGGAAACAGGAATAAAACATGGCATGGAACATGAAAAATATTTCAAAATAAAGGACATAAAGAAAACATGAACAAAAACGCATCTACATTTTACAGGTAAATTCTTTCATGTGTCACCTACATTTTTGTGTTAATGCAAATTTTCTTGACAAAAAGTGTTTCCAAACCATTTTTTCGTGACATTTGAAGTATCAACATAGAGTTTATGCACTAGAGTTAAACGAAAAATATTATGTTGAATATTGCTTACAAAAATATTGCGTTTCCATCAGGTTTATTTTGATGTGCAAAAACTTTTTTTGCAAACAATCCTTGGATGGAAAAATAGTTAATGAGGAAAAAGAAGAGGGAATTATGTTGTGACTTAAAAAATCCAAAATAAATAAAAACTGTGTGTTTGTGTGTCTGTCACTTTGCCTAGAATTTGCAGAAATTTTCTCTTGGCATTTTCTCAACCAATTTCTTGAGGGATCACCATGGGATGCTTTTTAAACAGTATTGTTCCCATCTATATGCTGGGCACTTAGTGTCTGCTTTTTCTTAATTATTCGGTCCAATTGTCATCCATTTAAAAAAAAAATTTTTTTGTTTTTTTAATTAAAAATTGTTTTTAATTAAATAAATTTATATGGTGGCACAATTTTATTTTTGTCTACAAAACTAATTTCAAACATTTAAGCATACTTTCAGATCAAAAGATTTTTAAGATCATGAGAAACTTTTCAGGCAAGTGTTTCAAAACTTTTGACAGGTAGTGTACATTTTAAAGTAATCTTCTGAATCTGAAACAAAAGATTTCTTGCGAGGTGGTGACATGTGAACGCTCTAATAACAATTTGATCGGAAGGTTTTTGTCAGCAGACGCATACAAAAATGCAGTTGACACACCCACATACAGGTGAGCAGCCAAGAGTATTAATATTCGGGAATGGTGCCACATCATAATATTACTACACACAGACAGGTCAGTCTCTTCAAAAACTAAGGTAAGACATTTATCCGTTTCAAATTAAATTAAATTAAAATTTAGTTTGGGTACAAAATTATGAATCTTAACAATTTTGTATTATTATTATTATTATTATTATTATTATTATTATTATTATTTAGATGATTGTCTTGCTGGTAACGTGCCTTGCTGCCATTCTGTGCCCCACTGCTCACAGTGCAGAGTCAACAGTGGGTGAGTAGATAAATCTCAGCATCACTTAATCTCAATAGACCTATTTTCCTTTTTCTTTTAATTTATTCTTTTTAGCAATAGCGAGTAGATATTAAAGGCTCTAAAAAATTTAAGGAATGGTGTCACATTCTAGCGGTCTTTTCTTTGATTATTTGTTAAAGAGATAGGCTACAAAAAAAAGAGGAAAATTATTTCTTTCTTCTGCTAAAAACAAACAAAATGTTTTAGAAGAATATCTCAGCTCTGTAGGTCAATTCTATGCAATTTAATAGTGGCCAGAATTTTGAAGCAGCAAAAAGCACATACATGCAGCACAAAAGTAATACATTCAGCACCAGTGGTTAAATACATGTTTTCATTAGAAATATAATAGGTGTGTTTGAGAAACAGATCAATGTTTAAACTGTTTAATCAATGTTTATGAATGTGTTGGCGATTTGCATTCTTCGTGCATATCACCAGCTACTAGACAGGGCAGAGAATTTATAGTAAAAATATGTCAAATTAATTTAAATGAATGCCTTAAAGATTTGCATGTGTAGCATTTGTGCAAGATTTGTGAAAGTGTAACTCAAATTGCAAGCACAGAACATTTTGTGAATGTTTAAATCTAGATATAAGTGTAAGAAAAAATCTTAGCAATACTTAAATGCTTTTCATAAGTGTAAATCATGTGTTGTGAATCTGCAACTTCAAATTAACACAAAGTAAATATGATCTGTATTCTTCTGACATCCTTTGTTCATGCTTACACTTTTGGCAATGTTTTTGTGCCTAAACATGACCTAAAACATTGCAACCTGCAATCAGCTTTTATAGCCTCCTTTCTAGCACATCCGGCTCCCATGCCAGGATTCAAATGCCACTCAGGGTAGGTTGAGTAGGAATGATGACACAAATTGCAATTTGATTTTACATCTTTACAAAAGGTTCTGTGCAAAAATGTACACTTTCTGTTTGATTCACACTTTCACAAATCTTATGCTGAGTGTGCAAATTATTTAGGCAATATTTTATCTTTATATAAAAAGATAATTTTTTTTTTTTTTTGTGAGCTGTTCATTTAATACTGTAGTTTTATCCTAAACAGAATGGTGCTATCATGAGCCAGCCTGCAGTAAGTATGATTTATTTTTTGTTTTACCCTAAAATACGATATACATAAACAATAAATTAATAAATTCTTGCTCAATTTACTTTTAGAATTCCACATTATGGGTGTTTGAGTGTATCAGCATGCTCTTATGTATAATTTCATGAGCAAAAGTAAATTTTCTGGTTTTATGTTCATTTGTAATAGATGTTACCAAGTGGCCCAATATTGTCTCACAATTCTGCAATGGATCAAGGCAATCTCCCATTGATATTGTGACTGCAAATGTTCAGGCAAATCCCAAACTGACCACATTCAACTTTACTGGTTTTGGTGACAATGCAACTTTTATGTCAATTATAAACAGTGGTCATTCTGGTAAGGGGTGCTGCCCAACAGGAAATGTAATTTATTGTTGTTTTCTGCATTTATTTGACACACCGATCAAATGCATTTTTTAGGGTTTGCTATTTCTTACTAAATATAGTCTGGTTGGCTTACAATTCAATACTTGTATTTTAATTACAAGTGACTGTATTTGTCTTATTGTGTTGTTTATGTCTTGTTAAAGATTAATTAATTGCTCATACCTGTGATAAAGCTATCACAACATTTACATTTATTTATTTAGTTGATGCTTTATTTATTTATTTATTTATTTTTCAAAGAGACCTGTGAGGAATACTGAACAAAAGCATTTAATCCTTGGAACACAGTAATAAAAGAAGTGCCACAAATATAGCTTTAAATAAATCCTCAGAAAAGTACAAAAGTAGACGCTAGTTGAGAAATGTTGGCGATACACAGTGCATGATGCTCAACCTCAGTGTTGATATAGTATGTGGTTGAACTTGTAAGTAAAGTATTTTTGGTCTTCTTAGTGGTGGTCAACCTGGATCATACTAAAATGGCAGTGGAGGGAGGTGATCTTCCTGGTCTTTATAACTCTGTAAGTTTCCATCTCCACTGGGGTAACGGCAGCTCCGGATCTGGCTCTGAGCACACTGTGGATGGCAAACAATACCCAATGGAGGTATAAATAGTATAGGAAAATATAACTTAATGTTTGAATTTATGTGTGATCAATCATTCACTGTGTCACTTTAATTCTGTCTCTCAGCTGCACATCGTGAACGTTCATTCAAAGTACAACGGGGTGTTAAAGCGGCTTTAGATGCTAATGACGCTAACAGGATTAGCTGTTCTTGGTTTCTTCATCGAGGTAAGCAATGCCATCTTTATTACATTCAGAGATGGGAAATGCAACCCTTAAGTAAATATATATTATAAATGTATCTTTATTTAACCATTAGGGAACCAATGACACAAGCAAAACAAAAAGCTGGGAAATCTTAACATCTTACTTGTCAAACATCACCAATGCAGGTAAGGAAATGGTTTTGTCAACTGCCCATACAGTTTGAATGCTTAAAGGTGCACTCAGTAATACTTTGATTATTTCGTCTTTTACTTGCACTGTCACCTAGAGTGCCACTTGTTCAAACACAATCGTTTTCAGGTACCGATGTCAATCAAATTCAGATGTCAAATTCACAATTCACAGTCAGCCATGATTAATTCGAGTAAAAGTGTTCAATTACAGATCGTTACTGAGATAGAATGAATAGTATTTTGCTGGTCATGCGATTCTAACATGGCAACCCTCATGAGGGGACCCTCTCCATGAAGAATGAGGACTGGACTGGCAAACAAACACAAAAAACATATTCAAATTAACATTTAAAATCAAAATATGACATGAAAAAAACTATGCACTTCGGGCCGATCAGGGGCGAACTTGCCAGATGGATAACCGAGCGCAATGTGCCGCAATAAGCAAAAATGAGCCGCCGCATTATGCAGAAAAGGATAGTGAAAACCACCCTATTGGAAAACCAACAGTGTGGGGTGTAACGCTGGTGAAAAAGCCTTTTCATGTGGGCAACTATGGTTCAATTCCGCCTTTGTCCCACTATTTTTCCCATTCTGTTTTTTTGTCTCCACTTTTAATATTTCTTTAAAACTTTTTACAATTAAAGGTAGCCTAGTTTTACTATAGTGATATTGTAGTAATCATATTTTTGGCAGAAGCAATTGTTTTGATGCAATTAAACATGGTGTTCAATAAAATTGTGTTAATGTAGTAACCATGTTAATTTTGTAGTTACTATGATTTTACTAAACCCATGATACATTTTTTGAGTGAAGGTTCACTGATAGCACAAATACATCGCCTAGATGTCTAGATTTCATGTGTGTGTTTACATCTGAATGACATATTTTCTTTTTTACATTGTCTGTTCATCTGTAATACCTCTATGAAACATTTCCTCTTGGATATCAGTAAGACATTGAATGTGAAAATGTTTGTTAATCTGATCTTTTAAGGATTTTTAGCAGATGTTACTTATAATGTGATGCTTTCCAGATGAAAAAAACTAAAACAGACAACTTGGAGATGTACAGTACATGTGCTATCTGGGTTAGGGTTATGTTTAGGTGTAGGGTGTCTGTGGGACTCAAAATAAACACAATAAACTTGCTGCAGTGATGACCCTATACTCTATGTTAATTATTAAATAGGGGTGCAAATAGTATCTACCATTAATCTACCAAGTTTGGGGTGCAAATAATATTTTCCACTATTTGCACTGGGGTGTAAATTGCATCTAACTTTATCATTTGCCAAAAAAATTCTGAGTGCACCATTAAGCCACATTTAATGTATGAATGTTATTGTATTAGATAAACTATTCTAAGTGACATCTGTAAACAAATGATGCTAGAGGTTTTATAATATTATGCAAAGGTATTCATAGATTTATAAGTGTGGCTTAAGTATCCAAATACTTTTTGGCTCATTGTATACTAATGAATAATCCCTTCACCTTCATAATTTTGCAAACATCCTCAAATTAATTGAAGAGGGATGGGTTGTTTCCTTACACCCTCTGGTATATATTTAGGTCAAACAACATCAGACATCATGCACCAAATTACAATGGACAGTCTGCTTGAAAATGTGGACAGAACAAAATATTACCGTTACCAAGGCTCCCTTACCACACCCAGCTGTAATGAAGTTGTGATCTGGACTGTGTTTAAAGACACCATCAAAGTCAGCCATGAGTTGGTAAGTCAGTGCAACTCTATAATTAACATTAGAAAATAATAATTTATATTAGGGTGAGAATGGTACATTCTTCACATTCTAAGATTATTTTAATTTCTCTCCAAACAGATCAGCCTCTTCAGCTCAACTGTCTATTTAAGTAACACAAGCCCACAGATGCTGATTACTAACAACTTCAGAGGTGTTCAGTCTCTGAATAGCAGAGTTGTGACATCACAGGTGGCAGGAACTGTGACTGCAGGAACTGTGACTGCAGGACCTTTGACTTCTTTCTGTATTACCACAATATTTCTCTTTTCCAGTTTGTGGCTATAAAAACTAGTGTTTGAAATTAGAATAATAAAGTCCACTCTTTAAAGAATAGTTCATGCAAAACTAAAAAGAACTAGTTCTTTTAACAGCATTATAATCTGATTTAATTGATTTCTCATTATTCACATTATTCATTTAGTAAATAATTTGCAAGCTTTTATACAAGTTCTGTTATTAGTTGATGATACTTAACTGTTCTACATTTTGCAAACGCACAGACATCTATCTGTGAGCATAACATAGCCCTGTAGTTTTGACAGTATGATTATGTGTATGAAGCTTAAGTTGTTACTGTAAACATAATATGTGTAATATTGAATATCAGAGAACATTCCTTTGTAGTTTTTTTCTCTCTCAATTTTACATAATATGACTGCTGAATACTCTCACAAGCTATGGCAGACATGGCATACTGAAGTTATTCCAAATGGAAAAATAAATTTTTGCTGGGTAATAACGGCACGTGTCCCTTTCATCTCTCTCTCTCTCTCTCTCTCTCTCTCTCTCAATTCAGTTCCATTCAAAGGGTCACTGTGGTGAACACTGGCATGACACATGTGGGTAAAACACATAAAACATTCACCCACTGTCTCTCAGGCTATGACACGTTAAAATGTATACCACCATACCACAAAACCATACCACCTGCTGGGGTCGCCCTGTACTCCCCTCCAAGGCCTCTAGGACAACGGCGTCACTGACGGCCAAAGCCTACAGCGCCTCCAGACATGCCGCTTCCGCCCTGCATGCTATGGCCCTCCTGCAAGTCCACCAGGCCAAGACACTGAAAGATCTGCACGGGGGTAGCCCTAATCCCGATGTGCTGCAGCAACTGCACTCAGCGACCGACCTCACTCCACGAAGGTCACAGCGCAGTCACTCGTGCAGGCAATGGCCACACTTGTGGTCCAGGAACGTAATCTGTGGCTGAACTTGGTCGAGATGCGTGAGACCGACAAAGTGCATTTCCTGAACGCCCCTGTCTCCCAGTTTGGCCTATTCGGCGACACCGTCGAGGACTTTACCCAGCAGTTCTCCGCGGTGATGAAACAGACGGAGGCCATCTGACATATTCTGCCCCGCCGAAAGCCTGCCGCCATTGGCCATGCCCCTTCTGCTCACAGAGGGCGTCCTCCTGTGGCGAAGAAACACCCTGCTCCGCCTTATCCCAGGCCCAGCTCTCAGCCCACGTGTCGAGGAAGACTTCCCGCAGGAAGTCGCCCCCCCTCCCGCCTCACGGCCCCCCTCGAGGACCCGTAAGGCTCCCAGGCGCTCCTGAGGCGATCGACCCAGGGACCAAGATCTTAGCTCCGGAGTAGGTAAGCAGACTGCTCCGCTCCCGGTGGAGGGCCGGGAGGAGAATCTTTGTTGGATTTATTTCATTTGCCGCACCCCCTTACACGGGGCTGCGGTACCCACATTCTCAATAAAAGAGCTATTTCCTTTGTCTCTGGGT
The DNA here is from genome assembly GCF_025860055.1 of Xyrauchen texanus. Lineage (NCBI taxonomy): Eukaryota > Metazoa > Chordata > Actinopteri > Cypriniformes > Catostomidae > Xyrauchen > Xyrauchen texanus. The sequence goes on from NC_068315.1 coordinate 26,961,810, forward strand.
CACCTGGCCCGCAAATGCCGTTCTCAAGGCACTCTGCCGCCACACCTCAACAGTCCCGGCAGGCTGGCCCCACGACTGTTCTCTAGCTGGCCGGTTCTGACGAGTCCAGAGGACGCCTTTACAGGACCTCCTCCTCAATCACGAACCCGCCCCCTGCCGGGAGTGTGGAGCAAGGTAAGTGCTTTGAGTCTTTTCTCAGCACTAGAGCCTCGGGACATGTCCGTGCCTCCCGACGCCATACTACCTGCTCCGCCACTCCGGGTACGTCAAAAATCCCCCGTCGGCGGACTCGTGTTTCCCTTGGGCAGCCCCGCTGCCCCGGTTGCCGTGCTGTAGAGTCCCCCCTCATTAGACTGGACCTACCACCGCGCCATTTCCCACATATGGCTTCACAACCCTCGTCGTGTATTTGCCACGTTACCTCCCACTAGACTGGGCAGGATGTGGCCTCCGCAGGGTCTTTTCGCCATGAAAGTATAGGACCGGGAAAGACCACCTTCCCCGACGCATTTCATAGTGTTAAGATAGCCCCAGCCACTTCACATCCTATGTGAGAGACATAGTGAGAGAAAAGGCCACAGCTGCCGGACTTGCTCCCATGCTAGTCATGTAGCACCTGTTCCCCCCCTCAGGGTCTGTATGTTACATCTCTTTGGGGGCATTGGGGAGGGCTACATGCAGCACGCAGTCTCGTTCCTTCCATGGAACGACTTAAATTCAAACCATGACATTTTAGATTGGTAAACACATTACAATACTATATCTTAATTAATTCATAACTAATAAGGAATTACTGCAGAACTAATAGGTAATTCTTCATTAACACATAAGTCACTACTATTAACTATGGAAGTAAGGTGTGTTAACTGATCAGTATGTAATAGCATTTATAATTGTGTTAAGTAACAATTAGCTAATCAATAACTATTGAATTCAGTCACGCCTCCTAAAGAACTTCTTTTAATGATCTACTAATTCAGCTTCAGGAGAAATAACTATTAAGTAACCACTAATGAACAGTCATACACAATTAGCCATTACAATAATCAGATTGTGGCCCTTTCTTCTTCCTTACTAATAATGTTATTATTATTATTATCACTATGGAAATCCAATATGCATTTCGTGGAATTACTGCACTCCCAAAAAGAGTCATTACACCAAATTTAATAGAAGTTTGTATGGACAATTGCTTTGTGAGTGTGGTCTTTAACCAGAAATCAACTACTGTAACGAATGGAGGCAACGAAGGCAGACGAGGAGAGTGGATCTAAATGCAACTTCACTTTATTAAATAAACAAACTAATTAACACAAAGGAAAAACCCACAATGGGAAAACAGGAAACTTAAACACGATGAAACAAAACTGAGAACTCGGGCAGGGAACACATACCAGGCTAACAACATTCAGCGATTGGCAGTGGGGAGTGGAACAACTGGGTTAAAATACATGAACATGGGGGAACGGGAGCCAATGAACAAACAGAACTCAAACAAGATGACAAGGTGATAAACAGAAACCAATGGGAAACTAACGAGGGCAGGTGAAAACAATGAACAGAGAACACGAGGGCTGACAAGAAAACTATGGAGCTACGAGGGAGACAAAAGTGAAAACTAAGGAACTACAGGAGTGACAGAAATGACAAACAAAGGGCAACAGTGAGACAAGACATGGTAATCATAACAGAGCCCCCTTAAAGGAGCGGATTCCAGACGCTCAAAAGTAACATAACATAAAACAAGAAGAACAAATGTCCATTGACTGGGGGGGGGGAGCTTGTGGTGGGCAGACAGACCAAGGGGGGCAACGAAGGTTAAAAATTTGAATCAATTGACAGCGCTAGTATAAACCAAAACTAGCAAAACATTAATTATAACAATGTTGGGAAGAAATATGCAATTGCATGTTATGGCTTCTTAGGCATCATAAATGGGCATCATTATATGTAGGAATAACTTTCATATAAAATGCTTGTAAACCAAGTCAAGTGGTCAAAGGTGTTTAAAAAAAGGCACACTGCACTAAATATCTATGCACATTGTTCAATTTATTATGGTTAGACTTTTTTCAAAACAGTAATGCATGGAATAGCCTTTATCACTCTAAAACAAAATAGAATATAGAATTAAACAGAATTTCAGGAGAATTTTTTGTCTATTTTTAAAACGAAAATTTGACTTGCTAGTGTAATGCAACTTTAAGAACACAATACCTCAGCAAATGGGGGGAAAACTAACTGTATTGTGATAACCGCATGGTAACGCAACCATTTTCAATTACTCTAATAAAGAACATTTTCTTGAGTACTAAATTAGCACTTTAAAATGCTTTTTTTTCCCCTCTCCCCTTTTTCTCCCCAATTTGGCATGCCCAAATACACAAGTGACTTGCCTCAATCTGGATGGTGGCGGAAAAATCTCAGTTGCCTCCACGTCTGAGAGAGTCAGCCTGCGCATCTTATCACGTGGCTTGTTGAGTGCATTACAGCGGAGACCTAACATGTATGTAGGCCATGCTATTCTCTGTGGCATCCACGCACAACTCACCACGTGCCCCACCGAGAGCGAGAACCACATTATAGCGACCACAAGAAGGTTAACCTAACGTGACTCTATCCACCCTAGCAACCGGGCCAATTGGTTGCTTAGGAAGTCTGATTGGAGTCACTCAGCACGCCCTGGATTCTAATACAAAAATGTGTTATGGGGCATGGCACTTGTCAGTAACTTGGCAGAATGGGGTTGATATCAGGGTACTGGAACATTTGGTAGCAACATAACGACTTCTTGAGTGATCATTTTGTCAATGTATCACATCAAAAGAAGTGGTAAAAATGTTGTCATTACTCACTTTGTCATGGGATTTTGTGTTTATCGATTTTGGTTGTGAGTGCAACTATGGTAAATAGTTAAAGTGCACTTGTGATGAGGAAGAGGGCAGGGCTGTGACAATGCATGCCCACGCGGCAATTGATCTAATCAGCTGAGGAGAGGGATAAATACGGCGGGACATGGCAGTTCGGGAGAGAGAGAGAGAGAGCCACATGCAGCTGCCACGTGTGTGTTTGTGTTGTGTGTGTCTTTTTGTTTTTGTTTTGTGTTTAATCTAGCCTATGTAAGGTATGGCGGAGGATCAGTGGCTTTAACAGATTCCCGAACAAACAAGAACTTACTGTTAAAAACCCCCCCTAATTACTGAAATAGCGCCAACCAGCCTCCACAAGCACAATAAATGTATTGACAAAGAGACAATGAACTATTGACAGAGAACCGCATGTGACATCCGCATGCTCACCACGTGCTTATCGTGTGGACAGGAAGGGGGAAACTTTGAACGCAACAATGTGTGTGTGTGTGTTTTTCAGTTAAACACAGAATTGCATATTGCTAATGAAATACGTGTAATCCCTGTATGTTGTGTATTTCTGAGGTATATCAAACTCGTTAGAACTGTTTCGTTGTGTGTTTTAAACTCTGAGGCCTCATATTTAATAGCCTCAGTGTATATTCCCTTATTAAGTGTACCAAATATACTTTTCTTGGTATCAAATTAAACCTTACAATTTGGCCTAGCTAAATTCGAATATAAGATCTTCGTAGAATGATATTACGTTATGTTTTGCCATCTTTTGAGTCATTCAGCCCAAAATCTCTTACCGTCATAAACCCAGCCAGAAACATGCAAATGAGCCGTGACGGAACAAAGGAATCATTCTCCTGCCCAGAGTAATGGAGGCCTTTACGACCTCCAAAGGAATGTTCAGAGAAGTGCTGACCCTCCCTTCATTCTCTTACTGAGAAAGAGAAATGAACCCTGTTAATCCTATATATATATTCTATATATCCATGTGATAAATATTGACATGTATCTAATGTGCCATCTCACATTTTCCCTTAAATGTGCTTGATCTATGTTTTCTTGCAAACTAATGGGTTAATGTTTCAGACTTTGCATACTATGGTTAACCAAAATCATATGTGTGGCATATTTGGTCTCTATAACTTGGTATTTTGAAGATTGAAATGACTGTGTACATGATATGTCGATAACAACAGCATATTAGTATTACCAGTATGTTTCCTATTTTCTTTCTTGCACATGCAATGGGCAATTTTACAACAAAGAGCAATAAACCAAATTCCCGCCTAGAACTCAAACCCTTCTTATTGGTCGAGCCAATGAGAGGTGGGACCTGTTTCCCGAGGGTATAAAATTGCTGCGCCCACTTCCTCTCATCCTCTTATCTTAGCTCGCTCTTAGCCCTGTCGCTTATCTCTTGCTCTCTTGCCCTCTGAGCCTTGTGCTCTCTCACTCTCTCGCTGAATCATGCCACACTAGAAGGCCCCAAGGACTCCCAAGCATGTGCCAGGCTACCTACAGCCTTGACTGCCCATTCACCAAGATCCTCTGACTCTCACTGGTTCTCTCTCTCATCAAGACAACATCAAAGATCAACTGGAGCCTCAACAAATTGCATCAGGACAGTTTATTTCAAATGGGACATGCAAGTATCAAACTTAGTCTCATTATTTGATACATTAAGTATCCTTAACCCCTTTCTAAAAAGGGCGTGTCAGAACTAATATGATGGTTTGCTCAGGCTGTTGATCTGCTGAACTTCAAACAATGCTATAACTTCTTGCCTTCCTGTATTCTGTTTCAGCCCTCTTTCCCTTGGTAAACTGTATGAATGTATGTATATGTATGTTAGAGTAGTTTAAATGTTTAGTCTAGTTAATAAAGTCTTGTTCATGTCACATGTAAAGTTGTCTGTGTCTCAAGCTCATATCTAAAGTCACTAATCATAGATTTTGACTACTTGCTCTTAATACTTAGTAAGAAAGACATTTCCCTTGCCCCGGAAATGTACATTTCTATTAATTAATTAATTAATAACCAAAATTGAGTGTTCACGGGATGAACCGAGTATTTGGTTGTAATGTTAATGTAGCTACATCAAGTTAACCCGATTAACTGATCCAAATATTCATAATCGATTATAACAAGTTATGATTGATTATTAATATTTCATAGATCTGATTCGCTTCCTAATGGTGGAAGAATATAGAGCTGATTCGCTACATAATGGTGGAGAATGATGCGGGCATGATTAAACAAAGGTTATGAGCTTTAACCACTGTCAACTTAAAAGTGTGCATTGAATAATTCCGGTCAGAATAGGACATGACATGCGAAACGGCATTTGCTTCACTAGTTGCTGGCTTGTTTGGATGCGGATAAAGTGATGGCTTGAATTGACATCTCTACTGTAATTGAAAGAGTCTTAACACATTTAAGCATATTTTCAAAAGGTATCAGTGTACGAGTAATATGATTTTAGCGGAGAAACCCTAATTTCAGTATTAAAGTGTAAGTCTGTTTTGATGAAGGAATCTCAGCTCAGCGGCATGTAAACTGTACCAGAATTGATTGCTTAACCTGTTTCTGATGAAGAAATCTCAGTACAGTGTTATATAAATGTAGATTTGGGCGATGCTCCCTTTTCACAGTATAAAGGCCTTACAAATTATAGTTAGATTGATGTCCTTCATCTAAACTTTATCTGTGCATCTAAAAGGCTTAGCTTCCTGGTGATCAAACCTGTGTTTCACTCACTGAAACTCTGAAGTGCATTGGTTCCCATGACAACGACTTGTCACAGGAAGTGCTCACTCCAGATAGCGCATGTGTTTCCTTCCGACGCCATTTTGTAAACAAACCAGCCTAGGTGGCTAAGCTAACCCAACTTAGCAGCCCCTTAGCTTAGGCTAAGCTAACTAATAGCTTCAACAGTTAGCTGCTAACACAGTTTACATGAAGCCTTTATCTACAGCTTGTGTGCATGCAGAGTGAAGTGATCTAAACCATTTTCCTTTAACCCCATTTCTGGTTTCTGAATTTTCACTTTCTCTTTCCTTAACTTTAATTCTTCTCATCTAACTTCACCTGCACCTTTCAGGTGCATCCCTTACTGAACGCTGTTCAGCTAAATTTGCAGTTACTTTGTTAATTAAATCTAAAAACTAATTACATGTAAACTGTTTAGATAGAGAATAATTTTATAGTTATTGGGAACTTTCAATGGCACGTTGACTAAACTTTATAGAGGGACAAACACATTGTGTGGTCTTGAACACGCAACAGCTGTGACCAACTATAGAATGATGTCCAAAGCAAATCTAATTGTTAATCATCAGTGCTATTGATTATTCCCAATACAAGGTTATTCTGCTATTTTAATCACTTCTTCAAGCCTTTTTATTATTTTTACTAATAATAGAAGTCAGCTATTCATTTTCCCATTTAACCCTCTTGGTCTAGTGTAGTTTTATTTCCCCATAAAACTGCAAAAGTAACTAGACATACTTTTCTTCTCGATTTTGTGTTTATTTGCAACAAGTTGCTTAAATTTTATGAGCCAGCTACACTAGTAATCTAGACGATTTCTATGGCATAATTTTGAGCACCACTAATAGACACAATCTAATAGGAAAGCTCTTTTCTTCCTCTTTCTTTCTCCTCTTCATGTGTTCAAAGATCAAGCCTGTTGTATGCTATCAGTAAGTGCTGATAAATAATTTGACCCAAAGAAACATCTTAAGTCATTTATTAAATCTAGGCTTACGCTCTTTTAGCAAAGCCACTCAGATCCACACAAATCTGAGCATCCTGCTATTTGCAGCTAAGATAGTAATAATCAGGAACACATTTCAATTGTTAACCACACCTAGCAAAACCTAGCTGTACATTATACACCTTGCTGTCTCACTTTGCCTTTAGCTCCAAATTCTGTCTGATCTTGCATTAGTCTCTTGCCCTTACTCTCACCAGAAGTGTGCCAAAATGTTGCAGATGCTCAGCCTAACTGCCCAGATGGCAGGCCAAAAGGACTGGCTAGGTGTTTTGAGGAACACCCTTTTATCCATGGCTGCTGACGACCTTCAGCAACAGAACAAAAAGCAACTGGAAAACGAGGGAAAAGAACTAATGACAGACGACTCAAACCAGAGGTATGAGCACAAATATCTGACTGAGGTTATCGTCCTGGCCCACAACCTCACAGGTTTGAAACAGGAGGTAAACAACCTCAAACGCCAGATCACTGAGTCCCAAACGGAGCTGACACATGCTAAAAACCGCATAGACCAGCTAGAGATGGAGGCTCAGGACAGACACAAGGACCCTGGCAGAAGGGAGTCACAGGAGGTAATCCACAGACTTCAAACGGCTCTGACAGCTGCTAAACAACAAGAGCAGTTGGAAAAGACAGCTAGAGAGCACCTGGAAAAGGTACTTTTTCACAAAGATTCACTGTTAAAAACAGCAAATTCTGAACTCTTGGACAAAGATGCCAGAATCATGGCCTGTGAAGGTCAACTGAATGTGTCCAGAGCTGAAGTTAAAGTGCTGACTCAGCAGCTGGACAACACCAAAGATGAACTTGACATGGTCCAACGAGAACTGAGACACTCTTACCTGCTGCAAAAGGAACCACAGCAGGAGAGACATCTCACTCCCCCACTTGCAATCAGCAGAGAAACCTCCCCCAGCCAAGCACAGAGTTACAAAGGGGGGAGACAAACCCCTCTGCTTAACACGTCATCGGACAGTTTCCTTAAAGCTTCTGCAGCCGCGGAAGGAAAAGGATTGATTCAGACGAATCTTGAAACGACACGTGTAGCGACACTCAAAGACCTCAACCGAATGGCCAGACATATCCCTGCATTTACACCAGAGCTTGCAGGAGACCACGACGTCCACGCTTACCTGCGAGACATTGACTTTCACCTGCAGTCTTTGATGAGTGTGAACCATCAAGATAGACTTCATCTGATCTGGATCACATCCAGCCCAGAGTTGCGACGCTTTCTGGCTCGACAGCCAGAAAACATCCAGTCTAACTACCAGCAGCTGAAACAAGCCATCATAAGGGAATTCTCAGAGTCTAACAACGGACTGATCGCTGCCCTAGACACCAAACAGGGTCGGCATGAAACTCCCTATGTTTACTACCACAGACTCAGACGAGCTTACTTCGGAGCTCGCAACAAACCTGGGATGGAGGAGGACACCAGCTTCAAGAGCCTTTTCCTCCGAAACCTCCATCCTATGGTAAGTCACCATTTAGGCATTATGGCCTGCCCCCACACAATGCCTATCCAACAACTGCGTGACCTGACACAGAAGGCCTTTAACAAACACAAGGCCTCACCCAGCAAACACCACAGGACGTCCCACAGCAGTCTACAACAACATCCTCCTGTACACCTTTCAAACAGGTGCCAAACAGAGGCTGCACAAAGACAGCTAGAAACGCCTGTTACTGAGTTACAAGAGCTGCTAGCACTAGCAAAAGAGCTCCTGGAACAGAACTCCCCTGAGGAGTACTGGGAAGAACAAACCTCTGACTCTTGCCCAACACCACTCAGGCAAGCTCAAGTCAGCACTGCTGCCAGAGCAGAGTAACACTGCAGACTTCAGACACCTGGTGACTGGGTGCCGAACCAAGGGCTGAACGGCCACCTGCTGCCCTTTTGCTACCAGTACTAGGTCAGTCTGAAACTCTCTCCACACTACACAATGCCCATAACCACTCCCTGCAGCCACAAACAAGCACCTGCCTCAAACGAACTGACTTCATAATGACAGGTGACACACTGTCAAGGCACCTGCTGCCTCTGCACCTGCTGCAGAGACCTGGATGTGGCTACTGTCCTACATCACCCACCGTGGAACAACTACCTGCTACAAAACCCTCATGATTCACCTGCCATCCGCCATTGTGATGATTGTCGTCCGATGATGTCTCCAACAGGGACACCACCTGGCGAAAAAGGGGGACTGTAAGGTATGGCGGAGGATCAGTGGCTTTAACAGATTCCCGAACAAACAAGAACTTACTGTTAAAAACCCCCCCTAATTACTGAAATAGCGCCAACCAGCCTCCACAAGCACAATAAATGTATTGACAAAGAGACAATGAACTATTGACAGAGAACCGCATGTGACATCCGCATGCTCACCACGTGCTTATCGTGTGGACAGGAAGGGGAAACTTTGAACGTAACAATGTGTGTGTGTGTGTGTTTTTCAGTTAAACACAGAACTGCATATTGCTAATGAAATACGTGTAATCCCTGTATGTTGTGTATTTCTGAGGTATATCAAACTCGTTAGAACTGTTTCGTTGTGTGTTTTAAACTCTGAGGCCTCATATTTAATAGCCTCAGTGTATATTCCCTTATTAAGTGTACCAAATATACTTTTCTTGGTATCAAATTAAACCTTACAATTTGGCCTAGCTAAATTCGAATATAAGATCTTCGTAGAATGATATTACGTTATGTTTTGCCATCTTTTGAGTCATTCAGCCCAAAATCTCTTACCGTCATAAACCCAGCCAGAAACATGCAAATGAGCCGTGATCGGAACAAAGGAATCATTCTCCTGCCCAGAGTAATGGAGGCCTTTACGACCTCCAAAGGAATGTTCAGAGAAGTGCTGACCCTCCCTTCATTCTCTTACTGAGAAAGAGAAATGAACCCTGTTAATCCTATATATATATTCTATATATCCATGTGATAAATATTGACATGTATCTAATGTGCCATCTCACATTTTCCCTTAAATGTGCTTGATCTATGTTTTCTTGCAAACTAATGGGTTAATGTTTCAGACTTTGCATACTATGGTTAACCAAAATCATATGTGTGGCATATTTGGTCTCTATAACTTGGTATTTTGAAGATTGAAATGACTGTGTACATGATATGTCGATAACAACAGCATATTAGTATTACCAGTATGTTTCCTATTTTCTTTCTTGCACATGCAATGGGCAATTTTACAACAAAGAGCAATAAACCAAATTCCCGCCTAGAACTCAAACCCTTCTTATTGGTCGAGCCAATGAGAGGTGGGACCTGTTTCCCGAGGGTATAAAATTGCTGCGCCCACTTCCTCTCATCTCTCTTATCTTAGCTCAGCTCTTAGCCCTGTCGCTATCTCTTGCCTCTCTTGCCCTCTGAGCCTTGTGCTCTCTCACTCTCTCGCTGAATCATGCCACACTAGAAGGCCCCAAGGACTCCCAAGCATGTGCCAGGCTACCTACAGCCTTGACTGCCCATTCACCAAGATCCTCTGACTCTCACTGGTTCTCTCTCTCATCAAGACAACATCATCAAAGATCAACTGGAGCCTCAACAAATTGCATCAGGACAGTTTATTTCAAATGGGACATGCAAGTATCAAACTTAGTCTCATTATTTGATACATTAAGTATCCTTAACCCCTTTCTAAAAAGGGCGTGTCAGAACTAATATGATGGTTTGCTCAGGCTGTTGATCTGCTGAACTTCAAACAATGCTATAACTTCTTGCCTTCCTGTATTCTGTTTCAGCCCTCTTTCCCTTGGTAAACTGTATGAATGTATGTATATGTATGTTAGAGTAGTTTAAATGTTTAGTCTAGTTAATAAAGTCTTGTTCATGTCACATGTAAAGTTGTCTGTGTCTCAAGCTCATATCTAAAGTCACTAATCATAGATTTTGACTACTTGCTCTTAATACTTAGTAAGAAAGACATTTCCCTTGCCCCGGAAATGTACATTTCTATTAATTAATTAATTAATAACCAAAATTGAGTGTTCACGGGATGAACCGAGTATTTGGTTGTAATGTTAATGTAGCTACATCAAGTTAACCCGATTAACTGATCCAAATATTCATAATCGATTATAACAAGTTATGATTGATTATTAATATTTCATAGATCTGATTCGCTTCCTAATGGTGGAAGAATATAGATCTGATTCGCTACACCTAATTAATTACATGACAAGCCGAATAATTGATCAAATTAATCACAATCGCACATAATCGATATTTGCTGAGAAAGGCCTTCAAATAAAGATAATTAAAAAATGATACATATGTTTACAAGATCTTATGTAAGATTGAAGGATGTTAACAGGAAATGTTGTCAGTCATCTGATGCATGAGACAATGCATCAATGCATTTGTCCATGGGCCAAGAGACTGAAGCAGATCTAGATCGCAGCTATATAGATATTGTAACTCAGAAAACGAATGACTTGGTGCTGATCTGAAATCATGATTTACACCTTAAAAAAAAAAGAAGAAAAACAAAAAGCCCCATGTTGTGACAGTGCAGGAAAGAAATTCTTTAAAAGGATCTTTGTGATGTGCAAAGTCTTAACAATACATCTTGGTTGTTGATGTTTTATTAGTCATTGTTTATTGTTGTCTATAGAGCAGGACAATGTGCCTTCAGAAACCTTCACTCCTGTATAAATAAAAAAAAAAAATTCAATCTCTTAAAATGAAAGGAATGTCGTATGTGTGGCACAGCAGTTAGCGCACATGACCTGACGCATTGAGCTGCGGTGCTCATCATTTTTCAATCATGTCCCCTTCTCTTCTTTCAGCCATTTCCTGAACTCTCTACTATTGTGAGTAAAGCTGGTAAAATGAAAGAGGTAAACATTATTTAGAATTAGATAAAGAAAAATGTCTTAATAATAGCTACTGTAACTGATAAGTATTCATTCCTTTTTTATTTTCTTTTGATTTTTTTTTTTTTTTTTTGAGAGAGAGAGATCCACCAAATATGCAAAAATAATTGTTGGAAATGGCTATATACAATACACTAAAGACAAAATGGAGCCATATGCAATCATATCCTTGATGAGAGCTGGTTTTGGTCAACCAGAAATCGATGCATTGATGACATTATTTTTAATTTTCCTGAAGATTAGTGCAGTCTATATGGATCACTCGGACAAGAGCCCGTGACGTGAATCCAATTGAAATTTGTGTTGGACATTGCTGTCCTCTGATGCTCTCAATCTGATTTGGTTGAGTTGGTAAACATTTGCATTATGGATATTATTTAAAGATATTTTATCTTAAATATCTAGACTTTGAGCTAAGCTCATATACCAAAGAAGACCCATGACTGTAAATGATCATAAATAATTCAGTACATGTAATGACTAATGAGTGGCAAATGTAAGTACTTCCTTCTGGAATTAAAACTTTTGAATAATTTAATTAATCAATGCTGAATTTTGTTTATTAACCTCACAAGTTACAGTGTGTTTTTGAGCAAGCGGAGGATGTGAAGCCACTATTTAGTGTCTAGATTAGTTAAAAAAGAAAGAAGCATAAGATGACTATGAAAATAGTGCATCTGAAAATAAAGCAAACAGGTTTATCATCTGAATATTTGTGAGTCTTCCCTGAGGCAGTTAAAAGTTGATTTTCCTCATCCTCTAAAGAAAAATAACAATGACTGATATAAACAGTTTATTTTTAACTCTGTGAAATGAGGATGTACTTTACATCTTAACAGGTTGATAAAACATTTCTGGGTTAAGAATGAAAAGTGTCAAATAAGACTTACTTTTTTGTAAGTCTACAAAAATGTTTGTACCAATTTGTATTTTTGTTTCATGTGTATCTCTAATCATGTAGTTGCATACTTTTTAAATCACATTTTTTCCTCAATCGATTTTACACATTTCTTCAAACGCAGGTCACTGCTCTCAAAACAGTTAACACGGCCATCTGAACATTTTATAATTGTCCTTAAGAAATTGAAATCTAACTTCACTCAAATTTCTCTGATCCAAGATTCATGATTTTTAAAGAGTTAACACAGACAAATAAATTAAAGTCATATTCTCAAATGGACCTCAGGTTGTCAAATGCCTTCATATTGAAATCAGCTGTGTTAATAATGCACACAGGAAAGAAAATGCAATTCACTCATTTTTGTTCACACATACTGTTTTGTCATCGTCAAGTGAAAATGCGTAAAACAAATTTTTGTGAAATTTGCCGTCTTTTGCCTGTTTCCATTCAAATGGCCTTTTATCGATAAAAAAAAACTGTTTATGTGATGACATCATGCCTAAAAAATCTCTTTGTCGCATCTGCCCTGAAGCCGTAAAGAAAAGGCATTTATATATATTTTTTTGTTTGGTAATTTATTTAATTTATTACAGGGAATTTTAACAATAATTTTATAGAATTGGGCTATGTTAGTGTTCCAAAAAGCACACTGATGCTTTTCTCCTTGTATTGTGTATTTCTTTTGTGCATAGAAATTACATGTTTTTTGTATTGTGGGCTAATTCCGTGACTGCTGTCTATGTTGAATGGTGTGGAAAAGCAACTTCAATAAATAAATGGATTTCTACCATGATTAAATTAATCACAAACAGTGGCCATTAATTTGTTCTCCATGCACTTGTCAATGTGCATGATTTGAGATCATGTTTGCAACATCTGATCAATATGCCATTAAGATCAATCCATAATCATGTACAATAAATTAGCTTTCAAGGATGTATATCTTGTCGTCATGATAAACACAGGCTAACGATTGGGGTAATGTAACGCTTGTAGCTGGCAATGGCAATGACAAAGAGACGATGACGATGATTTGACGAGAACCCAAGTGCAGTTTATTTATATAAGTGAAGTCCACAACCCTAACTATAAACGTGAAACATAAACATGAACATGACTATAAACTATGACTAGACATAAACTTAACTTGGCTTGACCATGAAGTAGAACATGAACTAGACTTGGCTATAAACTTGAACATGGAACGAAGTACACCAACTACTGATACATTAACATGGAAGGAAACAGGATGATCACATGACAAGGAAACAGGAACAAAACATGACATAGATCATGAAAAACATTTAAAAATAAAGGACATAAACAAAACATGAACAAAAACGCATCTAGATGTTACATATCCCCCCCTCTAGGGGCGGCTCCCGACGCCCCAAAACATAACAAACTTCACTATGATGGAGTTGCGGGGAGGGGGGGTGGCTGGACCGTGGAGCAGAGACAGGCCTGGACCACGGAGCAGAGGCGGGACTGGACCGTGGACCAGAGGCGGGCCTGGACCGTGGAGCAGAGGCTTGCATGTGACAAGATATGGAGCGTCCGGGTTTCAGCTGAAACATGGGGAGGAGAAGTCCGGGGTTCAGCTAAGACTGGCATGGGACATACTGAGGATCAGTTGTGACATGGCATGGCGCAGGCTGAGGCGTGACTGTGACTTGGCATGGAGCAGGCTGAGGCGTGGCATCAACGTGGCCTGGAGCTGACTCTGGCTTGGCTGCCATGACGTGGGCAAGGTCGTGGAAGGTGGAGCCGTGGGTAACTGGGAAACGACCTCCATGGTCATGTACATGGGCAGAGACTCGGAGATGGTCCCAGTGGTCGTGAATATGGGTAGAGTCTCGGAGCCACCTCTGTGGTCGTGGGCTTGGGCAGAGTCTTGGGAGTGACCTTTGTGGTCGTGGGCATGGGCTGAGACTCGAAGCTGACCTCTGTGGTCGCAGACATGGACTGAGACTCAGAGATGAAATCCCTTCTCCTCCTCCTCCTCCTTCTCCTCCTCCGTGAGGACGACGTTGGTGGTACAGGCTCTGGGACAGACGAGGCTGGCAACGTTGGCTCGTTGGCCATGGCAGGCATGGGCTCATTGGTAATGACGTGGGACGCTGGCTTGAAACTCTGGCTTGGCGGCGCCATGACGTGGAACTCTGGCGTGGCGGTGGCCTTGACGTGGAACTATAGCGTGGCGGCAGCCATGATGTGGAACTGTGGCGGGCGGCGCCACGATGTGGAACTCTGGCGCTCACGTCCGCCTCCCCACAGTGAACATGGAACCAGTGATCTGTAGGGCGAGGTCGATATATATTGAGCCAGGTCGAGGGACTGTGCCCGCTAGGCATTAAGGAACAGACTGACTCAATCAGTCCAAAACAAAAAATGTATTTGAGGGCAACTTCGTTAAAGTCCACTAGGCCTGCCAGAGCACAAAAATCCTCCACGTAATCCTGAAGGGGTTGATTTCCCTGACGTAGATGCAAAGGCTGATCCGTTCTGTCCATAATGGGTGGTCGAGTATTCTGTAACGCTTGTAGCTGGCAATGACAATGACGAAGAGACGATGATGATGATTTGACGAGAACCCAAGTGCAGTTTATTTATATAAGTGAAGTCCACAACCCTAACTATAAACGTGAAACATAAACATGAACATGACTATAAACTATGACTAGACATAAACTTAACTTGGCTTGACCATGAAGTAGAACATGAACTAGACTTGGCTATAAACTTGAACATGGAACGAAGTACACCAACTACGATACATTAACATGGAGGGAAACAGGATGATCACATGACCAGGAAACAGGAATAAAACATGGCATGGAATATGAAAAACATTTCAAAATAAAGGACATAAACAAAACATGAACAAAAACACATCTACATTTTACAGGTAAATTCTTTCATGTGTCACCTACATTTTTGTGTTAATGCAAATTTTCTTGACAAAAAGTGTTTCCAAACCATTTTTTCGTGACATTTGATGTATCAACATAGAGTTTATGCACTAGAGTTAAACGAAAAATATTATGTTGAATATTGCTTACAAAAATATTGTGTTTCTATCAGCTTTATTTTGATGTGCTAAAACATTTTTTGCAAACAATCCTTGGATGGAAAAATAGTTAATGAGGAAAAAGAAGAGGGAATTATGTTGATGACTAAAAAAAAAAATCCAAAATAAATAAAAACTGTGTGTTTGTGTGTCTGTCACTTTGCCTAGAATTTGCAGAAATATTCTCTCATTTTCTCAACCAATTTCTTGAGGGATCACCATGGGATGCTTTTTAAACAGTATTGAAGGAGTTCCCATCTATATGCTGGGCACTTAGTGGCTGCTTTTTCTTAATTATTCGGTCCAATGGTCATCCATTTAAAAAAAAAAATAACGTTTTGTAATTAAATAAATTATTGTGGTGGCACAATTTTATTTTTGTCTACAAACTAATTTCAAATATTTAAGCATACTTTCAGATCAAAAGATTTTTAAGATCATGAGAAACTTTTCAGGCAAGTGTTTCAAAACTTTTGACAGGTAGTGTACATTTTAAAGTAATCTTCTGAATCTGAAACAAAAGATTTCTAGTGAGGTGGTGACATGTGAACGCTCTAATAACGATTCAGACGCATACAAAAATGCAGTTGACACACCCACATACAGGTGAGCAGCCAAGAGTATTAATATTCGGGAATGGTGCCACATCATAATATTACTGCACACAGACAGGTCAGTCTCTTCAAAAACTAAGGTAAGACATTTATCCATTTCAAATTAAATGAAATTAAAATTTAGTTTGTATACAAAATGTGTACCCAATGTTCGTATATGTATAGTTCTTCATTGTAAGGATTTTTTATTATTATTATTATTATTATTTAGATGATTGTCTTGCTGGTAACGTGCCTTGCTGCCATTCTGTGCCCCACTGCTCACAGTGCAGAGTCAACAGTGGGTGAGTAGATAAATCTCAGCATCACTTAATCTCAATAGACCCCTTTTCTTTTATTTCTTTTCATTTATTCTTTTTAGCAATAGCGAGTAGATATTAAAGGCTCTAAAACTTTTTAAGGAATGGTGTCACATTCTAGATTATTCTTTGATTATTTGTTAAAGAGATAGGCTACAAAAACAAAAACAAAAATCTTTCTTCTGCTAAAAACAATCAAAATGGTTTAAAAGAATATCTCAGCTCTGTAGGTCAATTCTATGCAATTTAATAGTGGCCAGAACTTTGAAGCAGCAAAAAGCACATACATGCAGCACAAAAGTAATTTATTCAGCACCAGTGGTTAAATACATGTTTTCATTAGAAATATAATAGGTGTGTTTGAGAAACAGATCAATGTTTAAACTGTTTAATCAATGTTTATGAATGTGTTGGTGATTTGCATTATTCGTGCATATCACCAGCTACTAGGCAGGGAAGAGAATGTATTGTAAAAATATGTCAAATTAAGTTAAAATAGTACCTTAAAGATTTGCACGTGTAGAGTAAGATTTGTAAAAGCATAAATTAAGTTACAAGCATTTGTGCAAGATATTTGAAAGCATAACTCAAATAAAAAAATAAGTTGCATGAGCACAGAACATTTTGTGAATGTGTAAATCAAGATGCAAGTGTAAGAAAAAAATCTTAGCAATACTTAAATGCTTTTCATAAGTGTAATTCATGTTTTGTGAATCTGTAACTTCAAATTAACACAAAGTAAATATGATCTGTATTCTTCTGACATCCTTTTTTCATGCTTACACTTTTGGCAATGTTTTTGTGCCTAAACATGACCTAAAACATTGCAACCTGCAATCAGCTTTTATAGCCTCCTTTCTAGCATGTCCGGCTCCCATACCGGGATTCAAATGCCACTCGGGGCAGATTGAGTAGGAATGATGACACTTGCAATTTGATTTACATCTTTACAAAACGTTCTGTGCACATGCAAAAATTTACACTTGCTGTTTGATTCACGCTTTCACAAATCTTACACTGAAATTGCAAATCATTTAGGCAATATTTTATCTTTATATTTATATATAAATTATGAGAAAATGATTGGATGTTTTTTTTTTTTTTTTGTGAGCTGTTCATTTAATACTGTAGTTTTATCCTAAACAGAATGGTGCTATCATGAGCCAGCCTGCAGTAAGTATGATTTATTTTTTGTTTTACCCTAAAATACGCATATACATAAACAATAAATTAATAAATTCTTGCTCAATTTACTTTTAGAATTCCACATTATGGGTGTTTGAGTGTATCAGCATGCTCTTATGTATAATTTCATGAGCAAAAGTAAATTTTATGGTTTTATGTTCATTTGTAATAGATGTTACCAAGTGGCCCAAAATTGTCTCACTATTCTGCAATGGATCAAGGCAATCTCCCATTGATATTGTGACTGCAAATGTTCAGGCAAATCCCAAACTGACCACATTCAACTTTACTGGTTTTGGTGACAACGCAACTTTTATGTCAATTATAAACAGTGGTCATTCTGGTAAGGGGTGCTGCCCAACAGGAAATGTAATTTATTGTTGTTTTCTGCATTTATTTGACACACCGATCAAATGCATTTTTTTAGGGTTTGCTATTTCTTACTAAATATAGTCTGGTTGGCTTACAATTCAATACTTGTATTTTAATTACAAGTGACTGTATTTGTCTTATTGTGTTGTTTATGTCTTGTTAAAGATTAATTAATTGATCATACCTGTGATAAAGCTATCACAACATTTACATTAATTTATTTAGTTAATGCTTTATTTATTTATTTGTCAAAGAGACCTGTGAGGAATACTGCAACAAAAGCATTTCATCCTTTAAACACAGTAATGCTCAGAAAAGTACAAAAGTAGACGCTAGTTGAGAAATGTTGGCGATACACAGTGCCTGATGCTCAACCTCAGTGTTGATATAGTATGTGGTTGAACTTGTAAGTAAAATATTATTGGTCTTCTTAGTGGTGGTCAACCTGGATGGTGATACAATGGCAGTGGAGGGAGGTGATCTTCCTGGTCTTTATAACTCTGTAAATTTCCATCTCCACTGGGGTAACGGCAGCTCCGGACCTGGCTCTGAGCACACTGTGGATGGCAAACAATACCCAATGGAGGTATAAATAGTATAGGAAAATATAACTTAATGTTTGAATTTATGTGTGATCAATCATTCACTGTGTCACTTTAATTCTGTCTCTCAGCTGCACATCGTGAACGTTCATTCAAAGTACAACAGGAGTGTTAAAGCGGCTTTAGATGCTAATGACGCAACAGGATTAGCTGTTCTTGGTTTCTTCATCGAGGTAAGCAATGCCATCTTTATTACATTCAGAGATGGGAAATGCAACCCTTAAGTAAATACATATTATAAATGTATCTTTATTTAACCATTAGGGAACCAATGACACAAGCAAAACAAAAAGCTGGGAAATCTTAACATCTTACTTGTCAAACATCACCAATGCAGGTAAGGAAATGGTTTTGTCAACTGCCCATACAGTTTGAATGCTTAAAGGTGCACTCAGTAATACTAAAACTTTGATTATGTCGTCTTGTACTTGCACTGTCACTTAGAGTTCCACTTGTTCAAACACAACTACGTTTTCAGGTACCGATGTCAATCAATGTAAAAAACTATGGTCTTTTTTACATTGTTTGCTCATCTGTAATACCTCTATGAAACATTTCCTCTTGGATATCAGTAAGACACTGAATGTGAAAATGTTTGTTAATCTGATCTTTTAAGGATTTTTAGCAGATGTTACTTATAATGTGATGCTTTCCAGATGAAAAAACTAAAACAGACAACTTGAAGATGTACAGTACATGTGTTATCTGGGTTAAGGTTATGTTTAGGTGTAAGGTGTCTGTGGGACTAATAAACACAATAAACTTGCTGCAATGATGACCCTATACTCTGTTAATTATTTGGGCAACATGTTTGTTTATTCATCCATTTAAATTAATTCATTTTATTTAAATTAGCACTGGTTAAAATGTATAAAACAGGAACAAGATATTTCATGAACAGATATTGCAACAGTACAAATGGAAACATTCCAATAACAACACTAATAATAACAATGTCAAAAGTAACAGTAAACAACCAACAAAGGAAAAAATTGATTCAGGTGTCACTTTCACAATGATGGCATGTGTAGCTGTCTCCGCCAAGGGTACACTCTACGTGTGACCACATGCTGCACCTAGAGCAGGACACCCATTTCTCTCCCGACCGTGAACTTGAGAACCATTCGGTCACACACCAGGCATTTTGTGTCCTCTACCTCTTTTGAGGCCCTCTCTAATAGGTATCCTGGCACTCCCCTATTCGTTGTCCTAGCTCTGTTGTGGGGCATCCTGCAACAGGTGTAACAAAAACATAAACAAAAAGTCCTCATACAGGCTATGTATACACAACATAAACAGCATAGCACACACACACAACCCCACACACACACACTCTCTCTCTCTTTAAATTAACTATGTGACTGCTGCACACATCTTAAAAATGGTGTATCAACTGTACCCGTTTTACCACCTTGCCTATTTGACAACATGCTAGGTTATCCTTATAACATTCATGTTAGAAAATATTTTCATTAATAATACACAGTTTAAATATCACAAATATACAATTTTATTTTCATTTGTGTCCTATGCTGGCTAATTATGACATTTAACCTGTTATCATAACACTGAACAACTAAACAGCGTGTGACGTAATAGAACTCTATCATGGGTACAGTTGAGACAGTGTGTCTCAACTGTACCCTGATGGCCACCTCGCGCATTTCTCTAGATTTTGCAATGACCATGCATGACACAATACCATGAAATATGCCCGTTTTAGGGCACAGAATAACGTTTGTGATTATACCAGTTACGTTTAACAGTCACATAAGGATAATAAGCTATTCATTGTGGAGTGTGCATGGTGAAGTGAACGTCTTACCTTAGAAAAAAACTTTTGCCAATATCTTCGGATCGGAGATGCGTCCATTGTTCAAATTTCCCACGATCAAAGAGGACACTAATACGCATGTGCACAGCAAAAATCACAACTTGTGCTTGCTGCAGACGCAAGTTATTTAAGGTGCCTCAACTGTACCTATGTCTCAACTGTACCCAGTCTACCCTATCTACCATTAATCTACCAAGTTTGGGGTGCAAATAATATTTGCCACTATTTGCACTGGGGTGTAAATTGCATCTAACTTTAGCATAATGTATAATCCCTTCACCTGCATAATTTTGAAAACATCCTCAAATTAATTGAAGAGAGATGGGTTGTTTCCTTACACCCTCTGGTATATATTTAGGTCAAGCAACATCAGACATCATGCACCAAATTACAATGGACAGTCTGCTTGAAAATGTGAACAGAACGAAATATTACCGTTACCAAGGCTCCCTTACCACACCCAGCTGTAATGAAGTTGTGATCTGGACTGTGTTTAAAGACACCATCAAAGTCAGCCATGAGTTGGTAAGTCAATGCAACTCTTTGATTAACATTAAAAAATAATCATTTATATTAGGTTGATTCTTCACATTTTAAGATTATTTTAAATTCTCTCCAAACAGATCAGCCTCTTCAGATCAACTGTCCATTTCCATGGCACAAGCCCACAGATGCTGATTACTAACAACTTCAGAGGTGTTCAGTCTCTGAATAGCAGAGTTGTGACATCACAGGTGGCAGGAACTGTGACTGCAGGAACTGTGACTGCAGGAACTGTGACAGCAGGAACTGTGACAGCAGGAACTTTGACTTCTTTATATATTACCACAATATTTCTCTTTTGCAGTTTGTGGCTATAAAAACTAGTGTTTGAAATTAGAATAATAAAGTCCACTCTTTAAAGAATAGTTCACCCAAAACTAAAAAGAACTAGTTCTTTTAACAGCATTATAATCTGATTTAATCGGTTTCTCATTATTCACATTATTCATTTAGTAAATAATGTGCACGCTTTTATACAAGTTCTGTTATTAGCTGATGATACTTAACTGTTCTACATTTTGCAAACGCACAGACATCTATCTGTGAGCATAACATAGCCCTGTAGTTTTGACAGTATGATTATGTGTATGAAGCTTAAGTTGTTACTGTAAACATAATATGTGTAATATTGAATATCAGAGAACATTCCTTTGTAGTTTTTTCTCTCAATTTGACATAATATGACTGCTGAATACTCTCACAAGCTATGGCAGACATGGCATACTGAAGTTATTCCAACTGGAATAATAAAGGTTTGCTGGGTAATAACGGCATGTGTCCCTTTCATCTCTCTCTCTCTCTCAATTCAATTCCATTCAAAGGGTCACTGTGGTGAACATTGGCATGACACATGCGGGTAAAACACATAAAACATTCACCCACTGTCTCTCAGGCTATGACACGTTAAAATGTATCTTGCAGCCAGTGCTGCTCTGTGTCCCTTGTATCTTTACATTTTGTGCAGTGAAGGAGAAAGTGCACCTCTGTCTTAACCTCACCTGTCGTACAGTGAGCACACACCCTTTCTTCTCTGGGTAACCATGTTTTTCTGTGTCTGCCTCTCTTGATGGCAAGACTGTGCTCACTGAGCCTGTGATTTTAGAGTCCGATAGATTTGTAATTTGCTTTGTGTTTTAGTTCCCCTTCTGTCAGCTCACTTCGAAGTTGTGTGGAAGAAGTGACACTAGGGGTCTCTCTTGAGTGCCGAATATGCCTCTGATCTATGAAAAAAGGCCAATGGGAATTAGGCAGACAGTATTTGCATACCCCGCCCCAGGACATACGGGTATAAAAACAGGCAAATACGTCAAGTTCATTCAGAAATTTTCTTCGGAGCCGATGGTCGTGTTGCAGTAAATAGAAGTTTGTATGGACAATTGCTTTGTGATTGTGGTCTTTAACCAGAAATCAATTACAGAATGGAACCCCATCCCCACTCTAAGTGCCTAGCCATATCTAGCCAATTTACCTCAGATAGGTTTATGATTTAAATACAGTATGGTGTGTGTCTCTTTGTTTGGGTAAATGATCCCTGTATGTAAGGCAATGACTGAGGGGAAAGGAAAATACAGGGAACTCATGAATAATTAATAAAGAATTACCATACAATTATGAGGGAATAACTTACAACCTGGAACAGTATTCTAAAGTGAAAATACAGGGAACTCCATTAATGAATGATTATCTGGTACAGAACTGTAATTCCACATTTCAAGACAACAAATTATAAGAACATTGGAATTTATTGCAATAAGTGTTGATATCATGTTTTCAATATTTTTTTGTAATCTTATTTCCACAATACAAAACAAACCGAAGGTGAACACTGTCACAAAGAAAGCATTGTTTTAATATCAAAACTTTTACATCAAATGACCAAAAACAGACCACACATAACAACAGATAAAACATCCAGAAATAAAATAAATGTGTATGCACTCATAAGGTCTGAACTTCAACCTTTCAATGTTTCTCTGACACACACATGTATAACACAAGTTACTTCTTTTTTTTGACAAAGGTCAATGAGTGAGCCATTTGTCTTTTTTTTGCTCAATGACACTTTGAGGTGGTTCCTTCATGCACATTTCTTTGCATTGTTTGCAAACTGTGACAGTTTCAGGCCTCTATGGAATGTTTCGCACAAGGTCATGTAGGCTTCAACCTCACAAGCCTCTAGCTCAGCTATTGCTGCAGTATCTTCTATTGTTTTGCGGTCCACCCCACACTTGTGGTACGCCAGCGTTTTGGTAATTCCCTGTTCCAAGTACTGCAGGACCTTTTCATATCTTTGTATTGCATGCTCTGGTAGAAACACTGGGAGAGGACAAAGGTGCATGATGAGTAAGTAACTCAAATATGACTATCGTCTGTTGTGACAATATCAATCACATAGAGTTCACTGCCACATATGTTACGACCCCCATTGGGTCCTGATCTCATCATTATTGAGTCTGGGATTACATACAAAGTTGGTTACACCAAATATTCATTTAGCTTTCTGTGATGTTAATTGAGAAGCCAAAACTATTTATGCATTGTTTTTGATAATATACTCACTTGACAATTTAGTGTTTCTAAGACTTTTCCCCAGTACTTTAGGACACCATTATAACAATGATGATGACTTGGTTATTACGATTGTTATGACCATTCCTCGATTTGTGGGGTGAAGAGGACACAGATGAATCAGAGGCGGAATAAGATACAAATTCTTACTTTTTTCTTTTTTCTTTTCCTTTCTTGACCTTCTTTTTGCCTTCTTGTTTTCTTCATTCAGGTCATCTACTTCATCGGAAGAGTCAGGGTTAACAATCAAACTTGGGGTTTTGGAGGTTGCTCCTTTCATCTCATCCTTTGTTGACAACGCTGATAAGAAATATAAACAAACTACATTTAATTTAATTTTAATTATTTGGCATCCTACACATGTGAGCTACTACACTGATTAACACAATCCAATGCATTTAGACAAGACTTGTGTGCTTGTAAATTTTTTACCAATTTAAATACTCTTACAATTTAAAATAATTACTTAACATATATAAATGTTCAAAATACAGCACAGTAAAATATTATAAAGATGATTGTATTCATTTAGCAGATGCTTTTATCCAAATAAACTTAAAATTGAAGAAACAAACCACAATGCAAACCACAATGATCCTTATGTGGCAATAAAAAAGTGTAAGCAGAGAGGCTATTGAGAGACTGTTGAAAGATCTAAATCAGTCATTGTATATTGTATGCATTAAACTTAATGCATACAATAGTGTGCATGGCAGAGTGGTGGTGGCGTAGTGAGCTAAGCGCATAACTTGTAATCAGAAGGTTGCTGGTACGATCCCCACAGCCACCACCATTGTGTCCCTGAGCAAGGCACTTAACTCCAGGTTGCTCTGGTGGGATTGTCCCTGTAATAAGTGCTTTGTAAGTTGCTTTGGATAAAAGCGTCTGCCAAATGCATAAAATGTAAAAACAAAATGATGAGTAAATCTTTATAAAGTTGTTTAAACAATTTAAATGAGTGGATATTAAAAAAACTGCACTGTACTTGCTTTTTATTAGACAGAGAGCGTTTTACCATTTGTCAGACTGCTGCACAGGAAATCCCTCTCACTTTCTAGGTCTCTGCATTTGTCCTCATGTACTTTGATTTTTGATTTCAAAAATGTATTTCTGCCTTAATTTTAATTAAGGACACTTGCTGGGTTGGTGCTGGTGGTGCTGATGCTTCTGTTGAAACAAAACACAAACATTAATTCATGTTGTGAGTACAGCCAAAGTTGATTGGATTAATTATTAGATTAAATATAAAATATCATATAAAATAAGAATGTCATATAAAATTTTATAAAAATCAAAATGTTCTTGATGTTGTGATAATATGAAAAGTTACAGAACTCAAAATGCTCCATTGCCAAAAAAGAGCTTTTATTGTTTTCACCCTGCAAAAACTTTAG